>NC_142657.1:17347500-17947500 GCF_026168435.1 Sesamum indicum
TAAAATCTATTAAAATACAGAAAAATTAGACATATTTACGTATGTGCATAATTTTTTAATATATAAAATATGTGCGAAAATTAGACACATCTTTTAGTCCCCCAATGCTGATTCTTGCTGTGAATAAAAAATTAAATCCATGCATGATTCCATCACTAAGCTTAATTATTGGTAATAGTTAATGATATCATATTCATGTTGTTTTCCTGATGGATTTATGGCTTCTACACATATCTTTTATTGAAAAATAAATTGAATTGTTCGATATTTGATTGATATCAACTGTAAAAAAAAAAAAAAAAAAAAAAAAAACTTATTCGGAATTAATGCTCTAAGCATAAATATAATTTGAATCTGAAACTCAACTAGATCATTAAAAGAAATATCATACACATCAAATAAAATAAATTATCAGCTAAATTCACGTATAACTCGACTAAATATAATTTTACAGCTTTAAAATTTTTAAATAAATTTAACAGTGATTGCAATTTTTGTGAATTTTTTGCATCCAAATCTATCTCAAATTGCAATTCTGAATGATGTATGGTATAGTCAAGGTTGAAGTGAAGGGGAAGGTGAAGGACTAGAAAGGTAAAGAGTCAACTAATAAGGGCAAAAGTCCAATTTGACGTAAACGAAGGGGTGGGGAACAAATTCTCATGCACAATTCCCACTTCACTCCTTAAAACTAGGTCTATGGGCATTGAAGGCAGAAGGTAGTGTACTTTTTGGTAGTTGGAATTTATACCTTCGCTGGGGTACTTTGCTCAGGTTGCTTTTATTTAGACTAAAAAGAGGGGTCGACAATGATAGGAGTAAATTGATTGGTATGCTTTAGATTTGAGAATGCTTATTTCCTTCTCCAATTTTGGTATTAGCTATTCCCAATATTTAGGAAATGAAGGTTTTTTTTTTTTGGTATTAAATTTATATTTAGTTTTAATTATTATTAAATTTGTGTATTTTTTGTATTTAGTATTAAGAAATAATTATGTATGCATGGTACAAAAAAAATGATATTACCTTGATATTTAATTATTTTATTAATTCTAAAAATTTCTTTCAATGAATACTAAATAAATAGTAATAGATGCACTGATTACATACACTAGTCCATTTCATTGTTCGAATTATTTTTTTTTGTTTTGGCATAAAAATATTATCTATATATTTTAGTGAGTTGATATATTATTTATTACGTACATAATTTTTTTTATATATGTATGTTGAATAATATATGAGATGTTTTAAATTATTTATAACCTTCTGTAAGTAATTTTAAAAATACTATTGTTATACAATTGAATTCAACATATTCAATAAAACATGAATAAATATCTTTTAAAAAAATATTAAAGAGAAAATGTGTTATAAAAATAATTTTATTCATTACTAATTATTCTTTTTAATTATCAATTATATTAATGAAATCAACTATGAACTAAGAATTGATAATTTTATTACCTTGTAATTCATCATGTATACCAATTATAAGAATGTTATTCAGATGCGATCCCTTTTCCTTCTTTATTCAATTCCTAAGTTCTTTCCATTCTCACTGAATTTCAATCCTAAATACCAATCATGCCCTTAGTCCTTGTAATGTGATTGTAGTTCATTTATTGTTAGGTAATTATGTTTCTATATTGTTTTATATGGTTCTTCTTTAATTATCTTTTAGGTGCGGCTCCTTATTCATCTTTAATTATCCTTTATTCCCCATCAATAAGATATAAATGCAAAATAATTCATTTAAAAAAAGGAGACTGGTGAATAGTTGAGGCGCTTTTAGTTTGGCATGATTGTTTCATAATTAATTACATTCATTATTTATGAGAAGATTAGCTTTGAAATGATTAATTTAAAAACAAAAAGATTATGACATTTGAGTTCAGAATTTTATAACTGATTATACAAATATAAATTATAGTTAAGTAATAAAACTAACCTCATTCTTAAGGTTATCTGAAGAAATTAAAAAACATATATTTATGATATAATGGGTAAATTAATGAAAAATAATTACAGAAAATTCAAAACTACGAATATTTACAAAAAAACAAAAAGAAAAGCAGAAGGATATAGAAAAATTACATATGTTGCTCAATCACAGGACAAAACGGACACTAAATACAAATTCTAATGACTGATCACCACTTCATAATTTCATAAGATACTGAATGATCAATAATCAATGCAACACAAATATATAAAGTGACCGAATATTTGTAAAACCTCATAAAAATCATAGTAAAATAATTATAAATAATAGATCATAAACCTCAAGCGAATAACAAATCAAAGAGGCACACCACCAAATCTTGATAAGACAAATCAATGTTATTAGAGAATGAAGATTTATCTTAATAAGAACATTAAACGAATATCTAATTCTGTATGCGCCTTCCTGCACGTACTATTGCATAATCTTTCTTGTTTTCCTGTTTAAATACATGTTTAAAGGGAAGGAGAGGATGTCATTAAAATAGACTAAGATACTTTAGAAATGTTGGATTTCTTCATCACCTAAAAGCCAGAAACAGAAAGGATTCAATCGGCAGAGAGCAGAAACTACTTCTATCTAATCCAAACGCGGTTTCTGAATCAAAACTTTACAGGAAAATCAGCTAAATAGAAGAACAACGGAAGGGACTGAAGGCAAAATTCAGGACAAAGCAAGACTGGAAGATTGGTGCATTCCAGAAAGTCTGCCCATAACAATTTTGCAGGCTAAAGGAGTCTTGATCAAGTCGATATTAATTTATGACTGCTTTGTGAGTGCACCAGCTGCAAATAAAAGGTTCCGTCTAGAGAACTGTTTGCAAGCAGGCATCAAGGGATTAGATTTGTAAGACACGGTCTAGGTAAAGAGAGGAATTAAAGGTAAACAGGTTGTATTTACCTGCAGAGCATAGACAGGAGTTGATTTGGTAGGTAAGGTCTTCAATGATCTAAGTCTGCTTGCGCTTCCACTTTTGCTGGTGAAAAAGACCCCATATAATATGTGAAATCATAATGATGTGGAAGTAAATAATTCTTTATTTCTGTTTTAGGCTTCAAGAAACTTACTTCTCTTCTGTTTTTGGCACCTTCGAGCTTGTGGTTACATCCCATAATTTCACAGTGCAATCTGCTGAACCAGAAGCCAGAAGTGAACCTTCACAGCTGCAAAGAGATAATTATTGACATTTAGAGCTTAATGGATGAAAAGCTTTGCCTTTTAGTTGATGCATCACTGTAGCAATTAAATGAGAAATATCAGAAAGCATAATCATTTCCTACCTGAAAGCAAGTGACCATATGCAAGAGCTGTGGCCAACCAAAGGGGAAACACAGCGACCAGTTGCAAGATCCCACATCATTATTGTACCATCTTCATCACCAGATGCCATATAACGACCATCAGGTGACATTGCCAAGCATAAGATCATACTTCTATGACCAATGAAAATTCTAACACACTCCCCACTCTGAACGTCCCATAAGCGTACTGTTTTGTCACTGGATCCGGTGGCAATATAGTTGCAGTTTGCATGCCATTGTACACACTAACACATGGGGAAAAATGGTTGAGATTGCAATATTTATATTAATGAAGGAAGATCATATTGTGACAATGATCATACAAGCATAAAAGAATTAATCAACAAACACATGAAACAGCCACAAGTTAAAATCATCAAATTAATCTTCTTCTCCTAGACCAGAGTCCAAACTTACACATTTATGAGTTTGAGTCGTACAAATCCCAAAAACAGATAATAGGTCTCGCTTTTCTAAAGTGGTAACTGGGGAAAGTCGATTCATGGCCGTTTCAAAGTACAGATCCACCAGGCTTTGATAAAAGCTTAAGTCAGTTGAAGTCCATGTGGTGAAATTACGGCAAACCTACTGCTACTATCGAGGTGCTTGGAAGCTGAAATTCAGCTCATAACACCAACCACTTATAGAACAATGCATAGTCATACATCTTACACTACTCATAAAATAAGAAAATAACATTTAGCTGTACATCATATGTTGGTTATCTGAAGTTATCATCAAATATAGGACCATAAAAAGACAAGAACTTTCAAAACATTTTTGCATGACTAACTAAAAAGTTGAAAAGAATACTTAGAAAGATGAATATAAATGCAATACTCCAGATTATATAACATGTGGCCACAAAATAGGCATAATATGTAAAGCTTGCATGAAAAGACAAAATTCAGGTTCATCTAATTCTGTTATTGGCATAGTGGCAATTAATAGAGAATTTAAAAGGGTAGTCTTCAGAAAACAGAGCAAGAAAGATCCTCCAGCAGCTAAAATTTCAAATTGAAAGAAAAGAGGACTACCACTGATAACCACTAAACGGCAAAAACGACCTGAATAACTGGTAAACATTTTTTTATGGCAACTACATTTATTCGCACTACATAAATGCACATTCATCTTCCAGTTCTCTCAAGATGCTCCAACTAGAAATAGAGAGATGCCTATTGCAATTTCAAGTAAGACATAAATATGCATACCCACTCTTATAACTATAAACCAGGTTATTGCATTTAGCAGGAATATATTATGATTCAATATGGAAGGAACACCAAATTTCACCTGCCTGCCCACACCCCTAGATACCACTCACAAACACAGAATGCAGGCAGCATATATATACATATAGAGAGAGAAAGAGACACGCAGAAATATAAACGCATACACATAGACGGGTGAAGGGAAGGGGGATGAGGAACAGATAATAAGTACTCACATCTACATCAGATAAATGACCAGCCATTACTCTTAAAGGCTGTACTCTGTCCACAGACCAGATCCTTGCTGTCCGATCGTGTGAAGCACTAGCAAAATAGTGTCCCACTGGACTAAACTGCATTAGAATTATGGCAGGACCCTGAGTCATATATCTAGAAAAAATATAATAGAATAATATAAAGATAAAAATAGATATTTCATTCAATTGAGTCTTCCCATATTTCACTCAAACCAGATGTTGAAACCAGATTACAGCTAAAAGAATGTTGTAGACATTATACAGGCATTAAAATGTGCAGACATTTTTGTCATCACTTGACTTGTTTGTGATAATTATATCGTTATATCATTGAACAACGGGCACTAGTCTCTGTGTCTGTGATAGCAGCTTCATAGAGAATTCATTCTGAACAATGAGAACTTATCAACCCCCAGGAGCAGAAAAGATCAGATAGATAAAATGGAAAAGATTGGAGAAAAATGGCAGCAGATCACAGAACCAGACCAACTGAAGAGGTACCTTATCTGAACAATCCAATATCCAAGTAAAATGTAGTTAACCTAGACTCTTGACATGGCTTTCCAACAGTGTGAAAATATTAAGTGTTGTTAGTATCAGGATTCTCCAAACATAGATGCTGTATCATTAAAACAAGTTACCGGAGGTCCTCTAAGCACCCACTGCATTTTTCACTTTCTCCCTTTTCCAGGGTTTGGGGATTCCATAACAAGTAAAAGTAGTTAAATGAACTTTTGACCCTAGGCTTTTCAGGAAGTATGGAAATACTGAGCTTTGTTAGTGTTAGTGATCTCCAAACAAGAAGGTTATATCATTGGAGCTCTAAAGTGCCATCTGTTTCTTTTCCACTTCTCCTTTTTCCTGAGTTTCGGTACTCCATAACAAAGACTGTATACTGGGGTGGCAGGGGAGGTGTTGTTCCAACGTGCCCCAAGAAAGGACTACTTGTGTAGGAGACAGCTGCAGTTCAACAGAATGAACCACCACAAAAATTAAGCTTTATGCTTACCTGTACATCCCATACAGGATAATTGTGACCCTTGTAGCAAACAAGATTTGCATTTAACTTTGTGCTCCACAATCGAACTGCAATTAGATGCCATTATTCATTTATCAGATGACAAGAGTAGAATAGGGATCAAAGCACAAGGTAATGGCAAACAATTACTTACTTGTAGAATCTGATGAAGAAGATAGAAGAAAATCCCCAAATGGACTAAAAGTAGCAGAATGAACAGGTCCAGCATGACCTCGGAATAATGTGTAAGATCTTCCCCCTGCATTTGGGCCAAGCGTATGGTCATTGGAAGCCAACTCATTTTCACCCTGCAAAGGAGCTGATATTACCAGAGTAAATACCCACGTTGAGCATATTGCACATTTTGCAACATAAAGCAATAAGAACCAAAAGCTATCAAACAAACCAAAAGGGAAAAAAAGCATGTCATTCTTAAATTAACCGGTTTGAACCTAGAACTAAAATTCTTCTTCTCATTGAGGAGCAAAGTTTAAGTCATACCGAAGGCATGCCTAGAAACATAAAAAGACAAGATTGTACACATCAAACTTTAATATAGCTAGATGTATGACGAAATCATAGACCGCATCTTAAACTAAAGAGGTAGGACATAACAATGGATGAACTAAACATCTTAAGCCTGAAGTTGCTCAATTATAGAGAAAATGTCCAGTATACACCAGATTTGCTTGATCAATCAATCTAACTACAGATGCATAACTTTGGAGTGTGTAAGAGTTTAGAAAAGAGAGATAAAGATGACCTATTCCTGTAATGAAAAGGTAGTGCCTGAAGGCTACATCCAGCATTAAGCAGGTAAGGATATGGTAGTTAAATAGAACTGTGTAAGAGCTAAAATAATGTGAACAAATAGGAGCCCAGAATAACATTTGAGACACTGTAGTGATTTGCTGGAATCCTCATCCATAGTGGGCTGTGATATCCATATAATTTCAGAAATTTTAGGATTGTACAATAAATGCAAGCGTCCTGAGCTCATGACTCTTGTTCAAATGAAAGACAAAGGAGGTACTTAGCACCTTAACCAAGGCTCACACCTAAGACAACAAAAAACAAGTCATTCTCAACCATAGACAAAGTAAACTAACAAACAACCTGCCGTGTCAAATATGAAACTCACTTCTTAACTCCTCGAAGCAGAACAATCTGTATAAAACTTCACATGCGCATTTAACTTGAATTGATATTAGTACCTATTTTGCCTTTTGTATCAAGTAAATTGTTTTGAATCCATCAACACTAAATGTCATTACTAGGCTTACCCAGATTTGTAGTCTAATATTTCTGTTGAATGCTGCACTCCTATAAAAGAAAGCTTCCTCAGAGTACTTCTCAGGACTATGACTATAACTATTCAGAGATTCTTCACATAATGAATAAGAGATTCTTCACATATAAGTGAGACAACTACATGCTCCCCACACTGTAAACACTTTTTTACTAACTAATGATAAATGCAACAGTTATGAAACAAGAGAACCGATCCAGATCCATTTCTATACTGCTTAAAAAGGGGTGCAGAGAACTAAGGGACTGACTTACAGTTCCCATTTTGTTGCCCAAGCTTTGCCATATCCCAAACCTGTCAATCTTGGCTTTCAATTAGCACACCAATGAGCAAAAACAACAAATTAAACAATAAACTAAATAGAAAGTTTAACAACCTTTAATGCTGAGTCTGAAAATCCACCAGCTACCATTGACCCGTCATGAGATATTGAAGCACAATTCAAGCTACAACAAGATTGGTAGAGTTTTCCCAGATCAGTATAATTCTAATACATGCAGTGGACTGTCTAACAAATCCAAGAATAGCTTCTGCTTATGAAAAGCATACCTGCTATGTGTATTGATAAAGGTGTAGAAGCTGATGGAAGGCAATGCCATGCTACTCAACTGCACACGGTTTCTCAAGTCTTCAAGAATAGACTGTTCCACCTCTATCGGTCTAAAAAACATAAAGAAAGTAACTAACTGAAAATACTGCCCAACATTAGCAAGCAGATTGACCTATAAGATAGCTAACATCATCCAGTGACACAGAACATACGGAGAGAAAGAATGGAGAATACAAAACTATATGATCTCAACTTGGATAATTTCTATCAAGAAATATTTGCTCATTTTTGTGATGGAAAACTGGAGACACAATTCACCCGCTGAGCAAGGAAACAACAGGAACCAATGAAAATCTATTATGTTGGATAGGAAGATTTTTCCATAATATTTCCCTAAGAGAAGATTACAACTCATATTTGAGAGACTTAATTCCACTGGTCTCCTACAGTAGCAGCCACCGCGACAGAAAGAGAATCTTGATTTATGAACTTTTGCTCTTTTTAGCCAGTCGCATGTCCTATTTCACAAGTCAGCAAGTCACGTTTGAGCTTGCATTATTTACATTGTAGTCTTATCACCTGGGGATGTTCCTGGAATATTGGATGGGATTTAGCTCATAATCTGATTGGGGCTTCAAGGACGTATGACTCACAACAAAAAGGTCATATGACATGCAAGCATAAATACTATACTATAGAACCTTATACTATCAACAAATTCTAGATATACATAATACATGGTGAAGCATTGGTGGCAACTTTAGCAATAAAAAAAAGCAAGCTGGCACGTTAGGGGCATATAACGTGTGAAGCACCACCCTGAAACAGAGTATACGAACGAGTATAACTGAAAAGGTTATTTACGAATATACATTACTGGCAAGGCTAGTTCTGGTTTGACACGTGGTGCTCCAGATGCTGTGACGCTGTCTGGACGAGAAGCTTTTGCTGTAGCACTGACAACTTTCTCCTTTTTTTGCTTTTTAAGTGATGTGCCTTGCTTGCCACCATCAACAGATCTTTTCTGGACACAAAGAATAATTAATCAAAAAATGTTAGTGAACTACCCAAAAAATGGTTGCTTCAGCCAGGATTACGATTTGAGAGAACTATGTTAAAATAAGCTAACAACCTTACTGTCTTCCAGTTCTCCTTCTCTCGTTTCTCCATCGCCCTTTTCTAAATCTGTATTTGAACCCCCAGTTTTTTCCAATTTTTCTTCCAAAGAATCTTCAAGCAACTGCTAGAATTTAAATGTTATTAAGTGCCTATGCAAGATATACTTTAATCAACAATACACATAGAGGCAATGCATAAGAAGAAACTACAACAATGACACCGTGAAATGATGCCGAGAGTAAAATTCCAGCTCCTAGCACTTACATCAGGTCGATCACTTGGTTTTAAATTAATAACACACAAAATGTTATATGGATAAACAATCAGTTTACTTTCCCAGAACTCCAGCCGAACTTGAAAAGCGAAGCCATCATTTCTATATCACCAACACAATGGAATAACCCTTTAATTACTGATGTGATCATGTGTCAATAAGCTCCCTTCAGTTTGGATTTGAACCCATTAATTGATGGCCTCTTCACATTTTATACCCAATAGCTAATATTCAAAGAAATAACAGAAAACTAGATTATAAGACCAAGTAATTGAATAAAGGGATCAATGGATTACTACAAGGGTATTATAAGACCAAAGCAATTGGGGAATTGTCTATTCTTAGAGGAGTCAGAAAGAGCATTCTAAAACTTTTAGACCTTTCTTTCTTTCTTTTTCGTTTTTTGGGTCATGGGTCACAGCTACATGTTACATCACTTGCACAAAATGTCCAATGGAATGCTAGAGGAAATTTCTTTCACCAATAGAATAACATGGTCTCTAAAAATTGCAAACATGAAATGATACAGCACTTCATTTTACCTTCAAAGGAAAGATAATCTGTGAACTTCATACTCAAAAAAAGAAAAGAAGTGAACATCGAAAAACTAATGCGTATATTCAGTTGTTCTTGACTAACCCCCCAATGAATTTCTTTCTGATTTATCAAATTAACTGCATCCTGGTCACCTCCGAAAAGCGTGACAAATTCCGCATCATCAGCAATTGAGATTGGTTGTCCGGGAGACACTGTCGATTTGTTCATGAATTTAGTATGTTCATGTCAAAAAGAGAATGTGCATAAGAAGAAGTTAGAGCAAACAAGAAAGAAGCAATCTATTTGAAAACAAATAATAGAAGTCGGGAACTGCACCTTGAAAATTGATGTGCTCATTGATTATTCCAAGCATTGTAATTGACTGAGACTTGTGTAAGTATTGCAGAAGTAGGTCATAAGAATACTGAATGAACAATCAAAAAAGTAAGAATACATCCAGGAAGTAATATAAACTCACCAGAAGTAGCATCACTTTATGTATGAATAAAGAAGTTCATACAACACATATAGAAGCAGGTCTAAATGTTGTAGGAACCATAAGTAACAGGTGTAAATTATAAATAGGGGCAAAACTACAACTATAAAGTATTGAAAATCCAAGTTATATCTTCTGTGACATTTTTAGAAGTAATTACTAGGAATACAGGCTATCTAGAAGCAACATTGATGAACTATCATTAAAGTGAATTCACAGAATGACAATCCTCCAATTTTAAATTTTTTAAGGGCAAAGGCTACTGGAAAAGTTTTGACTTCTAAATACGAGATACTTTGTTATTCATGAATGCAAATTAAAACATAATAGCTCCCTCGCTTTTGCTTTTCCCTACAGCATCATTCATTTTCTATTTGAAGCCTCTTATAGAAAAAAGCAACTTTCTTTGGTTTCTAGCAAACAAAATCAATATTAGCAAACAAACTGCAAAAACGGATATCCTGAAGCAATTATTCGTTCCAATATTAATTTTGTAAAATATCTGGAGGAAACCCTCTAACATTTTTCTCTTCTGATTGCTCATCAGAGTAACGAATCTTTCTTCCAACTCTTTAACAAATGCTCACTGCTAGGGACAATACATGATTTAAGAGCACCGGAGGTTTGGCACCAAATTATAGAAATGTATTGTAAGTGGCATGCATCAATTTTTTGTGGGGACATAGGGTGACCACGATATCTTGGTAAACTTTGGAACTAAAGTAGCTCATGAACAACAATAACAAGAAGACGTACATATATGAATGGAGAAGGATAGGGAAAGAGATATTACTTGGCAAATCTTAATGCGCACTTTGCTCTGCCTGAGGGAATGTGCAAATTCCATTTCCTACATTAATCGAAAAAGAAAGAAATTTCGAATGTGTCTGAAATGTCAAATTACAAATTTGAGCAGTCGTTCTAGGAAAGTGGTGGACCTCCAGATGTGAGGGAGAAAGAACACCTTCTAGTTTTTGGAGATCACGGGAATGACCCACTTCATGGTCTCCCCGGAAGCTATTAAAGAAAGCTCTAGCTGAAATGCAAAGCAATGATTTCAAGAGGTTGCACCAATGAAGTAATTTTTTAAAAAAAAGTTACTAAATAAACACACCTTCCTGAATATGACCCTTTGCAACAAGATCCATAAATGCATGGATAAATACTGGATACAACACCCGAACCAACTCGTGCTGCATAACATTAAAAAGAATTACACCAGAAACATATTAGCAAGGCTAACTCCATTATAGCAGGGACAAAAGAAACTACGCCAAAGCTCTTTAATGACTACTAGATCTCCTGCTATGTAAAAATCCAAAACACAAATCAAAATTTTTATAAAGCTAATTATCATAACCAAAGTTCTCATAAGAAATTAGATTATAACTAAGAAGGGAGGCAGTCATCTGCTGCAACAATAAACAAAAAGTGTTATTACTACTCTGCAACAAACGAAAAATGAACCTTGACCATCCAATAAAACAAAGTAGAAAACTTCAAATGGTAGTGTATTTTAGACAGCTTAAGTTATGGACATTTGTAAGAAATTTTCTTACCCACAACTTAAAGCTCAAAACCAGGTCATATCATTAAACATGCCATATTTGAACAGGACTATAATCAGCTCAAAACCCTTCCCACAAGAAAAAGTCTGATCATATGGGCATTAAGATACATGATTGTGTGTACCCTGAGCTCTGACATCTTACTTCTACAATGGTCCATCCAGCCACATCCCATCATACGCAATATTCTAGTCAAAACCAATATCCTGCTTTATGGATATGCATATCTCAGAGAAATCTTCTACAGTTAATCTAAACCCACCATCTTTTGAGCCAAACTTTGGCAAAGCAGCTCCGAGACCTCAATTTTAGGGAACAGTAATAAGCACTTATTAACTTCCCTCTAAATACAAGAAGGTTTCAAGTCTCAGGATTTTGGTCGTAAGTCATATTCACATAACTTAAAACCGTTATGAGTGTACAGGATATTGTAAATATGCCAAATTGGGCAAGGAAAAGAATAGGTAAGCAGGATATTTGGCTTAATGACATACCCATTAACCAAATGAAGCCAAAATTTAAAACAGTAGAACCTGAAAAGCGACTTCAATCAGAATTCTTATAAATGTTGCATTAATCGCATCCTATAATCATTGGATTAATCACAACACAGACGTATATTGCCTGCTCCTTAGTCTGAGCTGTAATCCGCATAAGGCACATGAAGAATTCACCATCAAACGGCTGATCGACGATTTACTAGCTATTCCAGACTTGTCATAGAGATAATACTCCGCACATATGGAAACATCTCAAGGCAAAGCAACAAGAAGTTTGTAAAAGAAAGTGCCAACTACCTGGTATTGATCAAGTGAGTTATAAGCCCATGACCGAAGTTTGCTATACCCTTCTTGGTACTGTGTAGGACCATCCGTTCTGAAAAGCATGAAACCAATTAGAAAGAAAAATCACCCGTACAGAAGATTGGCACAATAACATCAAATAACAATAAGCCAAACAATGAGAACGGATGCTTTTCTTTAATGTTTCTTTCCACTCAGTCAATTGCATATATGTCACCTTACAGTTTTTCAGGCACACCATGAAAATTGGCTATAAACACAATCAAGAGGCCGACAAAGATTATCACTTAGCAGCGTTAAGAGATAACATTCAGGCTGAACGCCAGTGCAGAAAATATACACAAGACGGAACAAAACTAACTGATTTCCTACTCTTTACCAAACCAAAAGAAAAAGGCTAATATATGCTAGAGGTAAGTAAAATTTTCTAGGAATTAACAAATGCATGCAAGATGTCGTAATTTTTCTTCATACTCAGAAAAGGCGAGGATTTGCTTGGCAATATCAGGGTCAATTTGTGCAGTTGAAGAAGAGTTACTGCCTTTGCTGTGCTGCTGCTTCTCTTGCTGAAAAGCGAGCCCCGCTTGCTTAAAACCCCTTTTATCCAAATACGCCAACACCACCTTGTCGATTTCTTCTTGGTCCATTCTCCCTCACCCTCCCCAACTTCTCTCTCTCTATCTGTCTGGGTGTGTAAATCTGTTGCCCGCAGTAGCCCTAAACCCCCAACTTTGCCGTTGAGTTGCAGAGATTTTCCTTTTCTCGTCCTATTTCTTTCGTATTAGCTTTTTGCTTTCCTTGAAAACGGGCCACTGCGTAAAACCGGACACTGGACCCGTTTCTTTATCGGGCTGACCTGTTCCGGGTGGCTAATGAACGGGCAACACATCATCGAAAATTTGAGTTAATATCGATTTAATTAAATAAAAAATAACTTCGTTATAAATATATTATACTTATTATCTAATTAATTAAAATTTAAAAAAAATAATTGATGACCGAATAAATATTACGATACTTACAATATAATTAACATAGTGTGATTAGACCCAATTCATATATATATATAGATATCATAAATCATATATCGGTTGTCGTAGGAGATTTTTTTTTTGTTATATGGAATTACAAACAGGTAAATTAAGAGGTTCAATTTAGTTTTTTCCTTTATATGTAAATTAGTTCTTTTAATCTTTTTATTTTCTCTCATTCTTTAGTTCTCGCGGGATTTGCTAAATAAAGTAATTAAAATGCCAAAATATTATTTTTGTGAATATACATGTGCAAAAACCTAAAATAGTATTACTTAGGTAGTAACAATAACAATGATTTTATTTCTTTTATTGATATTACGTGGAGTAATTACATTTATATTTCCTGATTTATAATTTATTTATACAAATCATCACTTTCTTTTGTATAATTACAAAAACTACATCTAACAGCAAAAAAATTGAAATAGTTTATATAATGTTATTGAATTTTTGTAAAAATGAATGTGTAATTCTACAAAAAAAAAAAATAGAGTGATTTGTATAAATAATTTTAACATTTCTAACAAATGTATGTGCAAAATTTCAAAAGATAGAAATTGTTTGTGTAAGTAATTTTTGTGTTTATGATGGGTGAATGTAAATATTATTGTCCCTATTATCTATTGTTAGTTTATTCTTTTCTGTAATTATTATGTTTATGAAATTTTTAACTAATAATGGCCGTGTGGAAGTTTTTTTATATTCGGGTGATTTATTAACCGAAAAGCACCAAGATACGAATAAAAAATACATTCATACAAAGCATACATATCATGAACTCATTATGTTGAAACGAAAAACTATAAACCAGTAGATGATAAATTAGTTCAAAGGAACAACAGTTGTAGAATACTACCCTAGCAGGTTTGAATTAGTTTATCACAGACGTTTCTTTGTTTTTCTCCCTAAAACCTTCAGAAGAGAAAAGATGGCAGAGAGGGAGAAGAATACATAAAGGAACATAGAAGGAGATCCGGTCGATCTGATAATCATCTAATATTTTACATATTCATCTTGGAGAAGATGACGAATTGTATCCACATGACAACAATTAATGCGAACGCTAAATTGTAATTGAGCACCCCATTGTCATCAATAAAACACAAAACATGTACATTGTATATATACTTCAACCCCTAAGGCTACCGTAAAGGGGCGTTTTCTGAAAAGAAAGATCAATTGAATCTTTCTCCTATCTTTGGATCAGTTGGATTGTGTCTCAAGCTATATGTACTCAAGAAGAATTGACATTCTCCTCTTACTCCCAAATTCTTGACACCATCAGTACCTAAAGCAACATACTTAATGAATATGAATTTCAGACCTAGGGATCAGCAATAGGGAGTACATCTTCAGCAGCTTTGTTTTCCTTTTTGGGGTTCTTCTTTCTCTTCCTCTCAGACTGAGGTTCCTTTGCTTTTAGATCATTGGAGAAGGATCTCAGGGAGGCAGCCAGATGATCATTACGATGTGCTGTAAAAAAGGTAAGCAGCGGCAGCAGTATCGAATGAAACCGTTGTAACTGTGTCTCAGCAAGATAGAAATCATTCTCGAGGAATCCATGAAGAAATTTAGCTAAAGAAGATTTAAGAACAGTCGGGCATTTCTTCAAGCCATGGGACTAGATTCTGATAATCTTCGACATGATTGTTCACATGGAGCTTACATTAATAAGATATGCAGGCAGAGAATAATAGTATGGATTGACTAGCAACTCTGTGTGGTTAATTTGTTTTTCAGTATGTGAGACTCAATAACTGACATTTATCTTAAGAATCTTACCAGAAAGTATGACATCTTCCATGTTAACAGACTTTCGACCGGCATGCTGTGCAAACAACTCAACGTCTTTCGCCAACTGTTCTGCTTTTCAAAAGACAATATATCAGTTTATTAACAAAAATTCGAGGCCCTTTTGCACAGCATAGGGAGTACCTCATAAGAGAGTGCAAGCATAGTATCAAGAATTTCCACTTTCATGCACGCTCAAAAATTGTTGACTGTTAGATAAACTTATTCTGACCAAATAATATAAAAAATCGGGTAAAAATTGACACTAATACTCAAATGCAGATTAGACAAATTACTAATTTTGATGCATATAACTTCTGAGATTTGCTATTTGAAATTCTTCATGCTTCACAAGTACTGAAATCCATTTGAACTCTTTGCTACCAGAGAAAACAATCAACAGTTCATAAGAAAAGTAAGGGAATCATGAGCTAGCTTAATGTCACTTCTCACTTCAACATTATTCTCAAAGCAACATTAAAGCTAAGGAAAAAGCACGAAAAGTCAAATTTAGCTTAATGCAGGTGTCACATCCTGCCTTGTTTGGAACTTACTCTGCGGATACAAACAAATTAATTATCTGTTCCAGACACAAACCAGTCGCACTGGACAGGATCAACTAACCAGTCAAATATTTTCATAAAATCAATCACTCGTCCCATATTAACTGTTTTTGAATTCCACAAATAAACGAAAAGAATGAAATAGCAAACATATCCAATTCCACATTGCATAAAAACACATATATAAGCATACAGGAAGCCTGAAATAGCAGGCTCTGGCTCAGACGCATACACACACACATACGCACATATATATCCAGAGAGAGAGAGAGAGAAGTACGGGCATATTTGAAGGCTAAATCGGAGATACAGGCCACAATTGGCTGAGAAATTTCCATGCCATTTTGCTTCGCTGAGCAGAAATTTCCACACACAAAGAAGAAGAAAACTCAGTCAATTAGTAAAATCAGCAGGTAAAAACTACAAATACAGAATGATACGCGTGTATATTCATATACAGAAGACAAAAAAGAAAAGGGATTGAAACCTTCCGCTTCAGCAATGGAGATGGTACAAAGTCGGAATCGATCTCTCAACAGCTCACTCGCCGCTTCTTCTTCTTCTTCCCCTCGATCAACGTCGCTCCCCATTTTCTCCCTCTCAATCTATTCACTGATTATCGATTTGAAAACTGAAATTTCAGATTTTGATTCTGCAATCTAGGGTTTGTCGTTCGATTTTGGAGAAATGGTGGGAAAGACAAATTATGCGCGGGAAAGGGAGGAAGGAACACGTGGAGCCGGACTGAGAGTCGCTATTTGGGAACAACATTATATGAGAAATAATTTCACAGAGAGGAAATGGAAACGCGTCTTTAAAGTTTGCAAATTTATCATTAAAAAAAGTAATTGATATTTTATTTTGAAAATATATATATATTTAATTCACTTATTGCCCAAACTAAAACAAAGAGTGTGCCTACTCAAAGGGTGTTTGGCTACAGTTATTTAAACGTCTTGTACGTACATTTTAGTATTATAATATATGAAATTTTATTTTTTAAATATTTTGATAAAATAAATAATAAATTTTATAAAATGTTAGTGATGGTATTTCTATAATCAATAAATTAAAGGGATTTATTTGAATTTAAAAATAAGTTAGGAGTTCTTAGTTCCTTATGTTTTGGAACTTAATTAGATTTTTTATGTATTGTATGATATAATTGTTTATTTGTATTCAAAATTTCATATACATATATCTGTAATTCTATATAATAAACTTTACCAATTTCCAACTACCTCTAAATTTCAAGCCAAATATTTAAATCAATTATTTGCACTTTTGCGTTGGCAACAAAAAATTAGTAAAAAATATAGGTTAATTATCTTCATCTCCTAAAATTTATCCTAATTATAAATATATTTTCACTGTATCGAAAATTACAGTTGCTCCGGCTGAGCCGTTTTGTGTCTTACACATAACATTATAAATTAATTGGGCGATGATAAATCAACAAAAAAGAGAGAGAGAGAGATAAAATTGAACTAATAGAGGTAAAAAGAAACAAGAGGGAATTGAGAAAGGAACAATGAAATGTAGAAAATAAGCCACAACACTAAATTGATACGAAGGAGGGAGGTTGACAGGCGATGATAGCCTGAGCAAGAGTAAAGTGATGAGAGAGAGAAAGGAGAAACAAGATTGAGTATGTTTGGGAAAAAAAAAAAAACTGTCTGTACGTTCAATTTGAACGCCGATTTTTTATAATTCACTAGGGCTTCGTTATCTTTTCAAAAATAGATATTTGGGTTTTTTTTTTTTTTGACTGAAAAATTGAGGGTATTTTCGTACTTACACATTTTTCAACAAACATCGTATGATTTTACGAATGTCTAGTGAGGTAATTTTTAATTTTTAATCTTTTAAAAATATATTTATAAATAGGACAAATTTCAAGGCACACGTAATTTACCCAAAAATATATCCAAACAAATTTATAAGCACCAAAAAGTGAAACAGAACCTGCAATCAACCTCATCTTAAAGGCATATATACCGTTAACACCAAACAGAGAAAGAAATCTTTTGATGATTTAGTAAACATGATACGACTGTGTTTCAAAGGATGCAAGAAATGCTGCTCCTATAATGTCCCACACCATAGTCTCCAGTCCATCACAAGAGTACTTCATTGGTTATGTTTCAGGTAGCACAATGCTGCAAGTTTCGGAAACAAGTCATAGTACACGATACAACACAAGAGAAACATAGGACCCTTGTACAAGATTAAGTTGGACAAACAGAAAAGGCAAGTGACAAAATCAAAGGAAATTGGGACGAATGTGCCTTAAAAGATATACAGATAATCCAGTAAGTAATGTGCAGAGCCTCTGCATTCAATCCCTGAATGAATTATATGCCCTTATAAGGACAGTCAATCACTAGGACAGAAGTTCAGACAATGTGAAAGAATCTGCAAGAAAATTTGGGCAATGTGCCTTAAAGACACAGTGCTATTCAAGAAAGTGATGACATATAATTTTGATTCAATCCTTACATAAAGGATTATGCCCTTATTAGGACAGTCAACGTTTAGGACAGAAATTCGGGCAATGTGCCTTAAAAGACATGATGCAGATTAAAAGAATGTGATATGGACAATTTCTGCATTCAATACAGTAATAAAGGTTTATGCCTTTATTAGGACAGTCAATCACAAGGACAGCAAAGAAATATATGGGCTATGGCTAAAACATGTATATATGGCTGAACACCAGAGAACATCTCTGTTGCTTTGAATAAGTTCGTAAGAAAGTACCTTTAGGAAGGAATGGTAGTCTTTGCCCAGTGCAGCAGAGGAATCATGGCTCCAGGACCGAACGGAACACATGAAAACGCAGCATCTGCACCTAATGCCATTGGTGGGCAGCAACCAGCGACAGATGATAGGAACAAAACACCGAGACATCCACGATGGACTCGACAGGAGACGATGGTCCTGATAGAAGGGAAGAAGATTGTTGAGGAGAAAGGGCGAATGGGTAGGAGATCGACCGTTTTCGGGTCAGATCAGCCTGAGCCCAAGTGGGATGCCGTCTCATCATACTGCAGGCGACATGGAGTCAGCAGAGGGCCGGTTCAGTGCCGCAAGCGGTGGAGCAATCTTGTGAGCGACTTTAAGAAGATAAAAGCATGGGAGGTTCAGGTGGGAAGAGAAGGTGAATCTTTCTGGATGATGAGAAGTGATTTAAGGAGGGAGAGGAGACTTCCAGGTTTCTTTGACTGTGATGTCTATGATGTCTTGAATGGTAAAGGATCCACAAAAGCTTCCTATCAACTTGCAATTGTGACAAGAAGTGTAGACGAAAACGCTGGTGACAGTATAGATGGTGTAGAGGTGGAAGATGATGACGAGATGGTGGAAGATGAGGAAGGTGGAGAAGGTTTGTTTTCCGAATTTGAACAGGTGGGCCGGGAGGAAATCAGGAGGAGTCCACAGAAGGAAAAAGTTCAGAAAGATGGTCAAACAGACAGCATTCCCTCTCCAGTGCCTATTTCAGGTACCTTAAGCATTCAACCAATCATTTTACTGTATCCTAGGTCGCATCAAATGAGCAATAGCGAACTCTTTTCTAACAGATAAGACTGCTCTCAGTAAACCTCAGGGATATACTCATTTTCCTACACATAGTTCTTTATGAGTTTGTAGGGGATACTGGAACATATTGCAAAATGCTACTGGGTAGGGAAAATATAGTTCTATGCAACATCAAGAATGTTCACTATTTTCTCTCTTATCTAATAGATATCATGGTTTTTTCGATGAATACCTAATGCTAATATTTCCATTGTGCTGGCAGAGATGAAATATCAGCCATTTTACCAAGCAGATCCAAATCAAGGTAAAGCACTTGAAGGTCTATTAATATAGATTGTTCTGATCATAAACCTTTTAGATATTATTATGTAAAACGATTATTAAATATGTCATAGAATTTAGTCTCAGTTTGATCCATCTCCTGGCTCAGAAGTATGTTAGTGTATCTTAAGTTTACATTTACTGCGGATGATGTAAATGCAAAACAAGTTAACGACTTTGGTTGATCTTAAAGGGTAATTTGTAGCAGCCATACCAACTCTGATTTGTAATAATTTTGATATCTTTCTGTCTCAACGTTACAGGAAAGAAAAGACAGGAAGGTCCACATTTCGGAGCTTCTGAGTTTCAGGAGGGGTTGAAGAGAAGAAGGCAGTCATCAAATGATTGTCACAATGTTGATGTGGAAGACCTACTGATCAAAGCTATAGAGAGAAATACTAATCTACTAAATGCACAGCTCGAAGATCAGAAGTTGAAGTGTCAAGTGGAAAGAGAGCAGCAGAAGGAACAGCACAACAGTATAATTGCATCTCTTTCCAAGATAACTGATGCTCTTGAAAAAATTGCCAATAAGTTGTAACTGCAAGTGACCATAGATCTGAAAATTCCTTCTACTGCTCTTGATGCATTAAATAGGGGATATTACAAAGTTTCTTCATTGAGTTCTCAGTGTAGCTCCTGAGTTTCACCCTTTTACCATTGATTATGACTGCTTGTCTCATCTTTGATTCTTAATGTGGTGAATTTTTCCCATCTATCTACTATCTTTTAATGTGGCTTCTGCTGATAAACAGAGTCTTTATGTAATTTCTGGGTTGAAAATAGAGAAGGATAGCAAAGCTGACAACACTATCAGAAGGAGATCTAATATAATCCATATTCCATAATCCACAGAGCACGATCTAGTCATACAACAAGAGAGCAGAAGTAAAAGATGAACGAAAAATAGGGAATTCAGCAAAAGGTGGGCATTAGTCAGGATTGAAATAGCAGAACTAAAGCACACATAAGAGACTGCGCAAACAGACCTGGTGAACTGGAATCTACTAATCTGCATCAATTGATAACATTTACACTTCAACAAGGATCAGTATTAACTAGCAAAATTTTCCACAAAATTATTAGGTTTTTAGAAGCATAAATCTATTTACTATACATGGCATGAAGCAAACAAGCATGGAAGAACAGGTCAAGGATGTTATGGGTTTTGAAAGCCCTTCAAGGGCTTTCCTGTATCTGGCCTCCTGGCATTGCAATGCAATATCAATCTAACGTCTCTTTCTGCATTATGCTGGAATGGCCTCAACGATTCGGGAAAAGTAGAACTGTGTGGTGATTAAACCTCTCTTCCTTATTTTCCATCCGATTTTTTGCAAGGCCCTCTCTACATCAGCCTCAGCATGAAGATATGCTCTTGTAGCCTTTGAAGGCCCCGGAAACAATTCACCAACTCTCTTCAGTAGATCATAGTAAAATGTCTTAGGAGCAAAGCTCAGAATCAACCGATCCTTGGCTAAAGAAGCAAGGTGGGCAATCATAGCATCCGCCTTATTTTGCGGGTAGTGTATCAAAACATCTAGGCAGACAACCGTGTCATATTTCCCGTCTAAGCTCTCCAAATCCTTCACTTCAAACTTTGGCAATACCAGTCCCGTAGGAAGCACATCCTTCCCTTTGAAAAGCTCTTCCCGTGCCTGTATCAAAGTCAAATGATTTCAGAAATTGTACTACTATATTAAAATAGATTTCGACTAGATGTCTTCGAACCATATAAAGTCTGTGGTTTTCGTGAACTTAATTTTTGTTCCTATTCTTTGCACAGGTTTCACCATCTGTCAGCAATTTCATAGCACTTTTCTACATCCAAGTTCAAAGAATTTCATGCCTGCTGTTGTATTCCAAATAGACCAGCGAAGAATGAAATTTTGAATAAAAACAGTTGAATTAGCTTAAAAGGAAACAAAACAAACTACCGAGCAAATACAAATACCAACTCCTGACCTGTTTCTCAGCCTCAGCCACCATGGCCGCCGAGATATCGCTCGCCGCCACGACGGCTCCTTCCTTCGCCAACGGAATCGACAAACACCCCGTCCCACATCCGGCATCACACACCGTAACCCCACTCAACGGCCCCTCATCCAACAACATCTTCATCACATTCTCCACGGTCTTTGAGTGTCCGAGCCTAATGTCCTTCTGCACCTTATTAACATCATCAGTGTCCCCATAAATCCTTCGCCACCGCTGGAACCCGTCATTGTTGAAGTACTCCCTAACCACCTCCTTGTCCCCTCCGCCCACCTCCTCCGCCTGCATTTGCCGCCGCTTCTCGGGGTCGGCGAGGGAGAGCGCGGCTGCAAGCGCGGCCACAGACCCACCACCTATGACAGCAATTGTGGTGCTGTCAAAGGTTTCAGACACCGCGGAGACCTCGGCGGAGGAAAGTGGCGGAATTGCGGCGGTTATCGAGAAGGGCCTGCGCCGGTGATGGTGGCAGTGGGGTCTAGGCACAGTGAAGTTCACTGGAGAATACAACATGGAGGAAAACGCCATTTGTTCGTTCTTGCAGGGTGGTAGCGTTAGTTCTGCTGCTTTCGTGCGCCGCTCCGGCCGGCGGGAGAGTGAGAGGAGTTGAAAAGAATGAGAACGTTTTCATATGTCAGTTGATTTTGAGGTGATAACGTGATATCTCGGATGAGGATAGGATTAGCCAATGTGTGTCTGTGGGGTCGCTTGTGCTGTGACGGGCTGTTTGGTGATGGGGGTTTGCTTATCCGAGGATGACAAACTCCGATTTTCTTGGCATATTTGCATCTCATTTTTCCCAAGGTGTACATTGTGCTCTTGAGATATTTGGAGGCTTGGACTTTGGAGACTTCATTATCTTTTATTATCTCTACTAATATAAAAAAATTAAAAAAAAGTTCAATACACTAATAAATAATAGTTAGTGGCATAATGATATTGTCTATTAAATTTTAAATATAATAATTACGTTCTTAATTAATATCTATACAAATATAAAAAAAAACTCTTTATATTCACAAACAGTTATCAAGAACATATACCTATCAATTTTAAGTATGATTATTATATTTCTAATTGAATAGTTTTATAAATTAATTATAAATATATTTTTTGGTAGAAAATTGACTTCATGTCATTTTGACACAAGTACAATAATTTTTTCGTTTTACCAATAATATCATTTTTTTTTAAATGTGATTTCTTGATTTATATATTTTACTTTTATTTATAATATATTTTAAAAAGTAATAAATTATTTATTATGTGCAGGAGGTACGACATGCCCTGACGACTAGTTAGCTTGTATAAGTAGTCTAAAAAGTCATTAAAGTAAAGTGTCTACTTTATGTTATGCAGGTCCGTATCTAATCCAAAAGTCCAATACTAATTACTATTTGGATTGGATTATTCAACTCAAAGAGCCTAAGAAAACAGAATATAATTAGTATATATTTTTTTTATTTTATCCCATCACCTAAATAACTTATATCACAAAGTAAAAGATCTCCCTCCATTTTGTTTTGAAAAATTAGATATGTATGTTCAAGGATAACATTGAGTGCGATGTATTTTTTATTTTATTTAATATATATATATATATATCACATATATAAAGATTAAACCATCAATTTTATTTAAAAAATCTATTGTATATATGGTATGTGCATATATATTAAAATATATAGAATACAAAATATAATAGAATTTGAAACAAAAAATTAAATCCGAGTATTGACATGTGTTAGGTAGAGACTATGTCGACTTTATTAAAATAACTTTATTTCCTCGATTATTATTTTCACAATCAATAAAAATAACATTATTTCCTCGATTACTATTTTCACAATCAATAATATTAACGTACACACTTTTTAACTTTTATTTTTCATCTCGACTTTCATATTAAAATATTAAAGGGTAAATAAATAGAATATTCGTGGTCACTATCATTAGGAAGACCTCGTCCTTCTTAATTGTTGCTTTTATTACACTCTTTATTTAATTACTCGTAAATGATCTCAATCATGATTTCAACATAACTAGAAAAATAAAAACTTGTAGGATGAGAAGAAAACATCAATGTCTTTTACAATATTTTAGAATTTGTTTGGTTGTATATTTATATTCCACCACCTCATTCCCTTTTTCGTCTTATTTATATTTTATTTTACTAACTTTATTGTATAGGATGTAGATGTATATATATATATATATATTAAAAGAAAATTATATTTGTTTCTCCTTCATATATATACATCCACACTCATAAATGACGGTTAATAACACCGCCACAATAATTTCTTGTATTGTCAAAAATGTCATTCATGATAAAATAACAAACTTATTCAACTTTTCAAAATTTACATTAATTGATAAATTTTTTGTTTCTTTCTTTCTATTCATGTAATATACTGGTTTAAATATTTTACTCTTATTTGTAATATATTTGAAACATAAAAGATTATTTATTATATACACGCATAAATAGTGTGCTATAATGACTAGTATATTAATATTGTGAGAGGAGAGGATGTTACATACATGTACTCTTGTATATTTTTAAACATATGTAAACAAAATAACATCTACATATACAATATGAAGTGCAATAAATAAACAATTACTCATGTTTACTTCATCAAACTCTACAAAACAAATCACTATGTTAATGTCCACTAGTTGTTATATGTTTACATAAAAAGCAAGCAAATTGGATATGATATCATAACTTATTTCGCAAATATAATTTTCCCACTTATTTACACTTCTCAACATCCTTCGCAAATACTCCAACTTTAGCTTCTCAAGTATACCGTAACTTTTTTCAAAATTATCACTTTTAATTTCCAAAATTTTGCTGATCATTTGTATTTGTGTAAAAGATCGATATGTCTATTTTACGTCGTTTATTTTCTTGTGATTAATTTACAGTATTATTGTTTCAACAATGAAGATGTTACAAACTTTAAAATAATTACTTTATCCATTCGCAGTTTTTACTCCCAATCCTATTTCATCGGTCGATGCAGTTAATCAGTTAATACCATTAAGTCTGAAAGTGTAATAACTATGTCTGTTAATAAAATATTTTGATATGTGAATGTGAAAACCCGCTTTTAACATGATGCATGTAGACCAGGAACAATCAAACTATAAATTTGTCTGATATTTTATTTTAAACTTATTTTTTTATCCAAAAGAAACGTTAAATAATTCAACGGATTGAAATTGAACTAGTTTTCATGCTTTCATTAAAGTTATTATTTGAGTAAATTTGCATTACAAACTGTGAGTGTCGGAAATTCCCATCAATACAAACCACATGGACTACCGAGAAAATTGTCTAAACGTTTTATATGAAATATATTAGTAGTCATATGCGATAGATATTAAAAATAACGTGCAATAATTTTAGAGGTTGTTAATGGTCTAATTGCATTGACGGGATATTAACTTGTGTAATAAATGGTGATTTTTTAAAAATTTAAGGAAATAAATACTACATTGAGCACAATATAAAGAGATAAAGTGTATTTTACTGGTAGATATAATTATCTTTCCAAAATTATTACGTTTGGAAGCAAAACATAGCACACCAAACACTTTTACTTTCGATTAAATTATACTAACACCCCTAAAATTAAATTTAATTACATTCCAACTATTTGTAAAATTATAATTACATTTACAGAAGTTGTAGATGTAATTATTTAATGAGAAAGAATTTATAAACGATTTCTGAATATACTGACACTTTATTATAGAATGAATAAAATTTTATAAAAAATATAAAGTATTTGTATAATTATACATAGTATTAGGGGTTATCGATGGAATTTAGTACCTTTGTATCAAATTATTGCTGTAGTAATGAATAAGACATCCGCCGACGCTATCATTGGATAGATGTTGTCCTGCTTTTACTGCACTCTTTACTTCTTTTCTTTTTTGATTTGGTTACTGCACTCTTTACTTAAAGACTCTAACGTTGTCTCAATCATGTCTCAATCATAACCTCAACAAAACTGGTGAGAGATCAACTTTTGTGGGACGAGTAGAAAACATCACCACTATATTTGTTATTATTTTTAAATTATTTTAAAATGAGTCGGAATATATCCAGTATCTACTATTGTATAAAAATATTTTATTTAAATATTTTTAACTATTTTAATATAATTATATATATATATAAAATATAATTTGACAATAAAAATTGATTTTAAACTTGGGCAAGTTTACAGCGGCAGGGTGGGTAAATGGGGTCTGTAGATATCGCTGACAGAAAGTCGTCCTCAGTCCAGAGCTAAACTCCAACACTAAAGCCCCTTTTCAAGTCAAGAAACTAGCGTTTTCTTGTAATCAGCAGAAAACCCCTATCCGCAAGATGCTGACAACAACGTTTTCTTGTTTAATACTAACTAAATTCCACTGACAATGATTAACAGACAAGGTTTAGGTCCTATTTCTTCATTGGGATTCTCGGTTTGATTTGTGGGTCAGTAATTGTTTGGTCTCATATTGTTGTGTTTGTGGGGTTGGTCTATTTATTGAAGCTTTGGAGACTTGAGTTCAGCTGTAGCAACAATGGCGGGGTTTCGTGTATTTTTGGTTGTTTTTACTGTGTGCGTTGTGTGTGTTTTGGTGGAGTGTAAGTACATGGTTTACAACACGTCGCAAGGTATTGTTCCCGGGAAGATTAATGTGCATTTGGTTCCTCACACGCATGATGATGTTGGGTGGTTGAAGACTGTTGATCAGTACTATGTTGGATCAAATAATTCGATTCAGGTGGCCTTTCCATTTATGGATAATCAAGATTTTGTTTCGTACTTTCTCAACTTGACTATTGTCCGTTGATATTTTTGTAGTTCTATCGAAATGGGATTGTGAATTTTGCTGGAGTTACTATACATATGGTTTTTGTATATATTTTTCTGATGGATTTAACTGTGTGGAGTTTTATGAGTTGAAAATGCTGCTTAGTACGTTTTCAGGGAGCATGTGTGCAGAATGTGTTGGATTCATTGATTCCGGCACTGCTGGCTGATAAAAATCGAAAATTTGTTTACGTCGAACAGGTAGCAGTTATCCCCATTTGTATGTAATGGTTCATTTATTTGACATGCTGATTTAAATGATTTTACATTGTAATAGGCATTTTTCCAGCGGTGGTGGAGACAGCAGAGTGAAGCTGTGAAGAAGATAGCCCAGATGCTTGTTACCTCTGGTCAACTTGAGTTGATGTACTAATTTATGTTGATCCATTAATGATAAACAGAAATTATGATGGCAGTAAAGAAAATGGATGTTAGAAAGACACATTTGCCTTTTGGATGGTGGGTGATAGTTTTTGTTCTTGCGTTCCCTTGATTTTTCTTATGCAGAAATGGTGGTTGGTGCATGCATGATGAGGCGGCAACACATTACATTGACATGATTGATCAGACAACACTGGGGCACAAATTTATTAAAGAGCAGTTCAATGTAACTCCTAGAATTGGTTGGCAAATTGACCCTTTTGGACATTCTGCTGTTCAGGCTTACCTTTTGGGGGCAGAGGTATTGTTATGAATATGTACTTGGTTGCAGTGCTGACCATTTTCCTTATTCTTGTCCAAGCCTTATTCTTTATCGATCCATCAATTCTGGTTAAAATTTGTTGCATTGCAAATAAAACATTTGTATAATTGCAGAAGTAATCGATTCTTACATGACATGCTCTATATGCATTTTAATAACTAAAAGCTGATCTTGTGTTGCTATTGGGTTTTAGGTAGGATTTGATGCTCTTTTCTTTGGTCGTATTGATTATCAAGATAGAGCCAAAAGGAGAGATGATAAGAAGCTTGAGGTTATCTGGCAGGGGTCCAAAAGTCATGGTTCTTCTTCTCAGGTTTATCTCAAGTTGTGATAATTTTGGGTATCATATTCATGATTTGATTAATAATTATTGCTTTGTTAAAAAGTAGGCTACCTCGTAAATCTTTTTACTGTCTAATATGAATTGCATGGAAGATTGACCCTTCGATTTTCTTTTCTCATTATTTCAGATATTTGCTGGCGCTTTCTATGCCGGGAACTATGAACCTCCAACTGGCTTTTATTTTGAAGTCAATGACGATTCCCCTGTAGTCCAGGTAACTCTTTAGAGGGAAAAATATCTGGATCTTGAACTTTTGCCAAAGCAGAAACTGATATTTCTGTCTTTGTTGACTGAAGGATGACATCAATCTATTTGATTACAATGTTCAAGAGCGCGTCAATGATTTTGTAGCTGCTGCATTCTCACAGGTAATCACTCTGCGGTTTAACTTTCTTTGTGTTGCCAAACTTTGACTTCCCATGGCACTTTATTAGGGTGGTTCCTGCAGTGATTAGTTACTTAGCAAGTGTATTCTAAAATGATCTTGTTTTCTTGCTCCCTGTCTTTCTTTAACCACCCTTCCGGGTAATGTTTTTTGAAATGATTCAAATAATAGAACTTCAAGGGAAACCATCTCCCTTTGGTTTTGTTTGCAGGCTAATGTTACTCGTTCAAATCATGTCATGTGGACTATGGGGACAGATTTCAAGTATCAATATGCAGAGACATGGTTCCGGAATATGGACAAGCTCATACATTATGTGAATCAAGTTAGTATTTCCTGAATTGTTCCATCATATCTTCCCATGGACTGATGATTCTTGCAAGCACAAGCAAATTTTAGTTCTTACTTCACTTGGATTGTTGTATCTGATGAAAACTCTATGGAACTTAATCTGAGTTGCATTCTTTATTTAATAGACTGGTTTGAGGTAGGTTTTGAAGATTGGATGATGGAGTCTGTAGCCTAACAAAAGATTCTTGTTCCGGAAAGTATCTAATGGTCCAGTTATTGTGAATAAGAATGTCAGTTTGCTGTCAACATATGGCTAAGCTGTAGATCACAAATTTGCATGATTATAGTGCTGTTTTACCTACTATTTACTCTTATCATATTTGCAATTGTCCATTTCATTCAAATTGATGGTCTGCATTTATGCCTGATTTTCTTTACCTTCAATATGATAGAAAAGTTAATATTTGCACAAAGAAATTTCTGTGGCTGCTGCTTCTTAGTAGTGGGAGCAGAAAAACCTAATCTTCTCTTAGCATCAGCAAGAAATTTACTGGTGCAGAATTTTTTTTTCTGCTGCAGGAATTTCTTTTGTTGATGTCAAGAGATTTTTTTTCTTGCTGTTGCCTCTTAAGAAGCAGCTGCAAAATTTTCATTCTACTGCAGCCTCTGTAAGAGCAGCAGCAGCAAATATTTGCCTCTTAACAGGGCTCTATTGGGAGGCAGAATTAAGAGGAAGATTCTGCCTCTGGTTCTTTTAGTCTTATCCATGTTCTGAAATAAAATGATGAGTAAATTTATTAAAAATGTGTTCACACAGGGACATTTGTTTCTGCCTTGTAAATCCATTAATAGAGCATATATAAATGTCCTAGTAGAACATATAGAGGCAAATTTAAGTTTTCCAAAACTTTATGCGACAAGAATATATGGAATGCCTGCATTAATCTTTCAGAAAGTTGTAAGCATCGCAATATATACCATACTGAGGCACTTTTTGTGTGCCAACAACTGATTTCTGTTGTAGTGAAAGGTATCCTTATTTAAATATGTAGCTGCTATCCTGTCACTCTTAATTGTTTATGTAGTTGAGAATTATCTAGTTCTATGTGGAACCTGGTTCAAAAACATGTAGTTCAGTAATTGTGTACTCAATTAATGAACAATGCAACATTATTTTGGTGGGAAGTATAATATTGCTCAAAATTTCTCACTCCAAGCCATTCATTCATGATTATTTTTGTAGTGTCTTTATTCTGTTTCTTTGGAGCTGCCCTGCAGGATGGCCGTGTCAATGCCTTATATTCAACGCCATCTTTATACACTGATACTAAACATGCTTTAAATGAATCCTGGCCTCTTAAAACTGATGACTATTTCCCGTGAGTTCAACTATAAACTTTTTATTTTGTTCATGAAATACATATCATTCTGCTTAAACTTCAACGTTAATTGAGGGAAGTTGTGTATCAGATATGCAGACCGTATAAATGCTTATTGGACTGGATATTTTACAAGTAGACCAGCCATCAAAGGCTATGTCAGAATGATGAGCGGCTACTATTTGGTATGTCATAAAACTCATAGGCATCTTGTTTGGTTGTTAAGGTTTCTTGCTGACTGGAATAATTTGAATGTGAAATCTCACTTAAACTCGTTTACTTGATTAGGCAGCAAGGCAGTTAGAATTTTTTAGAGGAAGAAGTAAATCAGGGCCAACAACTGACTCTTTAGCTGATGCTTTGGCAATTGCACAACATCATGATGCAGTTACTGGTACCGAAAAGCAACACGTTGCTAATGACTATGCAAAACGGCTTTCAATAGGTTACAAGGAGGTAAAGATTTTCTGGATGTGTTTTAAGAGCCATCAATGAAGTTGAACCCGTCTGCTTTCTATTTCTTGTATTAATGTATTCTGTTTACAAATTCATGCAGTCCGAGGGAGTTGTAGCAGCTTCTCTTGGTTGTCTGACACAATCATCACCGTCTTCAGGATGCAAGAGACCTGTCAACTTCAACCAGGCAAAACCTCGGGCATTTTTCCGTTCTATTTAGTTCTTTTCTACTATATAAAATCTATGAATAAGTGGAACACTTGAACAAGAAGTCGATGTTTCTTTCCAATCATCACATCCATTTCTTTGCTTTGAGGTTGCATATGTTTTTATTGCCCTACTCTTTTTCATTAATGTTTCTTGGATTTAGGGTGCGGAAAATTGTTTTCGACTTTGGAATTAATTAGATGACTTGGAGTTAAAACTTTTTTCTTCCTTCCAGTGCCCGCTTCTGAACATAAGTTATTGTCCTGCATCGGAAATTGATCTTTCCCCTGGGAAAAAATTAGTAAGTATGATATCTTTAGTTGTTTTGCCTGTATGTTAATTAACAGGAACAATAAAAGTATATATTGTGGGTCTTCTTTCACCATAAATATTTTTCAATTTACATAACTCATTGTTATTTGCAGGTGGTACTTGTCTACAACTCTTTGGGGTGGAAAAGAACAGGTGTCGTGAGGATTCCTGTAAGCATTATGTTAGCTTCATTTGCTTGTTTCTCGGACTTCGTTGTAGCTAATGAAAGAGACAGTTTGGATACATCAAAACAAAATATTTGTCCCACTAGATCAAGAAGAAAAATCCAAGAATATTAAGATGACTGAAAGATCTTCATGTTTCTTGACCAACATGATGCAGGTTATCAATGATAATATCACTGTTAAAGATTCTACTGGAAAATTGATTACGTCACAGCTTCTTCCTATTGTTAATGCTTCGATAACAATGAGAAAATTCTACACGAGTGCATATATGGGAGAGTCTCCTTCCACCACCCCCATGTATTGGCTCGCGTTTACAGCAGTAGTTCCTCCTTTGGGTTTTAACACCTACGTGATCTCAAGTGGTAAAACCACAGGTTGTGAGCCTTTTCTTCTAGCTTGAAAGTATTTACTGAAGTGTATAGCAGCAATTTATGTTTACATTTCATCACGTATATGCAGCTTCTACTTCGATAAAACCAACATCATACGTGTTTGGCGGAAGTCAAACCCGTGCTATAGAAATAGGGCCTGGAAACTTGAAGCTTATATACTCTGGAGATGATGGAAAGCTTACGCAATACACTAATAGCAGAAACTTGGTATGCCATTACAAATTCCTTCGTATTTCATATTTTTTAGCTTTAAAGTGGTGAAGCTGTATGATGATATGCATCTTGTTTAATGAAGGTGAACATTTCTCTAGAGCAATCATACATTTATTATGCTGGAGATGATGGGCATAAGGATTTGCAGGTAATATTTATTCGCACCCTAAGTTGATGCCCTGGAGACTATTCAATAATTACATTTACTTGTTGAAGGCTTCGGGAGCATACATTTTTCGACCAAATGGCACATTTCCGATACAATCTGAAGGAAAGGTATTTTAATTTCCTTCAATGTTAAGCCTCTTACTCGCTTACATTTATGCAACAGAGCAACAACTCACATCTCTTGCATTGTAGATCCCACTTACGGTTTTCAGAGGACCACTCTTTGACGAAGTCCATCAGATGATTAATTCATGGATATATCAGGTTAGTGGCAGATTGAAGATATAACTTCTTTTTAGAGGTAAGGATGATACTTTTGTAGATGACAAGATTTGTGGCGACTTGGTCGAAACAACCTGCGTATAAAATTGTATGGAAATTTAGAAAGTGAAATATCAAGCTTCTTTGTCAAGAACGTTCCGAAAGCTGGAAATGATATATCACAGTCTTGTGGTTATTTGGTTCTTTCTTATCATGAAGCACGAACATATTTGTTGACAGATTACAAGAGTTTACAAGGAGAAGGAACATGCTGAGATTGAATTTGTTGTAAGTCAATCTTCTTCCTTTCTATAAATTTGTTATCCGTCTATTCAGCTTTATTCTTGGTCTGCTCAAAAAAGAAAATGAAAATGGAAAACTTATGATGTTATCCTGAGTTTCAGGTTGGTCCCATACCCATTGACGACGGGATTGGAAAAGAGATTGTAACTCAGATAAAAACAAAGATAGAAAACAACAAAATGTTTTACACAGACTCTAATGGACGTGATTTTCTAGAACGGGTATGTAACTTTCACTGATCTCTGCCAGCTGGGCATCTTCTTTGCAATATATAATACTCTGGGCTTCAAAAAGTGCACTGTTTTTTGTTGATTTCAAACATCAATGCATGCAAGGACCTTACAAGTTGTTGTTTTGTGTAGATCCGAGACTACAGAGCTGATTGGGACCTTCAAGTCAACCAACCAATTGCAGGAAACTACTACCCTGTATGTTTGCAATAACATCTCATAACTTTTATTTTTCATTTGAAAGATGTTATGTCTACTAACATATTCTTCTGGGTATGAACATACTAGCTGCTATCCTACCAAATACAAAATTCTGTCTCCATTTTCAATTGTGATTCTTCCAAAGAGAAAAGTGGTATATGCATCACCGTTATTGATGAGGGCTACATTTGGATGGAAGGACTCAAATTTGAGACAATGATTTAAGGAAAGAATTTGAAATCCATCAATATTCAACAAAACATAGTTCAAAACGAGAGTTTATAGATTTGAAATCATTTGTAATATGGAATTTCCCGAAGGACTTGTTATAGAGATTTGAAATCCCTACCTTCAAATCCACAGATCCAAACACAGTGTTAGAGTACGAAATCTGTGAAACTTTTTGAGAGAATTGTCGAATCAGAGTTCTATGAACCAATATTGGAAACTTCTCAAATTTCACTGATGTACACGACCACAAACTAACAGCAGAATCTAAACACTCTGTCGGCAGTCTTCTTGTTGTTGAACTTCCCTGTTCATGAATCATGACTTCGTTGTCACTCCCTACTCACCCACACTTTTGGTTTACTATCGACAGGATTCGTTTAGAGTTAATTGCTCATCTTTCTTGCTTAGAAGGTTTCTATGCTTTTCGTTTGAACTGCCTATGAGACGAACTCCCACTTCTTATCTATTTGTGATCACAACTGCATGCCACTACTATCAGCATAACGGCTGTTATAATTTATCCATGCATTTGGCTGTTGTTGGTTCATCTGTTTATGATTGATAATATGTCAACATGCAAATAAGAAAAAATTTGGATGTTTCATTGCAGTAAGTTTGAAGTCTGTTTTATAGCATCCTAGAGTCAAATGATCCTTGCTCTAATTGAGGATATTTCCATCATTCATCTTTGTAGTCATGCATTGTCATGAATTGTGAAGAAGTAGCCTTCACTGTTACTGCCTTTCATGTATATATTTTGCATGAGTTTGGTGATTTAGTTATCAATACTCTCTTCTGTATCTCGGTTTCAGATCAATCTTGGAACTTACATCAAAGATAAGAACACAGAGCTCTCAATTTTGGTGGATAGATCGGTTGGAGGATCAAGTATTACTGACGGTGAAGTGGAGATAATGCTCCACAGGTTTTCCCGTCTTACTTATCGCCTGCTTAATTCAGTCTTCTTCTTTCTTTCTCTCCGACAGCTTCTTAATTATATCTTGCTGCAGAGATGAAGATACATTCGAAAATGCACATAACTATTTTTTGAAATATAACATGAAAAAGACATTGTTTTTTCAGGAGACTGCTCCATGACGATGGTAGAGGCGTTGCCGAGGCTCTAAACGAAACAGTTTGCGTTCATGATACATGCTCTGGATTAACTGTAAGCCGACTCTCTTACCAAAATGACTCTGCACATCACATTTCTTTCTCGACATGTGGAGTTTCTGAAAGTGGACTTTTCATTTCCAAAATATAAACAAAATTATTTTCTGTTTCAAATTCTGCCGTCAAAATAATGCATAAGAAAATAGGGTTCTGTAACCAACTAAATATCAATCATTTGAAAATTTTTCCTTTCTTCATGCACAAAGTTAAAGCATCTCAGAAGGGCTTGTGGATTTTACGATAAATCGTGAGAGTTAGGCTTCCAGGCAATCTACCTTTACCTTGAGTTTGATCACTCGCTTGGACGCCTTGAATCATGACAGAAGTATGCAAACCATTAAAGTCAATTATCAGGAATGTTAGCGTACTAATGTGCTTGAGATGGTGATGGACGGCAATTTTATGTATTTTTGTCTCGATCAAATCATAATCTCAATTCCTCACAGGTCCAAGGAAAGTACTATCTGAGGTTGGATCCACTTGGAGAGGGATCCAAGTGGCGTCGGTCATTTGGACAGGAGATATACTCGCCGTTTCTTTTAGCTTTCACCGAGCAGGTAACTCAGATCACCCTACTTTTCCATTTACCAATTTGTTCAACATTTTGTAACTCGATATTGCATTCATATATTGACAGGATGATAAGTGGATGAATTTCCCCAGACCAACTTTTTCGGCCATGGATCCTTCTTACACTATCCCCGATAATGTTGCGATAATAACCCTCCAGGTAATAACATGCGATGACCATGAAGATTGTTGATTTCCATAACGACAAGTACTTGGTAACACTTATGTTGCCCTTTTCTGGTACCTCAGGAGCTCGAAGACGGAAGTGTTCTCCTTCGGTTGGCTCATTTATACGAGGTTTTACATTTTTGAATCATGTGAAACTATGATACAACGCTCAGACGTTCTTCTCTTTACATCAGTATCTCTTTGTCTCTGATCTGATATTAGGTTGGAGAGGACAAGGACTTATCCGTCACGGCAACCGTGGAACTTAAGAGAGTTTTCCCAAATAAAAAGGTGAAACAACACAAAATTGGTTATTGCAACAACTTACTGTCATTGTTGCTGCTAATTTTCGAAACTCTTCCTATCAGATAAACAAAGTCAAGGAAACAAGTCTATCTGCTAACCAAGAAAGAGCAGAAATGGAGAGGAAGAGACTATCTTGGAAAGTCGAAGGCTCCAACGCAAAACAAGAAACCATTTCCAAAGGCGGCCCTGTCGACCCTGTGAAGCTCGTCGTTGAGCTTGCCCCAATGGAGATACGAACGTTCATCATTGACTTCAACTCAAACCTCGTCCAGTACTGAAAGGTGAACGTAAGTTGCCGCATGCCGTTTAATGACTTATACTAAATAAAGAGCTCGAATAACAGTCACGCCAATGAGTCTAGACGAGGAGTCGTCTGTGTGTCGAGGGGTAGATGCAGCAAAGGTGCAGCTGGTTCTCTAGGCTTCATGTGGTTTGAGGGGAAGATGTTGAGCTCATGTATTAGGATAGGAAATAATGTTTGCTTGCATGGAGAAATATGAACCAGTTTGGAACTGTTTGGTATTTGTTGGTGAAGTTAATGGAAATGTAAATATAAATGGCATACCATTTTTGTGCTTATTTCTAATCGAATCCAAATTCTGACACTTGGAAATACTAAACAGTTTTTATTAAAAAATAAAATGATAATTTTAAAAGTTAAATACTAAATATTATAATTATATTTTTATTTATTTTTAAAATTTTGATAAGTAAATTAAATTAAGAATGATATATTGATATACAAACCAATTAATAAACACACAAGAAATATATACATATAAATCAAATCATAAAAGTAATGTTATTTTAAATAATTAGAATATAGTATGATACTGGCATAATTATATATGATATATAATTTATTATAAAATTAAAGTATGTAATATAAAAACATCGGTTTAAAATATAAAAAAAAAATTCAAATATGCCGGACATTCATTTTCTTCTTTTTTTTTTCTTTATATATTTTATATTTCAAACAAGCGAATACGACGTATTTGAAAAATATCTCCTTATCCGATACATTCAACATTATACAAAATAAATTTTTAAAGTGTTTGTGTATTATTATTACGCCCATATGGCTTCACTCAAAAAATAAATTGAAATGGGGAAACACCCAACCCGGCCCATGACCCGACCCGCTAAATTTGATCCTTTTTCAGTGCAAAGGCAAGAGTGGGCGGGGCATCCTCTGGCGTTACATAACATGAGCCCAATATAACATCCGCCGCTACCTGCCGGAATATTCTTCAATTTAACCTTCGGTTTAATCGGCATTTCCGCCGGACGCAGTTGTTAACTCAGATCGAGCGAAGTCAATTGGACGGGTTTTTTAATGGCGAAGGGAAACGATGTGGCTGCTATGGAGATCGACGAGCAGAATTCAACCGCCAATGATCAGATCGCTAACCCTAAGTTCTCGGTTAATGGTGATTCTCTCCCATTCTTTGTACACAAGTTTGTATATCTGTTTGTGAATGTGTTTACTTATTTTGGTGGTGGGAATTTTGCAGTCTTGCAGCTATTGAAATCTGCTCAAATGCAGCATGGATTGCGTTTTGGTGATTACGCCCGTTACAGGTGTAATTCGGTTGCCATTGCTTATGGTGTGTGTGTTTGTGAGTGTATAAGGGTGGGCTGCATGTTGAAATGCTCGTTTGTTTATTGCTTAGGCATCGGGGCACCTGGTTTTTGGTGCGGGGTTAAGACAGATTTAATTGTTTGAGCATTCTGATGTGAAATTGATCGATTTTGGACTGAGTCTTATTCTAATTGGGTTTGTAGGAGGTACTGCACTGCAAGACTGCGGAGATTGTACAAGTCCTTGAAATTCACGCATGGCCGTGGAAAATATACAAAGAGGCACGTAACTGCACCCACGGTGACAGAAGTCAGGTAGGCATCTGGGAAGCACATTTTAGTATCTTTGTAAACTATTATTTTTTACCATGAATTTGCAGGACTTGATAAAATTGACTTTGCTGGGCTTTCTATAGATGGGAGATCTTCCATTGGTCGCCATACTAGAAAAAATGTGTGGTTCCAATATCAATCACCTAATGTGCATGTCTCCTTTTGATGCCTTTCTCCATATTAGGAATTATTAGTGTGCGCTTAAGTCATAGTTGTAATCAAATGGTGTTCGTTGGTACACTATATTCCTGGCCTGCACCTCTTTAATTATCCAATTACAATATAATGATGCTTTGTATTCTCACTAATATGTGAATACTTATGTTTGATAAACACTCTTTCTGTGATGGGAAAAAATAAAAGCATGTACCAAGATTCTATTGCACTGCTTGTTCCAAAGTCTGTTCTTGACTTCATATAGTGGGTTCTTTTTTGCATTACTTAATGATAGCCTACAAATGGATCATATCTGTGAGTCTGCCACCCACAAAACAATGATGGTTAATATGCATTAGCTAATGACTAGATAAAACATATCCATGAATCATTAATGATAGTTTTAGTAAGAAAAAACATGTTTGGTACACCACCTCTAATCCTTCAATTTCTAGCATTAAATCAATATAGTATAATCAAAATGTTAAATGTCCAGCTAACATCTTGATATAAACTAATTATCTGGTATGACATGGAAAGGACATACCCTTTAGCTAGAAAAATCTCTTTTTCCTAGTTCACTTTAAAGAAAGTAATAAACTCTGGTTGTCAACATATTGTCCGTTATTATTCAAAAAAAAAAAATATTGGCTGTTACTTCTTTTGAGAACAAAATAGTAAAGGGTGAGGAAAATCTGCCACTTTACTCCTGTTCCCTTCTTTGTTCGAGAACCTCAGCTAGAATGAAATTGACTAATTGTTTTGGGGTTGAATCTCTTCCCTTTTTTCTTAGAATATGCAAATTGGTTTGGATTACTCATCTCAAATACAAATGGTTGATGTCATCATGCAATTGCACAAAATGAGTCAGTATATCATGCTCTTAAAAGGTCCATTTGATTACTATTTTGATTTGTTACTTCCTTTCTAAAATAACTAGGACATCACCTAATCTAATGTATTTCCTGTTCCCAATGGGATCTACAAGTAGACCCTTCTTCACTCCATTTTTGTCTGTCCTTAGTAACAGTTGAAAAAGCCTATCCCACTAGTGCTGCATCACCAAATTCCCGGTCAAAACCAAATTAGAGTTCTTCAGCTTGCATTGTAAATAAATTGCTTTGTGCATAACATTCCTCATCTTCTGTGCGAGGCTTAAACTCGAAAGTATAACGAACAATTTTGGAGAGTTCTACTTGTACTCTTTTGTCATTCTCTTAATAGTTTATCATGTTGTATTTTGCTTTAACTGGATGCTCCTGGAATCCAATCTAGGTTTCTTCATTTGGTTCTGTATGCTGCTGAAAGAGCATGGAGCCATGCCATGGAAAAGAAGACGCTACCAGATGGCCCAAATCCACGCCAGAGGAGCTACCTCATTGGCAGGCTAAGGAAGGCAGTAAAATGGGCTACCCACTTTCAGGAGTTGTGCTCCATCAAGGGCGATTCGAGAACATCTTTAGAAGCAGAGGTGTGAATCACAATTACTTGACTACTACTGTTGCGTCTTGATTCTTTATTTTTGATTTGGTAAATGTAAGATTTCTGGAACATGTCCAGTAACCATGTTTTTGTTCTTTCTAACAAGGTAATTCAACGATTTAAGATTATTGCACTTTGGTGGCTTGCTAAATCATCCAGGACATTATCAATATCTTTAGATTGTTTGTATCTTAAAAATTTTCAGCTTTTTATTAGCTGTAGAGGTGGTGAAACGGTGAAACAATCTTGTGACAAAGGGAAAAAGTTTTTGTGCATTTTATTTCTCCTTGTAAAGTTGAATAGGTTTGTTGAGCCGTTCTGCAATCTGGATCTAGAAGCATTTTCTAGAATATTTTACTATGAATGGCTTCAAAATTATTCAGGTAAGCTGTAGTTTTATGGTAAACATAGGTGGGTATCATTTCACATAATTTTATCGCCACTTAGATAGTAATGTCAGAGTGAGATCTGCCAAGAACTCCTTTTCTAGTCTCGAGGTCTAGATAGTTGCTGGGCATTGACTTGTCTATAATTTTGCAGTATCCTGAATTTTTGAAATCATGTTCCTAGTGATCCATATTGGTGGTTTGGAATTTTAAAGAAAATCTGTTATTCCTTATGGAGAACCCTTTATGTCTTAATTTGCAGGCCTATGCCTCTTATATGAAAGGGAATTTGTTATTTGAACAAGATCAGCAGTGGGACATTGCACTAAAGTGCTTCAAGAGTGCCAGGTAAGTTTTTATCTTGAAAGAGTTTATTTCTTTGGTAGATAAGAGAAGATAATGATTCTTCTTTTGCGGACATGAAGTTGAAGCATGCTGGAAATGGTTTTTTGCTCTTTCATTCTCTGGCTATAAGAGCCCTCATTTGCTCCTGCTCCATGCTTACTTCTTGATCTTGATAGAGCTGTCTATGAAGAACTTGGGAAGTATGGAGATCTAGAGAATCAAGTTTTATGCCGGGAGAGGGTGGAGGAACTTGAGCCTAGTATACGATATTGCCTGCACAAAATCGGGGAGTCAAATTTACAAACTTCTGAACTAGCCCAAATAGGAGAAATGGAAGGGCCGGCGCTGGACCTTTTCAAAGCTAAACTGGAGGTAAATCTATTTTATTGAGCAGTCAGTTGTATGCATACATATGATATGCATGCAGTAGCTGCTACTTGAGATACCACAATTTCTATAAAATCAGAGTTTTGTATTCTTTTACAAGTAAATAGTTATCCTGGCAGTCTAGCTTACGCTAGAGTTTATTCTCTCTTTTCACTTTATTTTGTTGTTTTCTCTTTTGTCGTGGCAGGCTGTCATGGCTGAGGCTCGATCTCAGCAGGCTGCATCTATGACTGAGTTTCATTGGCTTGGTCATAGGTTTCCTATTTCAAATGCAAAGACCCGGGTCTCCATACTTAAAGGTAGATTCCTTTTAGAAGCATGAGTTCCATGGCCCTAGTAGTTCTACTATTTGACAAGTGTTTCCTTTTACTTGTTTTCCATTATTATCGTGGCTGATGTTTATTGATAGTAGCACTGAAAATTGATGTCACCAAGAGTTAGTGAGGAAGTCTGTGGTCCACAAGTAAACCTATGTCTTATATTTGGGAAATCCTTGGAATCAGCTTCATTCTTCGTGGTATATTTGGGTTATCATGTTCTCTAGAGTAATGTTCTATCTAAGTGCCAGACAGTGCTATGTTCTTATTGAAGTGTTGTATAAAAAAAGAAATCCTCCAGATAGTGAGACCTTAACAATGTCAGACATTGTAATTTATGTGAAAGCTTATACAATCCTTTATGTTCAAATCCATTGGATCATACTCTTTACACTAATTATACGGGGGCTTTGTAATTTAAATCTGTTTGCTTTTAGATTATTGACAAACTATGCAGCAGCAATCAGTCATGTAATTCGATTATTACTGGATATTATTACTGAATATTTGAGGATTTCTCTTAAGAGACTTGAAGTGCTGTGGGTGAAACAAATCTGGGAGGTTATGGAATCCACAATGCAGTCAGAATGAAATAAATTAAGATGTGGACTGGGAGGTATGACCATCTTGCCCAGATAAAATGATCATTAATTCGGGCATTCCGTTCCAAATGAGAATGGGCCTTGTTCTGCAAAACCCTCACTGACTTTCATTCACTAGTTGCTTACTTGACCTGTGACAGCAACAACTCCCAAAGCTCTCTTTTGCTAATTTAGACACTGCCACCACTTGCAACACCATGTGAATGAAAGCTATCCTTGCCGTTATCCATGTTCTACTGAGGTGTCAAGGATCTTTAAAATTGTATTTGCTAACCTACTCCATTCATGTCGTAGGTTTGCAATCACCATATATGTGACCATTTAGACAACTATATATGTTTTCTTATATTGAATCAACATGTCTAGTATTCTGAAATGTTTTTCAGTGGGTCTTTATTGTTATGAATTGTGAAACTTGCATATAATCGATGTGCCAATCTCAAGCTCTTTTATGCGTGACCAAATATCAGCTCAGGAACTGGAGAAAGATATTAATGGTCCAGGAGCAGACTCACTACCTGCAGAGAAAAAGTTGGTCATATTTGACAAAATTTTTGCTGCGTATAATGAAGCCAGGAGCTGCATAAGAAATGACTTGGTGAGTGCTGCTTTTAGTTATGAGAAATTGGTGTCCTATCCTATGTACTTGTAACATATTTATGCATTTAATAAGAGTGAATATTTGCAGAAGGAAAGAACATTGTTGATATTGACCAGGGTATATGTGTTGACTCTGATTCACACATTTTATTTGCTTTAGGCTAATACAGGTAATTCAGAAAATGTGAAGGACGACCTGAGTGGCCTCGATAAAGCTATTGGTGCAGTTTTAGGGGAGAGAACCATTGAACGCAACCAGTTGCTAGTGCGCATGGCAAAGAGTAAACTCAGTAAGGTTCGTGATGACAAAAATGAAAAAGTCACGAAACCTGAAGAGCTCGTCCGATTATATGATCTCCTGCTACAGGTGAGTGACTGGTTTAGTGTTTTGTCATTCTTAACTCTCACATTAGTGTTTACAGTGAATAAGAGATTAGCCTGCTAAAGTAAGTTAGTTCCACTCTAAGAAATATCATTGCAACGCTGAAGTGGCCTCTTCTCTTTCGACACAGAATACTTCCGATCTTTCTGATCTGGTCAGTTCAGGAAGAGACAGAAAACCAGAGGAAGTGACTTTTGCTGAGGAATGTGAGCTTAAGAGTTCAGTTTTCCGAGCAGAAAGGTTTGCCCCTTATAATCTCATGTTTCCCCCCTACCACTTCTTTTCTCCTGGGCAGCTTAATTCCCATTAATTCAATTCCATGAACTACCGTGATAATAATCTCTTAGTAGAAATTTTGGCAGTTTATACTTTTTAGTTTCATTTGGGTCTTGTTGGAGATTGTTCCTTCATTTGGAAAAAATACCACTGAAATTTGTAGTGAATCAATTTGCCATATTTGTCTACCCTCCCTAGTAGATATTGCAGTTGGTTGATGAGATAATATTGCTCCCTGTCTCCATCTTATTCCACAAGAAATATGATATCAGCGTCTTAGTTGTGTATAACCATGACTTATGCGGTGATTGTCTCACGGCATTTATGTTAAATTTGACTTCTTACTTTGTTCAGTTTCCGTACATAGTGTACGAATTAAAGACCTAGCATCTTAGGTGTTTTCTGCAGAGCATCTTAAAGATCCCTCTGTTCTCGGTCTGTCAGTTTAGGCTCTTAGCCGCGCAAACTTTTGATTGTCATTGCTTCTTAAAATTTACAGAAACATTCCAGTAGATAATAGTGCTCTTGTGTTGCAGGTGCTTTTACTTGGCTAAGTCCTACAGTTTGGCTGGAAAGAGGCCAGAAGCATATGCTTTGTATTGCAGAGCTCGCTCTCTAGTTGATACTGCTCTTAAGAAGCTTCAGAGTTCAACCAATGTCGATCAGGTGCAATGGCATGCCCCTTGAACTTCTTTCCATGAGGCCTGTGCATTTTGCTTGCATTAGCTACTTTCACACATTGCACTATCTTATTTTATCACTATAACAGGTTACTATCAAGGAGTTGAAGATGCTATATAATGATTGTCGATCCAACATTTGTGTTGAGCACGCAACTGCAGTTATGGAAGAGGAGAAGGCTCCAGAAAATCTTTCAAAGAAGATTTCTGGTATATCATTAACAGGAAACGATAAGAAGGTACACTGTAACTTTATCTTTTCTTTAGCATGGTTGAGTCAGGAAACTAATTACTTTAATTGAGATCCTGGCATTTTTTTTTTCTCTTTTCCTGGCAATATCTTTGTTGCATGCTAACTTATCTGCCGAATGGGGTTTCCTTAAATTTCTATTTTTTCACTTCACGACCAATTTGTTTGCCTGTTGGACTTGTCTTGTAATTTAAGTAGTATGAAAAACTATTGAACTCTTAGGACTAAACATTTTTTCTATTCAAATTGAGAAAGGAGTAATAGCAGGTAAGATATCATATTTCCAGATTAATTCTTTGAATATAAATATTTCTCCTGTTCTTTTTTGGCCCCTGGGAACCATAGGAAAACATAAAGCATTGTGTTCAACTACACTTGTAATGTGATCCTCACACCTGTCAATTTAGCTTGTTTTTCCAGATAGAACAATTCCCTGTTTTCTTGATAAATTCTTATAGAGCATACATTGGATGAATTCTTGTACTATGTTCCTTATAGAAGATTCTTTGTTTAAGCAACTCATATCTGTTTGTCTCATTATCTGAATTTGCTTCAGGTTGAAAAATTGCTCATGGAGAAACTGGAAAATTATGAGTCAGCTGTTGGTGATCCCACCACAAAGTCAGTCCCTCGGATTGTTGCGTTCCCACCCGCCTTCCAAGCTGTGCCCCGTAATCCAATTGTTCTCGATCTTGCCTACAACTCCATTGAGTTCCCATCACTTGAGAACAGGATGAAGAAAGACAAGAAGGGATTCATCAGCAGGCTTTGGGGGTAAGTGCTTATTTCTTGAGGTAGTTCTGGATTACAGAATTCTACAGGACAGAGTTTTTCGATTTTGGCTACTTAAGTACTGTAATCTACTGTGCTGTGAGCCATTTGTTGGCAAACTAGGATAAAACTATGTACTTCGAATCTGAAAATTTTGGCTTCCCTCCTAGCTGTGGAACTATAGAAACTTGTGAAGTAGGAGTTTGATAATTTTCTGTAACATATTGAATCTCGCTGGAAATATATTTGTTTTTTAATCTTTTGCTTCACTCGTAAGTCATTATGTAGGTTTAATGTGGGTAATTACCTGATGAAATTTCTTGGTGTGGTATTTGTATTAAATATTTCTTTTTTCAAATGAAAGTGATAAATTTTATCTTTTTGTAATAAATCAATTACAATCATCAATATTAAATTATGCCAATATATCAATTTTAATAAAATCGGTAAAATATAAGCTATCTTTTGAAAATTAAAGTGAGACTGAACATGAACATACATTTCAAAACGCAATCGAAGAATGAATGTTCCTATTTGGGTCTAAGCGTTGGGCTTACCAATTCGGTATTAAGGCCCAATTCATTACATTCAGACTCTGTTGTCAGTTTCTGCTTGAAATTCTCGTACTACTTCTTTTTTTTCTTATGAGTAAATTATATTGGGCTTTTCTAAATTTTGTTATAATTAAATACTCTTATATTATCTGAGAAATCATAAATACTTTCAAAACATTACAAATACTCTAATAAATACTCTTTGTTGACAACTTATTATAGGAGTGTATTTGTTAGAATATTTATAATTTCAGAAGTATTTAATTTTAAACAACCAAAGGTATTTGTAATTAAGAAAAACGTCAGAGGAATCACTTATAATTTATCTTTTTTTATATTAACACACTCTATATATGTGCATATTTTTTTTTAAAGAATTATTACAAATATGTATTTTGTTTATTGATAACAAAATACTTAATATATATATAATAATATAAAATATACATATTGAATTTATATAATACTGTTGATAAAAGATGCTAATATAATATCGAAGGAAAACAAAAAATGGATGAGAAAATTAAAAATAAACAAAAGTACCTGCCAGACCATAACATCAATGCAGTCGCCACCAATTATAATATAATAATATATATATATTGATAAATTTCGTAAATATATAAATAGCATATATATACTACTTTATATAATTGCATCGCTTAACAAGAAGATGGAATTTAAATGATTGAACCACAATTCAGTTCAATCTTATATAATAAAATGGTGTTGCATCTCCTATTCCACAAATAATGTTGGTATTAGAGGTGGTTGATAAATATTAAAATGAAACGCAGAAATTTAATAATATTTTATGATTAAAAAATACGAGTTATGATAAATAAAATACATAATCGGATCAATTTTTTTTAATTTTTATCGGAACAAATAAAGAAATTCGATTCAATATTATATATTCATTACGTCAATTTGACGTATTGAAATTTTGATTTGATAAAATTGAACCAACACTCCTAAATAACATTTGTTGTGTACATATACCCTCCTAAATATTTGGAAGAGAAGTTTTTGAGAATAATTTTAAAAATTCACCAAACAATTACTTTTATTTGTTTTTCTTGGGACCATTATTAGGTCGCAGTCTGCAGCTCTGCACCAATGCTTGTCTCGGTTCATGGTTGTGCATTTTAAAATGTTAAAAGCAAAGCCCCTATAGCTCAGTGGTAGAGCGTCAGTCTTGTAAACTGAAGGTCTGTAGTTCGATCCTGCATGGGGGCAATTTTGCAATTATTCGGAAATATAATAAAGGTAAATATGTATGTGCAGTTACTTTTTTATTATTGTTATGCTAGTTATTAGGTTTTAGTTGTTTTTTGGTTAAAAATGGTCACAAATGTCCTTTTTTGTGCAAAATTTTATCACAATTAAAACCCAAGAGGTGTACTAGTAATTTTGCAAAGAATAAAAATTATTTATGTATTTGGACTTAACTCAAAGATTATCAACGTAATTTACCCCAAGGAATGAATGAACCATATATATTTCTCATAAATCTCTTTTATTTCTTATTTTAATCCACATGGTAGTTTTTTTATTAAAAAAAATCACTTAAGAAATAAAACTTTATGTTGGGCAGTGTCAAGAAAAAAACAAAACAATAAATTGGATAATTGACGAATTATATAGTGGCATGTAGATGTTGAAAATGTGACAAGACAACAATATCTAGACATAAGACAATCCATGTACAAGATTATATGTTGCTCGGTTATTTGTCATCTTTGCAAATAGCTCCCTAATGTGGGGTCCGTCTCATTATACTGAAAATACAATTACATCCCTAGCAACAACAAGAATATCAAAATAATATAAGATTAATTTACATACTTTTTACAAAAGATAAAAGATATTTATGTATTTGGGCCTAATAATCTCAAGAAATGTCAATGTAATTTACACTTTTATTTTTCCATCTCAGTTTAATGTGATTGGTCCAATTAAACAATATTAGTGTATGTATTTCAATTATAAGTTGCCAATTATAATATTTTTGCTATTATTTGTTGTTCTTTAGCCTTTGTACGGATTGTCGTCACTCCCAAGCTTGTCTACATGCATATGATCTAGGTAAGCCTTCTGGACTGTTGATCTGCAGATAGATCCACAAGTCTCATTTATCCACCTCACTTCAATGTGATTGGTCCAAATGGGCATCTTATATATTTCAGTATCTCATCTTTAAGTTATTGGATATGGGCTTTTTACCGTTGCTTATTCTACTTTTTTAACTCACTCATACTCGACTTCATTGACTCGAACATTTGAGAATTTTTTAGATATTCAGCCAAATCATTCCTGATAATATATTCTGTGAGTGTATGGTTCAAATACTAACTTTATCACAGTGAACCAGAATTTTAGTCGAACACAAATTTGATTCAATATTATCCTATACCAACTGCAAGGACACTCCTAAGCATGTTTATAACATGCATGTCTTCTTGGACATCTCATTTTCTTGTTACATAGTATCAAAGTTTGTAGTATTCTAGCAAAACATGTTCATGGCCCTCATCAATTTCTTGATTGCTAATGGTAACAATGGCTAGTGGTCACACACTTGTGCTTAAAAGTTGTACAATTTTGACTATTTTAGGGACATGCGTTCCATGTCCTACCTATTCAATGGACAATATTGATTGGGAAGATACAATGCTTTTGTACACTTTTTGTATATGTATATTTTTTAAAATTACTCTCGTGAAAAAATAAAAAATCACAAGCATCATGTGTCAAGTAGAAATGATGATGATCGGGTACGATAAGGTTGATTAGAACACAAATCCATCGGGATATTGAGGCTCGACCATTTTGTAATGGGTTGCACCTGTTAGACCCGTTTTATGATACTTTTAATCTTCAATTTATTCAATGTGAAATTATTATTGGACTTGTGGAGAAAATTAAGGTATATCGTAATTCAAATCCAGCTTGTGAAGATTCTTATAGAATTGGGAGTTTATTTGTTTTGAACCCCTGATCCGATGGTCGAACCCATTAAGTCCATCTTATTACGTTCTTAATTTCAAGTATCAATCATACTGAACGTCTGTTTTTATGATTGAGTAAGTCAAATCTACACTTTGAGTGCAAACATAATTATTTTTAATATCATTTGGCCCATTTTTTAATAATCACTTTTAAAATTATATTTAATTAAAAAATTTCTAAAAATTAAAAAAATATTTTTTAAAAAAATATTATATGCACTTCCGACGCAATTAATTATCATGTCATTTATTTATCGTAAAATTGAGGCAAATCCCAAAGAGAAAAAGAAAAAAACTATACATTATATTGAAATAATAATCCAACAGAAGAAACAAAAGTGGTCGTTCTTTGGACCATCGCACGTTCGATTGTTAGACTACAAAAACACAATTGGTCTTAATAAATAAAGCAGGCCTTTGCTATTTTGGTCTTAGCATCAAATTATTCCCATATTAAATGATAATTATAAATACATTTCCTATTCAAAGGTAAAATTTTACAAATACGTCCCTTGAAGTGAATGCACTGACACCCGATTAGTGGATGAACTTGAAATTTTTACAAAAAGTTTTAAAGTATTTGTGTAATTAGACTTAATTTTAGAGGATGTCAACATAATTTACCACCAGAATAAATATATCTTTTCTGTTCCAATTAATTATTATAGCTAAAAAAAAAAAAACATGATGAATATAAATTATTCACTACCCCGAAACAGCCATTAACTATTATTGGAGTCAAAACATTAACCATAGCTAAAATCATAATAAATATTTTAATCATAATAATTAAAGTTTTTTTATATTAATTATGTTTGACTGTGGTTAATAATATTAACGTATTACGAGTTCTGAGCTGTGTCATTTATAATGTAATAAAAAATTAATTTTTTCGTAATGTATCCAAATTATTATACTTTATTCCGATGCAACAGACGCTCTGATTTTTTTATATAAAAAAAAAAAAAAAGACTCTAATTAATAGGGTCTATTCTGTTGTTGACTATTAAAAAACATTATTTAAAAATTTGCAGACAGCAGGAGGGAGGAAGGAGTCATAGGTTAGGCCATCGGAAAACAAATGATACCACAAAGTTTCCGACAGCTTTAAGTGTTCAAACATTATGATAACATTTTATATTGAAATTAGAGTAATTATAATAAGTTATCAGCAGTTTTATTATTTAAGATTATCTTAGGAATTAGGGGAGAGAGTGTGGTCCAAATATTGTGGAATTAACCAAATCTCTTTGAATAGGTATACCTCCTCAACTGCTGCTTCCTTAGTTAATACTTGATTCTTGTACAATAGTATTTATTACCCGTATAAATTTTAGTTCTTTGAATTATATAATAAGTATAATATGGATAATTATACTGTTTTCTTTTAAATTTTAGTGTAGTTACATATAAAACCGTGAGGTTTGAAAAATCACATCTAATATCGATATTTGTTTCTGTATTGGATTTGCTTATATTTGCAAAAAAACTTGAACTCAAATCCTTATTTACCTCAAGTTGGCTTATTATTGATTTATTGTAAGACAAACATATCTTTTATGACCAAAACTACCCTTATAAGGGTGAAAATATACCTCCTCACATGCATTAACGTGTGAAAATTTTGACTAATAAAGCGATCTATTTATCAAGTAAAAACGAACATTAGGAGTAGTAGATGTAAATTATCAAACCATATAAAATCCACGTGTAATTACATCAAATTTTAAGGGAGGATGTTGGATTATCCCTAAATATAATATGATTGATGCACAATTTATTTATTTAATATTTTTGCGACCTAGTATAATTTTTGGATTTTATAATGGGAAAAAGATTTTTCATAAGGACAAGTAGTGTCATAATAAGAATAACATTAATACAAATAAATAAATAAACTTATATATTTTGTTTATTTTTTCTTCAAGCAATAGAGCACGAGAGAAAATAAGAATAATATAAACAAACAAATAAATAAATATATAGTTATCTGCTTTTCATGGTACAATATGATCATCACTATTCATTATCATTTCAAAATTATTAAACATAAAATCATTTAACCTACAACAAAGCACTATTTTTCATATTTATTTAAATTATTATTGAATTAAAAATATATTTAAATTCAATTTGATTAATAATTGAATCGAACTCGAACGACTTTTAGTTGCATTAAACTTGTGTTGTGCTCGAGCCGAGTTTGAAAACTTATAAAGTGAAAATTAAGTTCAAGATCCGATTAGTTAAAATTATCGAATCAATTGAATTTAGATCGAATATCACGTAGTTTGATTAAAATTTTCAGGCATGTGTGTGATTCGGATTTGGATGGCAGAATATTGTGAAAATTAGGAATAAAAAACATAGAATAAGAATCATTAAACAAAATTGACCAATAGGCATCCATATATATGGTATAAAATAATATGGGCATATATCCCTTGGAATTTTAAATCAATTAAATGTAATGGGACCAATCTTTTAATTTAATTCTCTATATATATATAAATATAGAATTAGCATCTAATTTTAGCTTTCTTAGCAAGAACTATATATATAAAAATCACATAATTATACTATTTTCTGTATAGGATTAGGATGCAGTCTGACTTTAAAAACAAATATTAATTTATTTTTGGAGGTTAGTCCAGAATGTTAGGATAGGATCAAATTTATTAGTAGTAAGAACTTGTGTGGGTTAAAGTAGACGTGCAAGCCTCGTCTTAACCTTAACTTTATCCTAAACCACATATTATTAAATCCATAATTACAATTAATGATGTTGGTTAATAGGGACAGCGGATAGGATAAGGGGGACACCTCTCTCACTCCCCAATCCCATTCACGCGCCTGCACTCATTATGCAATATACCATATATTATTAGCTATTGTGGCACGTCATTGTTATGTGTATATAATAATTTTTTTATATTTTAAATTATATTATAAATAAGAGTAAAATATATATATTGGTATATTTATATTAATAAAATAATAATAATAATTTATCAATTAATATAAATTTTTAAAAGTTGAATAAGTTAGTTGTTTTATTATAAAGGGTATTTTTTACTTTACAAAAAATTAGTGCGGTGGTGTCATTAAGCATCGCTTGTGAGTGTGGAAGGATTTTGCTTTTTATATCAGTGTAGATGAAAGAAAAATTTTATCGTACTAATTTTTAAGTAGTTATATTTATCCTTAATTTTATTTATTCTTTTAAAAGAAAATTTGATCAGTATAGTGATTTCAATATCTGTTAATAATTTTATAATTATAATTTTTCTTTTGTCACATCACGTTTCTTTGTCTTTTTCCTTCCCTCACACTATGATTATTTCTTTTTTCTCTCCATTTTACATTTTTAATTCTTTTTTATATGCTCTAGGAATCGTATGAGTTGACGACTAATTTTCTAAAAAAGAAAAGTATATGATAATCATCTAAATTTTCTGTACACAAAATACCAAATGTAATATGAATTTGTCCATTTTTCCCGACTGATCACCTAATTAGCCACTCCAAATTAGTGCTAATTATTATCCTTAAACATGGGTTGTCGGACGAATCGATGATAGTTGATGGGTTTATTTTATGAGAAAAAGTACTTGTCACGATGTTTGTTGACGTAACTCTTGACCTAAACTTGATAAATCACGTTGTTTGAGGTTGTCCTCATGTTAAATGAATTCTTGTACTTAACAACTGATCTTTTGACGAGCATATTCTTGCATATGTCTTTGTTGTCATGGTCATATGTATATATATATATATATAGATATAGCTTCATAATCCAAATCACAAGTTATATTGTAATTTTGTCGATAATATTTTGGTCTAGTAGTTATAATTAAGCATAAGTCTACATAATATCATCTTACGTTATTAAAATTAATAAGATAAGGTAGATTCTTATTATGATTAAAGACATTAAATTTTGTGGTTTAGCGATTAAAAATTTGACTTTTTTTAGAAAAAAAAATAAAAAGAGATCGATTTCGTATATAAATATTTGGTGGGAATAGGATGACTGGTCCAGCCGCCCTGTCGAGAATGGAGCGTCTTTTGATTTAATTTATTGGGTTTGGGTTCGGAGCTGATCTCAAATCTTGTCCATAACCCGTCGTAAACTAGCTCAAAATCATGTTTGTAAGTATATTAACATAATCATTTTTTATTAAAAAATTATAAACAATAAGTTTTTTTTAAATATATCTATAATATTATATAAGAAAATCCTTTTAGCATACCAACTTTTGAATATCTAAATTTACCCTTTAATTCAGTTCTTCCTTTTAAAAAGCTGGTCAGAATAATAATTTTAATATTTGTTAATAATTACATAATTGTAATTTTTTCCTCTCAACGCACTACTCTATATTTTTCTCTCATTTTTTTCATGTTTTTCTTTCTCACAATTTTTTATATTTTTAATAAACTCACTCCATTTATTTTTACTTTCCTACCTCACTCCATATTTCTTTTTTTTTCACAAATTTATTTCTTTCTCATCGCCTTACACTATGTTTGTGTCTTCCTCTTTTATCTTATACTATAACTTTTTTTATATATTCGTGAGAATTTCATGATATATATATATATATATAAGTTGAGTATTTGGTGCGTTAATATTACTTTCTCTTACACACAATAAAAAAAGAAGGGGAAGCAAATCGCATAAGTGACATTGGCTTGGCAGTTTCAACGACTCAACTAATCATGAGTCACAACCTCCAAAAAGTGATGTACAAAAAAATTCACCTCGTCGAAAACACTATCATCACATGCCACGTGTACGGGCCCAAACTCATCAACGTTACCCTGCCCAAGGAATTGATGAAGGCAGTAAACTTGTCAAATAACGATGGGCTTCAAATTCCACGTGAAATTTTCTTTCAAGCCACGTAACGCCGTTGGTCCACGACAACCCCCATTAGAATAAGATGATGAGGTGGAAACTTTGAATAAACTTGAAAAATACATCGTGTATATATATATATATACTAATATAAAAAAAATACATATACATTTTCATTCACAAATAGCAATCAATAATATTATCATACAACTTTTTTATTGTATACTCTTAAATTGGTTTTAATTTTTTTAATTTGTTTTTAAAATTTTAAAATTATTTAATATATGCACACAAAAACGATATTGTACGACGGTTAGTATATATAACATATATTTCAAAGAAAATAAAGCATGCAATTTTGGCATGCTTAGTTGTTTATTATTTCATATATATTTTGGTCCCAATTGGGTGAAAAATAAAATGGATCCAACCAATAATCAAAGTTCAAGTATTTCTTGACTTTGTAATATGTCACTAGACATCAATTTTGAATTGGTCACACCAATCTAAGGAATTTCCCTTCTCATTAAATGGGAAAACATTTTTTTTTTCTTTTTTGGGTTGAAAGGGACTAATAGTTGAGAATATAAGGGTTATAACATGGGATTTAAATTAAATATTTTTCATTTACAGTAGATTTTGAATATTATTCAGGTGGTGAAAATCGATAGATTGATTTTTGACCCAAACAATGTTGTAAGGAAGAGTCAAGAGGTTTTCCGACCAACCTCTATAGTTGAATTGAGCCCTAGTTTATTAAGTGGTATAATTTTTAGTTATCAATATTTACTATTTAAATTACACCAGAAATAAATCTTAAATTTCTAAAATTCTAAACTTGCACGTATATATATATATATCAATCGATACGATTTAATACATTATTTATTATATTTGGATATTCAAAATTGGTGAAGTACATTAAAACAAAACAAACAAATGAAGAGTTATTATGAGAATAGAATCATAGATATATATACATATCCACATAAATGAATTATTTATTTATTTACTTCAATTTTATTTGCTTTGGCCACCCCGGGGGGGGGGGGGGGGTTCGGGGTAAGATTAGGGAACTGACTGGTGTTATGTAGAAAGGAAGCAGGCTAATCTGGACCCCACATCACCAGATTAATGTCCTCTAATTTGGAAACAAAATGGGTGGGCCCACTTAAAATATGCGAAAGTTAATAAAAACCACCAACCTCCGACGTTGATGCTTTCTTCGCTTCACGGTGCTGATCCCTCCACTGTTTTATGACCTACGTGGACTCACCTCATTTTATTTTCCCTCAACCATGTTTTCCAAGTAATCACATTCAGGTCCTTTTAGTTTGACTATTTACTATTCTCATCCCTCATTCGGAAATTGATGTTTCAGCTGACACCTCCTCGTTAATTTTGAAGGCATATTTGAAGGGTTTCACTGGAATTTTCCATGTTGTTTTCCTTAATTGTCCTTTTCTCATCTTGTTTCTCCATCTAAATTTCATAAATTGCTACATCACTAAGTAATTTTTAGTTCTAATGATTTATTCTTAAGAATTATTACGTATAATTGTAAGTCTCCGGTCATTATAAATAAAGGTAAATAAGACCATACTATCATTAAGAAAAAATAAGGATAAAGTTGTAAATTTTACCTATAGGGACAAGTATTTTGTCGATCTCTTAACTTCAGAAAATCGAATTATATCACCTTTTTAAATATAAGTTTCAAATATTATAATAATAAATTATAGTTATCTGCATAAAATTTTAATTATATTATGAAATTCATACTTTAATTAATTAACTAACGTTCAAGTAATAAATATTTTTAAATTTATATAAATTTGAAGTTATTTGAAATTCTTTCCTATGTGGGATGAAGATCTAGAATTTGGTGGGAAAGTATAGACTATAGACTACTCAATTATTAGGGTAATGAAGGAGAGTGGATACATTTATTTCCCCAATTATGAACCCTAGTTTTCCATGTTTGCCCCAAAATGGCTCTATTGCATTCTCAATGACAAAAAGTAACATTATTAATTTCAAGCCCATAAAATCTATCTTTTTTTTTTTTTTTTGCATCAAAAGAAAATTTCTATCCAAATTATTTTATGCAAATTGATCATATGATACGTTGAAGACTATCATACTTATTATACGATTGATTGTTGTTTTTTTTAATTATACGCAAATCACATGATACGAGTAATTAACCAATTCTATAATTTATTAGTTGCGATCGAACCCAAAATGTCACGCTAAGGTAAATGAGTTGGTATTTAAAAGTTAACATTTTGACTGTCTTTATGTGTATTAAGAATAGTGGTACGTTGCATTTACTTAGGCTAATATTTGAATGGAAATTTGTGTTGCTTGCCCATATAGAAATGCTCAAAATGTGTATGTTCACATCACTTTAACTATAGATTGACCCTACCCTAATTATTGATATTTATAGTTGAGATAATGAAAAAACGAGGAAAAAAATGGTAGGTGATCAATTGTTTGTATCGTCACCAAATTGGATAGCTATAACTCTACTGACCTCAGCAGCCATAAACTGAGTCATTTGAGTATCTATTTTTGGATTAGAATCACAATTATGCCCTTCGTTATATTAATACATGTCAATTTAAATTATGAATTGTGTCTGTCGATTTATCGTTAAATACATTCCTTATATTCCATCCCGCTCTTTAGAGGTAGGGATGGCAATGGGATGGTGCACTGCAATTTGGCGAAATTTAAAATCCACATCGACCCGGATCCACCCTGCCCCACTCGCTTCTGTTATGGTTGGACTAAAAGCATGTGCGATTGCGCCACAAGCTTTTCTCGACTCAGAGAGTCTAACTCATAAAAATCTGGTTAAAATTTATTTCTCTTTCAATTAATTGTATTTTTCATAGTAACATATCGTTATGCTGAAAGTTATATTTATTTTATGAAAATAAATATAAAATATTGTCAGAACAGGTTTTGATCGAGTTTGGCAAAATTTGAGACCCATCTTGAATTTGGTCAAATCCATAGAATTAAACTCATTCCCAAACTCGATATTAGTTTCTCAGTAAAAAAAAAAATGGTGTGTTGCTTCTTTTAGCCCTAAAATAGTAAATTTGGTTCATTTTTAATTTTTTTCATTGAAAAAAAATGTTTATTTTTTTCTTTTAACCCCAAATTAGTTGTAAGTTCTCATTGATTTTATTTCTTTTTCAGTCAAAAAAATCTGGTTATTTGCTTCTTTAAATTTAATTATTTACTTCTTTTGACCCTAAATTTGTAAGTTTTTAGATCCTTAGTTTTCTTAGTAAAAATGATTTTATTATTTGCTTCTTTTGAAAATTTCTTTTTTATTTTTTCAAGATAAATAATTTAAAACTGTCCACATAAGATGATTACATTCACTACCACATTCTAACCTATAATGATTGAGAAACTTCCTTGTTGCTTTTACTTTTCTTGTTTATTTTAGGACAAATGTCCCTTTTTGAACATTTGTCATGGTGAAAAACATAAGGTACTTCTATTATTGGCTTGGGAATTTGAAACAAAACCCTCAATAATTGCTTCAACTAAACAGTGTACAACCATTATTAAGGTGGTGCCAATTTTCCATACTTACTTTTTACTATTTATTGAAGGGTAAATTACAACAAACTTATCTGAGATTTGACATAATTATAAATACTTTTTCGTTATGAAAAAATACAAATGTCTCCATGATGTTTGATGAAATTATGTAATTCTTAAATGGATGTATGAAATTATGAACTATACCCTTGCTGTATATTTTTAGTAAAAATAAAAACTTATAAGAAAAAAGTCAGATGGAGTGGATGAAAAATTTTAAAAAATAAAAAAAAAATTCACTTAACAAATAAAAAATCATAAAAATTTACGAAATAAATAAAATTTTAATTTTTAGTTCACGAGGGCATTTTGATCAATTCATAATAAAAATATATAACAACCTTATGGGGACTAACAGAATAGGGTAATTGTTAGACGACCGTTCAAATTAGAAGAGTATTGATAATTTTTCAAATAATAAGGGGTATTCGTAATTATACAAAATCTCATGAGAGGTTTACCCTTTATCTAAATCCAATGAATTACGTAGCAATTATAGTTATATTTACTATTTGATTGATCTTTATTTTTGAACTATACATAATCACATAATAAGTGTATATATAATATGCGATTGGTTATAATCTACCAAATCTGATTTAGATTAAAATTTTCTATTATGACATTAAATTTTGGCCCACCAGCATAGAGATATAGTACTTAAATAATAATAATAATAATTATTATTTTCTACATGTTGGTAGTTCGGTATTTCAATAAGGATGTAAAGTTTATTAATTTATTTGAGTGTATTATAAGCGAGCAGTGGCTGAACTTAACTGACTTCTAATTTTACCGAGCACGTTAAATTCATCATTTTATATGAGTGTATTACGAGTTCACAACTTATAATATTTGATCTGATGGAGAATTGAATTTAAAATTTGAGTTTGTTGACGAGATGCGATGATCGAGTTGAGCAATATTCAAACAAATTTATGTTACGAAAATACTTGATAATTATTATCTTTTTTTAGCCACAATAAATTTATCTGACTTGCTTTATATATATACAAAGAAAAAAGTTCAAAAGGTGTTAGAAAAAAGGTGTTCCAAAAACAATATTTTCTTCAAAAAGTTAAGTCAAGTCCCAAATACTTCCCTCTATATGTGCTTTATTTGGTACTTTTCTTGTGCCTTTGGCCAAAGCTACAATTTTACACAAAAGGACTATAAATGGAGGAAAATTACATCCAAATCCTAAAAAATATGATTATATTTATCATATAATTAATCATTCTTTCCAAAATGTGAAGCGCTTATTCACCAATTAGAATCCATTTATTTCGTACTTTGGTTCCTACGATCAATTTATATTGTTATTTGGAAAAATCACAATTTTGGTCTTGTAACTATAGGGAGGTGGCAGAATCCATTTTTGCAATTAAACCCTATAACCAAAATAATTTCACAAATTGAACACAAAATTGACCAAAAAATACTATGTGACCTGCACATGACCCAAATAAATTGGGATTCCGACCAAATTGTTAATGTGTTTTTATTATTATTATTATTTTGGAAAAAAAGGCATGGATAGAGATGGGCAATTTTGAGATTCCTCTATTTGTAGCATTAAGACCACACACAACTGCAAATGGACAATTTGGTGGGGACTCTTTGATTGAGGACTTCCCCTTTCCCTATTCTCAACTGTTGCCTATGCCTAGCTTTTTCAGGGCTTTTTCTTTTCTATTTTTTTTTCTTGTGGTACAAATAATTAGTTAGATATTTTCTATAAATAATATGAATTTTACAATATTTGTGATAAAGGCCAATTCTTATTTTTTTATACTTTTTAATAATTTTAATTTTGAAATATCATATTTCTTTTTAGTATTAATGGGATTTGTGAGTGTAGAAATATTTACTGATAAAGAAGTACTTAATCAGTAAAAAAAAAAAAATGTAATAATGGGCATTAGGTACCCAACTTACCGGTGAAAAGAAAAATCCACTTCATTAATTAATGGCATTAATTACAATATTAATTGATCTTTTGTTGCTTTCTTTTTATGATAAGTCTAAATAAATTGATATCTTTTAAAAATAAATAAATAAATAAATTGATACACATAAATGAGCTTACCTAAATTGATACCTAATAAATATTTTGAAATTTTCATACAAGGATTTACTTTTTAGACTAATTAAATAATCCCTAAAACAAAAGGACTACCAAATTATACCGTTTTCATTAATTTAATTTATTTTAATTAATAGAAATGAGTCTCTGAAAAACTGCCACAGTTCGTATATCATAATTGTCTAAAATATTTTTAATTGTCCTAATTATTCACAATTAGAATGTTATTAGTTTCATTAATAATTATTTATTTATTAACATTTAATAAATTAAATATATTAGTTTTAAATAATTATTTATTTCTCCTATTATTTTTATTAATTATATATTGATGTAATAAAAATAAAAATTATATTTACACACGCGCGTGAAACGCACCAATTTACAATATAACGGACCACATTGTAATGAAGGCACACGTGGTATTAGTAGCATCCAGGCACACGTAAAGCCCGGAGTAGAGGAGTAGAAGTAACCATGGTTAAAGGAAGGGCCCACCGCGGTTAGTAGAGTGTATGCACTAAACCCATCCTACTACTATGCCTGTAAGTAACACGACAAAGCCCACTTCTCTCTACAAGAAAACCACTTAACGTCAGAGACAAACGCCGTTACTTGCCAACCCATTCTCGTCCCCTCACACGTCTCACGCCGTTAACTTTGTCCTCATTAATACTGCTCCCCCCAGCACAGTCTCACCTACCGGGTATTCAGGTCTACCAAGCAAGGCCTCGTTTGGTTTTTCTTTCTCCATAGCTGTTTTCTTCTATTTTGTCCCAAAATTGGTTTTTTTTTTTTTTTTTTTCCAAAAAAGATTTTAAAAGTCGTTTTTTTCTATCTAAAATTAAAGAGATATCCTAGTAAGAATAATTGGACAGTATTTTTGTAATATAGAATATAAGCGTAAAAATACAAGAACTATTATAATAAATTGATAATTATAAAGTCGAGTTTTTGTAATTGTGAGAAAATTTATGGATTAATTGCTTAAATTTTAATTGTTACTATTTAGTTGTAAAATATAATTTAGTATTAATATAAAATGCAAAAGCAGCAATACACGACGAGTAAATATTTATGTTGTATAGATAAACATCTTAAATGGCCATCTTAATTGCATGAAAGAATAATATTTTATTTGATTTTAAATAAATAAGTAGCTGAACTATATTATGTTAATTTTTGGAAGTATTAAAATCAGAATCAAATTCAAGGAACTAATGTGTGCAAATTAATGGGACTTTCTTCTAATTCTATCCTTAGATTTTAGAAAAATCAAAATCCCATAGGAAAAAAGTTTTTCAAGGAATGATTATCAATGCTTTTATAATAGATTATTATTTTTAAATTCTGTTGGAACTTATTCGTTGTTTTGAATTGTCGATATATGAGATTTATTTTTAAATTTAAATATATTAAATAGTTTAATAAATCTAGAAATGTTTATTTGGTAAAATGTAATGGAAAATTTGATGCATCAAAATTCTATTGAATTAAGTAATTATTATTATGTTTTGAATATTGCAGTTTGATTATGGGTATAGAGAATTTATTAGCAAATGTCATGAACATGTCAAAAGATAAAATAGAAAGAAAACCGAGTTTACTGAGCTCCCAAACGTGGCGTTAACATTTAACCGGGTGTAAGCGAAACCAGTCAGTGTCGTGGTGGGTTAAACAATTAACTGCGGTTGAAAAATCATTACTAACTCGACACCCTTTGTCGACTCCTCTGGTAATGAAAAAGCATTCTCTCTCTCGAATTTCTCTCTCATCACTTGTTTGCTGCGAGAACTCCCATACCCTTTGGCTCCCCATGCTTGAGGACATACTTGCTATACTTGAACATACGCAATAGGGAAAGAGTTCTTTCATTGAAGAATTTCGCAAGATTTGCTCAAAATTCTTGTAAAGTTTATGTCCGTGATTACGTCCGCAAGCGCGTGATTGTCTGGCTTCTCGCGTTTTCTGCTTGTTTCCCGGTGGAGTTTTCTGGGTTTTGAGTGTATATGTTTGTGGGGTTGGGAGATGAGAGATCTGAGTAGTGATTACTGATTACTCTGTCTGAAATGGATGCTTCTGAGGTGGTGATCAAGGGGTATAGCGAGACCAACGACTGTGATTCCGGACCGGAAAAGGGAAACTCCGGCGCCGGGAAAGGTATTTTTGGTGTAACTTTTAGAATTTCTTTGCTGTTTTTGACTGTTTTTTATTGACTCTTGTTGGTGTGCTTGTGTTGTAGTGGATGCTGAGACGGCGTTATACACAGAGCTATGGAGGGCTTGCGCAGGTCCTTTAGTGACTGTGCCTCGTGAACAGGAGCTTGTTTTTTATTTTCCTCAGGGCCACATAGAACAGGTCTTCCCTTTGTTCTTTTCAATTATTTTTTTTCCGTGTAAATTAACTTCTTCCGTTTATCTATTTCTGTTTTCTTGGGTGGGGGTCGGTGGTGGTTTGGGTTTCGGGAATTTAACCGCTCAGAGTAATATAAGGTAGTAATAGTTCCTATTAATCCAACTTCCAATTTTGGGTGTCAGGGGGTTGAACTGAATTTTGTCCATGTGGTTGATCGAGGAGGGTTTTTGTTTTTTTCCGTCTAGTGATAGGAGTTTTTTGTTTAGCTATCTGCTCATATTTTCTGGGGTTTTGTTGAGTAGGTGGAGGCATCTACCAATCAAAGTGCAGACCAGCAGTTGCCAGTGTATAATCTTCCTCCAAAGATTCTTTGCCGAGTGGTTAATGTCCACTTGAAGGTACTGAAACTTGAGGAAATGATCTATTGATTTACTTGGTTTTGTGTATTCTACATGGTTATACTGCTTCAGAGGTTTCTATGTTTTGTATTTTTATTTTTGTTTGTTATTTCTTGTGTGATTAGGCTGAGCCGGACACGGATGAGGTGTTTGCACAAGTTACTTTGATGCCCGAGCCTAATGTAAGCTAGTCCACCGTACTTAATGTACTTGTATGAGTTTTCTTTTCTGGTTTGATGGTTCTTGGATTATTTCCGAATGAAATTTTCTATTGCAGCAAGATGAGAATGCAGTAAAGAAGGAACCACTTCCCTCTCCGCCTCCGCATTTTCATGTTCATTCTTTTTGTAAAACTCTTACTGCATCGGACACAAGCACCCATGGTGGGTTCTCGGTGCTGAGACGGCATGCTGATGAATGTTTGCCCCCACTGGTTAGAATGAATCTAGCTAAAGTTTGTTGAGTTCTCTTGGGGTCAGTTTTTGATGTTTGTTATAGGCTGTTCTCTATTATGACAGGACATGTCAAGGCAACCCCCCACCCAGGAATTGGTGGCAAAAGATTTGCATGGGAATGAGTGGCGATTCAGGCACATTTTTCGTGGTAAATTTGCAATAGTTCTCAATTATTGATTGGATTTCCATGTCTTGGGATGACAAGTACCATGTGCGTCTGTTGTTGATTGAACCAAACGGAGATGCATATGCATTTTTGTCATTTTATTTCCAGAAATTAGGGATGGAGAAGTAATAATAGGTTAAACGTGTGAAATTAGTTTTTCGAATAGCCATTGCATTAAAAAACATTGAGATTTTCTGAAACAAGTTTGGAATTAATAACTATAATGTTCTTGGTCAAAGTTGAATTTGACTGAAGTAACAAGATACTATTAAAAGAAAAACTAGTTTCAATGAAATGATCTCAAGTATTAGAACACGTTTTTGATACAGCCAAGATATAATAAAAAATAGCAACATAAGCAAATCCTTGATTGGTAATTTTTTATTCATTTTCCGGATGCCAGGTCAACCGCGTAGACACCTCCTACAGAGTGGTTGGAGTGTCTTTGTTAGTTCAAAAAGGCTTGTTGCTGGGGATGCCTTTATATTCTTGAGGTTTGATGCTGCTCTATATCACCAGCTATTTGCATAATAATATCTATATTCCTGAAATGGATGCTACACACTTTCAGAGGTGAGAATGGTGAGCTGCGAGTTGGAGTCAGGCGTGCCATGAGACAACAGAGTAATGCTCCATCATCAGTCATATCTAGCCACAGCATGCATCTTGGTGTTCTCGCAACAGCTTGGCATGCAATTCAGACCAAAACCATGTTCACCGTGTATTACAAGCCCAGGTGTGTGATAAGATCTCCCCGTCTATCCCTCTTCCTCTTTGGTGGATCACCAACTTCTGAAAATAAGTTGGTCTAGGGAGCAGGAGCTGATTTCTTTAATAGAAATATATAATATTAAATATTGATTATAACAAGTGTAAAAAACATATGCTACAATATTTTAATTTAATGTCATGAATATATGACTTCATAATATCTTAATTATTTATCTAAGTTAGTTTAATATTAGCATGATTGGTAAAAGTATACAGTATAACATCAAATTATCCAAATACTTGCACATAATTTTGTATTGTGCAGTATATACCAAATCAAAGATATATTTGTTGATATAAAGTTTTTTTTTTTAATTGGAGTATATTGTATGTTAATTTTAATAAATAGATAAACATAATTTTCTAAAAGTAAAATGAGAATGGTCACGAAAACACATATTAAAGGTATGATGATGGCAATTTAAAACTGTAAATCTTTCAATTATACAAAAATAAAAAGAAGAAATTTTTAAACCAAGCAGTGATCTCATTTTAGATATATATATTTATATATATATAATATGAAAATAAATAAAATTGTTCAATCATCATAATTATTATTATCTTTAAACTAATTCATGGAAATTACCAAAGTTCAACATAAAGCAGTAAAATAGAAATATTATATATTATGTATCTTAGTACAGTTATATAACGCACAAATAAATGTAAAAAATTATAATTTAGTTGTTGGACTTGTTAATTACAGGTACAAGCGATTACAAATTGATATTGAAATATAACAGTGAAGTTCATATGATTATGTTAAATGATTATTCACAAAAAAATATAAAATATTACTAAATTGTTGATTAAGCTTATTTTTGTATAGATATTTGATAATATAAATAAAAATAACATATTATATTATTATCTGAAAGTAAAATATGAGGTATTAATTTAATTGTAATCAATGGTGAATTTTGAATATGAACTTGATATAATATTGAATATTAGTTAAATATATAAAAATACATACTCTATATATATATAATGCTAAAAGAATACCCTCTCAAAAAAAAAAAATGCTAAAGAATAGAAATAATTTCCCTTTCGAACACAAATGCCTATGCTTGAGCTCGAGCCGGCTCACTCATGTTGCACCCCTAAATTGGTTTTTACATATTTAATGAATTGGCTCCTTTGTGTTTCTGCATGAAGAATGGTATTGAACCTTGTTACAGGAAAGCATGTGAATTTTCTATTGTTAGAGACATACGACTTAGATATATGTTTGTGATATAGAAACATGTGTGATATTGTACCTATATGATTTAAGTATATGGGCCATTGAAGTGGGTGAATGTTGGTGAAGAGTGGATTAGTTTTGTATGTTCGTCCCTGTGGGTACTGACTATCCTCCATCTGATGTATATCTGTCGCAGGACAAGCCCAGCTGAGTTCATTGTCCCTTATGATCAATACATGGAGTCTGTTAAAAACAATTACTCAATAGGAATGAGATTTAAAATGAGATTCGAAGGTGAAGAAGCACCTGAGCAGAGGTAGGCAACATCTCAGCATTCAGAAGAATTATCTGTAACTTTATGATGTATTCAGTCGCTGATTATTTATGCATTTTTGGTTTAATATTAATATTGTAGGTTTACTGGCACTATTGTTGGTATTGAAGATGCTGATCCGAAAAGGTGGCCAGAGTCCAAATGGAGATGCCTAAAGGTATTCCTCAATCCTCTGGAATCTGACAAGAGTCGGGATCCTCTCCTCCCAACACCTTCTTTTAAATTGTTTTTCTATATGTTATTCCGAGAGGTTTATCTCAAAATTCTACTTTTAAGGTGCGGTGGGATGAAACTTCAACAGTTCCTCGACCTGAGAGAGTTTCTCCCTGGAAAATAGAACATGCTCTCTCTCCTCCTGCATTGAATCCACTTCCAGTGCCCAGACCAAAACGGCCTCGACCAAGTGCCTTGCCCACATCACCTGACAGTTCTGTTCTTACTAGGGAAGGTATGTTTTGTATTTCACTTTGTTTGAGGACCTTTTACTACTGCTACATTTTGTTACATTCAGCTGTTGAACAGATCTGTTTAACCCATTGATGATGCAATATAGGTTCGTCTAAGATGACAGTAGACCCTTCACCTGCCAGTGGGTTTCCAAGGGTCTTGCAAGGTCAAGAAGTATCGACCTTGAGAGGCAGTTTTGCTGATAGCAACGATTCAGACTCTTCTGAGAAGCCATTGTTGTGGAACCCTTCATTGGATGATGGGAAGATCGACTGTGCTTTAAGAAGAAATGAGTCGGATATCTGGTTACCATCAGGACGGTCATCATTCACAGATTTATTATCAACTTTTGGTTCAAAAATTAGTTCGCCCCGTGATTTCAGTAGGCGTCCTGCTGATCAAGCAAGTTATAAGCGACAAACACAAGAGCGTGAAGCAAAGTTTAGCTCAATTGGAAACACCTGGTCTATAATGCAATCTGGGCTCTCACTGAATCTGATGGATTCTGGCTTGAAGAATCATGTTCGAGGTGCTGATACCTCTTATCAAACACATGGAGATGTTAGATATGATGTTTTTGGAGAATTTTCCATGATTCCTGATTCTAGAGGTGAAAATCAGCAAACAAATTGGTTAATGCCCCCACCTGTTTCATCATATCATCAACCACCAGCTGCTCATTCAAGAGAGCAGATCCCAAGGTCTGTGATTGCACAGCACCATGCCCCTATGAAGCCAAATGAAGGGAAATGCAAGCTCTTTGGTATTCCCCTCATAAGTAACCCTGCACCAATAGAGCCTGAGCCAGTACACAGAAATGTGGTGATTGAGCCATCAGTTCATATACCGCATCTCGTTCATTCTCATCTATCTCCTGCAATTGAATCTGATCAAAGGTCTGATCTATCGAAGGGCTCAAAAGTGTTTGATTATCCAGTTGCCACTAGTGAGCAAGACAAGCAATTTCATACCCTCCCGCCGGTAGCTAGAGACCGAGAAAGCAAAGGTCATTCTGGTTCAACAAGGAGTTGTACCAAGGTTCTCATCTGGGACACTATAATTTTCACATCCAGGCACAACATTATTTACTTTATTTCTAAATTATATTCGTATAATTTCAGGTTCACAAGCAGGGATCTGCCCTTGGTAGATCGGTGGATCTTGCGAAGTTTGACAATTATGATGAATTGATTTCTGAATTAGATAACCTTTTCGAATTTAACGGTGAACTTAAGGCAAGGAACAAGAATTGGCTGGTTGTGTATACTGATGATGAGGATGACATGATGCTTGTTGGAGATGATCCATGGGAGTAAGATACCCTTCTAGATCTCTGGAATATGTCAACTTTTTAAATTTTATCTTATTTACTTCAACTTCATTATAGTGCAGTTCAATTTTATTGCCAACTCATTTCTAGTGGTTTATCTAAATATCTTGTTGAATACAGAGAATTCTGTGGCATGGTTCGCAAGATCTTAATCCTTACAAAAGAGGAGGTCCAGCGTATGAGTCCAGGTACCTTCAATTCAAAAAGAGAAGAAACCTCATCGGCAACAGAAGGTGTGGATGCGAAAGAAGTGAAAGATTTGCCAACATCATTGAGCCCGGATGATTGCTAGTTGTCTTCCTCTATCCTGGTAGTCATCTATGCTGAATGATATTTATTTCCCTGCATACAAATTATCATAATTGCATGTCTTCAGAGTTTTTTGGGAGGGAATCAGTATACTTCCCTGTTTCATTGTCTCATATATTTGGGTTGGGGTGGGGGGGAGCAGCAGGGGAGGGGTGTACGGTGCTCTCCAATGGATTGAGCAAACAGCACAAATCATGCAACTGCTGTAACTTGAAGATCTAATGTTTGCCTGCTATCAACCACACAGGTATAGTGCAGGCAAGGAAGGAGGCTATAGATCCATCTGACTTCTGAATTTTGGAGGCATCAAATAGTGAGACGCATATCATCCCTTCAGCTTCTGGATGACGGGACTCGCTTATATATAGATGCAGATTCTAGTGTTTGCAATTTTGAACCCTTTTCGGGACCAACATATGTTTCCCTATACTTTATTCGTAATACACATGACAAAGTATGAGCACGGTACCTGCCGACCGACTACTCAACCACTGTATATATCGCCATCTTCAGTTCTCCAGCCTCGGATGTAATTAAGAACCAAATGCCATCTGGTATGCTCTAATTCCAGCTGTTTCTGATTTATAATATAGTATATGGGTGTTGGCATTACTCTATGGAGCTGAAGATGTATTTTTGGATCGACGTTGCTTGTGGTTGAAGCACTCTTTTGTACAGAGAAATCATTAGTTAAGTGTTCTGCTGGTCTAGTATAAATCTGGAGTGGTAGTCATTTTTCCATGTTCATTGAGTATTCATGCTGCTTACAAACACTGCAGTCTGTCTGATTAGTTCTGTTTCTGCCACCATTGAACAAGGTGGAAGTTAACTTATTGTGTGAGGTCACTTTCTTCAATTTGCTCATCTGATTTATGCAGTTGTGCATAATTTACATTTTTCTTTTAATAAAATACAATTCATCAAACCATTCTGTATATTCACATATCAATGCTAATTAATTAAATCCATTAGTAATTTCAAATTGAAGAATATGTCTAAATAAATAAACAAAACTACTATAAAAATAAATATACATTTTTTGGGTATTTTATATTTTACATAATTGTTTGTGTTTCAGTTTGAAATATGAACATAATCATTAATATTATATTTGACTACTCTCTTCAGGATAAAAAAAATGTGGGGGCAGAAGAAGAAGATTGAGAGAGAGGAGTAAAGGTATTTGAAAGGAAAAAATGCGTATAAGCTAGGAAAACATAGTCAGAAAACAAACATATAGAATATAAAATTAAAATTCCGACGGGGTTTATCTAAACAAGTCAGTCAGCAGAGTTCTAACTTGTCGTTCTGGCTAAAAAGCTCAAATCTGTAAACAATCGAATAACTTGCCAAAATTCTGGGTAAGAAACTTGAATCTCTGTGATTGATCCATGCACGACAGAAAGAGAAACCGGCTATATGATCTACCAGGGGCCATCAAGATCTGGGGGTCTGTCTACGTTGAGCTCTTTGCATTGGACTGTTAACATGCATCTAAACCATCCCAGGAAAGCCGGCTGAGTCCAGAAGCACGGCCTTGATCTGATCGGGGTGGAGCTCATGTCCTTCCCGGCATTGCTGACAAAATCCCAACAACAAAGAAATAAAAATTAAAAGTTTGCTATGTTGGTAAAGTAATTTCTGCATTAAAAAGTTCAAGCTTCTATCTTCAACTGAAGGGATGGATGCACAAGTTCTTTGTGCGTGTGTCGTGTATGTCTAAGTGAGCGAGATTTGCAAGTAGAAAGCAAATATGGTTACCTCAGCTTGAAAAATGTCCATAGCGAACCCGTTGAAGCAGCTAATAACGGCTTGCTGAATGTCTAGCCCGAGGTTGTCGATAGCCCTCATCGTGGAGAGTAGAATGCCTGGGCTGCAGCAGCAGAACATATGGATGTTTACGCCTCTTCCTTCTCGTAGCCTGACCTCGACCTGTTCACATTTTCACATGAGTCATCAGCTCTAATATCTTCGTAAACAAAATTAAATAAAACAAGACCACATAGTACGGGGAATTGTCAAGAAAACGAGTGTAAAAATGATAAAGATAGAATCTCTCCTTTTACGTCCTTACATATGTTAAGTGACCATCTTATCTAAAAGTTTTAGTTGCTAGAAATATCTTTTAAGATGCTTCCCCATCTACTTTGTGGAGTCTTGCATATGAACAAAATGAAACTCTTTTTCTGTGGGAATTCTTGTTCAGCCTAGCTGGGATATTATGTTGAATAACCACATCATTTTAAAACTTAAGCCCATAGAGACGAAGATCATTTAATATTTAATATATTTGGCATTACCCTTGCTGGTTGTCCTGTGGGGCTTGACAAAGGACTCACAAATGCACGCGGGCTACTACGTTCTTCTTTGATACAGGCAGGAAGTCCGGAAGCCATAGGCGACAAGGGGTACAAGGAAGCAGCCGGAGTCAGTGACGAGCTACTAGGGGTCGACTCCAGTTCATTGTGGAGATCGTTTATCTTCTGCAGAAGTTCTTTTAGATAATCGATTGCATCCCCTAGTATAGAAGCCCTGTCCATCTACCAAACAAGCACACCAAAAACATTGCGCCAGTTAATGCAACCACAGTTAATGAACTAGAAACATGAACGAAACTGATACATCTTATTAACTGCTGACATAAGTGCATATTCAGTATCTCATTCAGTTCATCGGTGTAGAAATAAATTCCAAAACTTTTGAGTTATAAATAACAATATCTTGTGTTCCTTGTCTGCAGACCAAAATGCAGAAATCAGTTCATATATTCCATGTGAATGAATTAAATGCTATTTGTACAACATTAATACATATGCCTCTGTCAATCAAAATATGCCAATCAAACGATTTGCGACTCATTGATGAACAAACCAGCAAACTGCATGCAATGAAGGGGAAGTGAAATACAAACACCCAAATCAAGAAATGGAACAGAATGGCTTATGAGAGCTACGCCCACGGCTAAAACATGTTGAAAACGGAATCATAATCCACAAGAAACTTGCTGGTGCAGAGTTTCATATTTCATACCTTGCTGATCTTGGGCACAACCGACCTCAACATGTAGAGCCTATCATTTAGCTTCTTCCTCCGGCGCCTCTCCGCCATCAAATTCTTGGCCGGTGGCCCTTTCTTCTTGCCCTTCTGATCCCCGCCTGTGATGGAGCTATTACCGCCGTTCTTATCACTCTCTTCCAACTTATTGGCAGAACTATTCTCAAACACTTGATCCTCAGAATCATAGTTCAGATTAGTCCCATCAATACTGATGTCCTCAAGATCATCCACACTACTCGCTTTTCTCTTCTTTTCATTCACCTCTCCAATAGCTCCACTGCTCGGAGATTTTAGACTCATCTGATTAACTAAGTTCAAAGACCCCAAATTGCTGCCAAGATTTCTCCTAAGGGCAGCCCTCTTTTGAAAGAGAGTTGGCTGTGCTCCAACTGAAGCAAAATTGTCAAGTGGCTTAAGAATCTTGGGCTTATTAAACAACAAAGAACTCCCACCACTACTTTGAGGCAATTGAAGGAAACTATTAGCCCCAAATTGAGGATTATTAGGGCACAAATTCAAAGTACCCAATAGATATTGAGCCCCCAAATCACTCAAACCACCACCACCACCGCCACCAACCAAAATCCCACCCCCCCTATTTTCAAGAATCCCATTCTCACAGCCCAAATCAATAGTTCCCTCAAAAGGGTAGTTGGGGATTGTTTGGCTTAACGATTTTTGTGGCAAGAAATAGCTCACCTGATGATGAGATGGATCAAGATTGTTGAAAACTGAAGCTGATGCTGCAGAACAGGACGCAGAAGAATCCACTGCCTGCAAAAGCAGCTGGTTATTGTTACCACCAGACTCATTCAAGAATGAGATGACATGCTGGCCGCCATGCATGGCGCCCCCGCCCCCGGCTGCGGCGTTGGTTGTGTACCAATCGTCATCTTCAGCTTCAAGCATGGAATTGAATGTACAAAGCGCACCCATTTCCATGTCTTCATTGTTCTCAAAACCACCATGATTATTGCTTTTAGCCCATGAAGCAATTTCCTCCTCCCCGCTTCCTTCAATCCAAACCATGCTGTTCATCCTTCCTTAACTTCTCCCACAAGAAAATTGAGAAAAGAATCAAACTTCTGCACTCAAGAAAATCCAGTGGGGCTGAAGTAAACCAAGAAACAGGGTTTCTGATCAAGAAAGAAAGACACACACTGAGAGAGAAAGACAGCCCTCTTTATTTGAGCTAGGAAACGCGACAAATACACATAAATACTACAAGCTTCCACCTAGCTCGGTTATATATGTGTCATCATCACATAGGGACTAGGAATACACACACATTCACATATACATGTGTGTACTTATATATATATATATTGTGTCTGTATGTATAGATAGCATGGGAGGGATTGCATGAACAATCATGATTCTTGGAAGTTTTGTGTAGGTACTGTTGATGGGCTTTTATGGGATACACACACACACACATTTATATATATATATATATATGTACATATATATATATATTGTTCAGGAAATTAAGCAGACATGATTGCTGGTTTTTGTCTGTAATTAAGAATGTAAAGCAATCATGATTAGCAATGCAGCTAATTATTATTTGAAGGAAAAACAAGGCAAAGAGTTTTTGAGATTTTTTAAACTGAAACCAGCACAAAAAATGCTTTAGTTCATGAGGATAAGTGTGATGCGGCCCTACCCTTTCCTCATTTCTTCACTTTATTATGGGGATGTTTGTAAGAATTTTTACTTTTTAAAAATATTAAATTAAAGTGAAAGGATGATTAAGAAATAAAATTTGTGATATTGAATGGATCTGTTTGCTTAAAAAAAATGTTATGTTGTCAACTTATTTATATATAAGATCATAAAACTATAGCTTAATTAATTAAGTCTTCGCTGAAAAAAAAAAAAGAACAGAAAAAGACGAGAATATTAGTGGGAAAAAAAAACGACGATATTAACATTGTCACGTATAATATATACTAAGTAATAAGAATTATTATTCTGTTGCTGCAATAAATTTTACAATTTTAATAGTGACAATAGAGTTGAAATAGATGTTACAATAGAGTTTTCATTTATATATAGGAAATGAGTTGATGAATTGAGCAGTGGGCAAAGTTGCGTTTCAAAGCATGCATGGTGGCGTACGTTGGATGATTTGAACTACCAGAAAATTTGTATTGATTGATGGTCTCACCCTCACGAGAAACCCGGCTTCACTCTCTCTCAAACCAAAAACCAAACAATTTAATTTATAAAAAACAATATTCCAGAAATTTTACAGGTAAACAAACCTGTCATCACGTACTATGCCTTTAAATTCTACCATCTTGTCATTTTTTTTAAAGTGAAATTCTTATGCTTAAATCTGTCCATCCAAACACTGCACTAATTAATTTACAATTTGAATTCGAAAAATTATCACTCAAATAAGTATTTCTCATTTTTTTAAGAGGGTTATTACATAGAAATGTGATTTATTCTAAAAGTTGATTAAATAATAACCACCAAATATTCAGTATTTTTTTAAATAAACTTTCGTATTCCGAAGTCCATTTAGAATGCGTGGCCAAACAAGTCCTATTCTTGCATAAATAACCCCACGAAGTTATAATTTTTCTCGGGCGTGATTATTATTTTCTTTTAATGTAATAATTTATAATTTGAAATTATTATTTATATAATAATCTGACATGGCTAATCTTGTAATAAATCATTTTTATAAAAGAAAAAAAAATGAAGCAAATTAAATAATAAACCATATAATTATTAATGAAGACGAACATTTATGTGTAATAAATGGCTCTTCCCAACCAATTGCATGCATAAGAGGGATAGGAAATTAATAATGAAACATGGTACAATATGTGTAGTTTAGATTTTAAAAAAAAAATAAATTTAATACAATGAATACTTCCCCCTTCTTTTCTCGTGAATTATTAAATGTTGCTTATTTTTTCAAGAAAAAAAAAATCATATATTGATATGTTATAGTTACATTTCTTGAGATTTGATATAATTATAAATAATCCATCGTTGTTTGTGATATTACAAATACTCCTCTTAAATGAAAAATAATTATGTAGCACATAAACAATGAGGTATAAAATACTACTTTATATCATTGCTACTTTTTTTTTAAAAATAGAATGTTTGAAAACATGTAAATGAAAAAAATAAGGGTGGATAAAGTAAATAATCTTTAGAGGATATTAGTCCATAAAATATTTCTAAAAATTTTAAAAAGTATATAAAATTATCATTTATAATTCAAAAAGACATTTTGATCATTTCATCACAAAAAAAATGGGCAAAAATTTAAAGGAGATTTAACAGAATGTGCTTGTTTTTAGACCAATGTTAAAATAAAAAATATTAATATTTTTTTCTAAAAATAATAAGGTATTTGAAATTATACAAAATCTTGTTGGTGGTGGTTGTAATTTACCCTATGTTAAAAGAAATTAAAAGAGACAAATAAAGACAAATTCACAAAAATGTGATGATATATCTATATAAATTAAAATATCAATATTTACATTTCCTCTTAGTGAAAATATTATTATTTGATTAGTGTTAATAACTGTAATTTATAATTTAATTAGAATTGATTCGCCCCCCCCCCCCCCCCCACCCAAAAAAAAATTCAAAAGAAACTAATGGGCCGGCCCACTTTCCCAGAATCCCAGGCCTTGCCCTGCCTACACATAATGGGCTTTCTGATGAGCCAAAGCCCAAGCCTTCTTGACTTGGCCGCAGAGCAGATTCCTTTTTCCTCCAATTGAGGTTAGTAGGGCTGACCCGACCCGCTTAAAATAACAGAGTCAACTAAGGGTGATCATAAAATTTTATAAAACAACCAAATCAATAACACAATCAGCTGGACGCATTGAAGAGAGGTTTTTTGAGTGGTCGCAATCTGTTCCTTGGATTTGATGGGTGCCATCTAAAAGGGCCGTTTGGAGGTCTTCTTTTGGTTGCTGTGGGATTAGATGGCAATAATGGATTGTATCGCGTTGCTTATGCTGTGGTAGAGGCGGAGTGTAAAGAAAGTTAGATCTTTTTTTTTCACTTATCTTCTTGAGTGAAACTTCTCATACTCTTTTTCCTCCACCGCTCAAAAGATTGGCAAGGAGACAAAGATAAAATAGAAGAAGAGAGGTCGGTGAAAGTCGCACGAGGTCTAGTGCTATAAAATTCGGTAGATGTAACAGTGTTGGCCATAACAAGAGAACTTGTTAAAGAGCACCTGTCCAAAAAAAAGAAAAGAAAAGAAACTTGTAAAAGCGGTTAACCGCATGAAATTCTTTTATTACACAATTTAAGATCTATGTACTTTAATCTCGATTTGAACACTAATTGTCTTTTTCATTTAGGATGATAATTGTGACATTCCTTTGGCACAAAATTTAAAAGCAATTAAGAAAAGGGACTTAGAAGGTGGACCAACTTCTCAATCCTCTTCAACTTTTATTTATGCTCATCAACTACAAACTACTTATAAATAATCATAAATGAGAAAATATTAAAGTATTTATTCGAAATATAAAATATAAAATAGAATGAATTATGCAATAATTCCCCATCACATCAAGTACAGAAAATAGGGAAAGCAAAATGCAAGAGAAATTGGTGGTGGATGTGGAGAAGTAGGCTTTTGCCAATAATAATGCATAACAACAAAACTATAAAGGCCCCACAATTGCTTGATATTTTCATTTTCCTCCCCATTCTTTCCATCTTAACTTATGGCCCTACTTTTTCCAAGTCTCACTTTTTAGCCCTTACTCCTTTTTTTTTTTAAATATATATATATATATAATTAACAATTATTTCTTTTCAAATTCTTGGCTTAATACTCATATATCAAGCAATTTTTCTCACTATAAATTATAGAAAAATATTTACTATTATACAAACCGTTCATGTTTTCTTCTTCTCTATGTAATTTCGCATGTGCTACAATTTTATTTTATAGATTTGTTTTTCTTGTCGCTTTCTATAATTTTAATATAATATTTAAATTATTTTAAATATACATTTAAATATATCACACGTACTAGTTTAATTATATATGAATATTTAACACGTGGTTAGATAAATTGAAGGAGATAATTGGTGTACGTAATTTTTTTTAATTATCATGTATAATTATTTGAATTGATTTTATGTTTATGATGAAGAATGCTCGTTTGTTTTATTTATAATTTTTATTTTTAAATATTTTGAGATACCCCTATTTAACAATTGAAATGATTTTCATGTAATAGTTTTCTTTTTTCCCCTTTTTCATAATTCAAGAAACATCAAAACTATTTTCTTGCTTAGATATTCCCATGTTTAACTTCAAGCAGCACCCTTGGACAGCAGCCAATGAGAATTCACACAACAGGGGCAAAATAGGCAACAAGGGACAAAAATCTCAGCCATCAACTACTCGAATCCAACGGCTCTCATAAGTTTTCCAGTGATATTTCTCTCTGTATGACGGTGCAATGTGGTCAATGGACGTAGCGTATAGGGAAAAAGAAAGGTATATGTGAAGATAAAAATAAAAAAACAAATACGAAAAAAATATCGATGAAGAGAGAGTGAGAGAGGAAGCAATTATCATCCACATCTATCTATATCTCTCTTGTATATCTATATCTTTTGCCCCCTCGCTCTTGGAAATCCGACCGACCATCTTGGGGTCTCTTCTCTTTTCTCTCTGTAAAACTCCAGAGACCCTTTTGCTGTTCTCTTTATCTTTTTTGTATTCGCCTTTTTCTTGATTTATTGTATCCCGGACCTTCTTTTATTATCTGTTCAGGTGAGGTGTTCTTGTACTTGACCCGATTTATCGACTTGGGTTTCAATTTTGAGTTACGGGTTTTGTGTTAATTTGAGGAATTTGGGCTTTTGTTTGGAAAAAATCTGGTCTTTTTTTAGTAGCTCTGGGGAGATTTTATAATTTGAAGTTGTTGTTATTGGTTTTTGAATTCAATTATGTGTAATCTTAATTGTTTTCTGTTTACTTATGCTACGGTGACGGGATGTTAGCTATTACGATGGAGCTGTGTGTGGATTGTGTACTTCTAGTGTTAGTTATTGTAGTTGTGGGCATTATTAAACATTTTTTAATCTCTTGTGTATTGAACGTGGATAATGTCTTGATTTCATTTGAAAGCATTTGGGTCCAAGCGCACTTTGTTCTTGCCCAAAAGTTTCTGGTGGGATGTGGTTGTTGGTTGATATGTTGACTTTTTGCAAAATAAATTGGATGATAATGGTTCAAGTGAATTTTGTTGATTATATGTGTACTTTCCAAAATATAAATTGCATGGTAATGCTTGAAGTTGCGAAGTTCAAGTGCGTATCATAGAATCTTCTCACCCACCGGATCATGTGTTAAATCATTTTGGCATGTATTAGGATAGGAACACTGTGTTATCATCTTTGCATGAATTAGACGATTGATTTATGGAATATGGAAGTTAGATCATCTGGTTCTGAGGGGAACTTTTATAGCATATATCCCTTCCGATTACACACTTTTCTGTTGTTCTATGGGGAAGAATTTGATTAATATGAAGTTTCTGGTTGGTTATCTTATTGTTTAACTTTTGAATGATTTTTGTCATTTCCTGTTCTGAAGATGCAAAGTAGATAAATTAGCAGAATAGTTAATCATACCTGTATACAAGCTTTACGTGTAATCAGAATAAATTAGCACATTGTTTTTACTATTGCCTTTCCATGGGTTTTTATGCACCAAGTGTGGGTATTTCATATCTGGAATGTTACTATGAGCTGTTTTGCTCCCAGCTATCTGATTGATATGTCAACCTATGCAGACCCTTCATAGGAGGATATGGCGCGTGCCTTAGTTCAATCTACCAATTTGCCATCTTCAGTTGGTTTTGTAAATAATGGACAGTTCGAGGGATCTAACAAAACAAAAAAGGCGTCAACAATGCTCTGCAATTCATGGTCGGCTCCCGTAAGGATGAGAAGTTTCTCAGGACTGCGTGGAGCTAATGCTTTGGATGTAATGGTGCAGAGAAGTGGCCAGACACTCCAATCAAAGGTAGCTGCAACCAACTCTGGCAAGCGAGGAAGAAAACTAAGAATGGCACCACGAGCCATGTTTGAGCGGTTCACTGAAAAAGCAATAAAAGTCATTATGCTTGCACAAGAGGAGGCAAGACGGCTTGGCCATAATTTTGTTGGAACTGAGCAGATCCTGCTGGGGCTTATTGGCGAGGGCACTGGCATTGCTGCTAAGGTCCTCAAGTCCATGGGTATAAATCTCAAAGATGCCCGAGTAGAGGTGGAGAAAATAATTGGACGTGGTAGTGGATTTGTTGCCGTGGAGATACCTTTTACTCCTCGTGCAAAACGTGTTTTAGAACTCTCACTAGAGGAAGCCCGTCAGCTTGGTAAATTGTTTTACAGTTTCTTCTTGTGGGTTCTTTTTCAAGATTATGTTATTAAAATTGCCTTGGTGACTTACTGGTGGATTTACTTCTTTTTTCTTGGTTGCTGATTGGGATTTGACTGAATCACTAGTTTCTACGTCTTAGTTTTATTTTATTTATTTTCTCACAGCCTCTCTTCATGCCTATAACTGTAGAAACAACACTGGAAGATGTTGTTTTCACTTCAATTTTGGATTGTGAAAAAGATGCATTCTTTGTATGGCCTTGTGTAGTTTGGTTTATCTGAGTTTAGATGTTGGCAATTCCTGTTGCTTCAGGTCACAATTACATAGGTTCGGAGCACTTGCTGCTGGGATTGCTGCGTGAGGGTGAAGGTGTGGCAGCACGTGTCCTTGAGAATTTAGGTGCTGACCCCAGTAATATTCGAACTCAGGTCAGTATCACTATCTCTATATCTTCTGTTTACGTATTTTATTATTACTCTCTGACCGAGGGAAGTCTGTTGGGCAAGTAGGTTATTAGAATGGTGGGTGAGAGTGCAGAGGCTGTTGGTGCTGGTGTTGGAGGTGGAACCTCAGGTAACAAGATGCCTACATTAGAGGAGTATGGTACCAATTTGACCAAGCTAGCAGAGGAGGTAAATTTCTCAACTCCTATTTCTGATGTTAAGTTATTACTGAGATCTGATCCAAGCTGGTCATCTTTATATTTTTTTAGGGTAAGCTAGACCCTGTTGTTGGGAGGCAGGACCAGATTGAACGTGTCACTCAAATTTTGGGACGACGCACTAAAAATAATCCTTGTCTGATTGGAGAACCTGGTGTGGGGAAAACAGCCATTGCAGAGGGTCTTGCTCAGAGAATAGCCAATGGGGATGTTCCAGAGACGATTGAGGGGAAAAAGGTTAGCTAGTAATGACAGCCTTTATGACTAGAGAGATTGGAAATGCTTGACTGGTAGCTAATTTATTCCTTCAGAACATGTGGAGTGCAGAATTATTAACCTAGAAAGAGGTCAGATGTGGAGATATCTACATAACTGAAACTAGGATTTGTGTATAACATATGTTGGAGTTAGGCTGAACATTTTGAAGAATAAGAACCATATATACTTGCTGATACTAATTGTTCTTTTCTGTAAGTGGTTCAGTAAAGCTGATTTAGAAAATAGACAACATATGCGAGCATGTGTAGTTGGTCTTTTGCTTTTTAATCGTTTGTCATTTTTATGTTTCAAGTTGAATGCTGCTGTTACACTGGCATTGCCATCTTCGTATAGCAGATTGCTGCTCAGTTTTTCTGCTGAGGCTTTTCGTCAGTTGTAAATGTTTCTTTTGGATTATTTCAGGTTATAACTTTGGATATGGGTCTTCTCGTTGCTGGAACAAAGTATCGTGGTGAATTTGAAGAAAGATTGAAGAAGCTGATGGAGGAAATTAAGCAAAGTGATGAAATTATACTCTTCATTGATGAGGTGCACACATTGATTGGAGCAGGAGCTGCAGAAGGGGCAATTGACGCTGCAAACATCTTGAAGCCTGCTTTAGCTCGGGGTGAACTACAGGTTAGCTAAAGATATATAAGCCGTGAAATGTGAATAGGTGCATTGTGTTACATCATCTGCTAATCACACTTTTAAAATATTGATAAGACATAGAATCTGAAGCAAAGTAACACAATCTTTTGCCTCTGTGATGTCTGTCAACCTCATCTTCCTCGTCTCTGTTCTCTTTTCCACGTTCCCAGTGATACACCCAAGCTTTGCCTCACCAAAATCATAGCAGAGTTTCTCAAAATGGTTGTAGCTTCAAGATTTAATTCTAATCTGGTTATTATGCAATTGCATTTATAGGAGATGCCTTGTTATACCCATATCTTTAAGATGTCATTTCACTGTTCTGTAATTTTTCATGTCTGTGGTATTCTGAATATGATGTACTTGCAGTGTATTGGGGCAACCACACTGGATGAGTACCGAAAGCACATTGAGAAGGATCCAGCACTGGAAAGAAGGTTTCAACCTGTTAAGGTCCCTGAACCCACTGTGGATGAAACTATTCAGATTCTTAAAGGGCTTCGAGAACGATATGAGATTCACCACAAGCTTCGTTACACTGATGAAGCCCTAGTTGCCGCTGCACAGTTGTCCTATCAGTACATTAGGTAACTAGTTCTGCAATGATTTATCCGTACATGTTCCTACTTGGTCCTACAGTAAAAAGATGGCTTATAGGCTTGTTTTAGTTTGTAGTTTTTAAGGCCCTAGGTAATTGTTTTTTTTAGGTGTAATCTTCCTGCTATTCATGGATGTCATTAGTCTTTTGCGAGCCTACATATAGACACACTGAGCATCAACATGTTGCCCCGTAATACTATTTTGCAATGTTTCAGTGATCGTTTCTTGCCCGATAAAGCAATTGACTTGATTGATGAAGCTGGGTCCCGAGTTCGACTTCGTCATGCACAGGTAGGTTCATCTCTTAGAACTGGACGCAGTCATTTTCCGGTGATATCTATAATGGTGCGTATGTCCTTTACAGCTCCCTGAGGAAGCCAGAGAACTTGAGAAAGAGCTCAGGCAGATAACAAAGGAGAAGAATGAAGCCGTTCGAAGTCAAGACTTTGAGAAGGTTAGCAACATCTTCATGAATTATGATAATTATGCCAATGTGATGGTCTTAGCTAGTTTAAATTTGAGACTAACTGTAATGATTTTAATAAATTTGTAGGCTGGGGAACTACGTGATAGAGAAATGGATCTTAAGGCACAGATATCTGCTCTTATAGACAAAAACAAGGAGATGACCAAGGCAGAAAGTGAAGCAGGGGATGGAGGTCCCCTTGTCACAGAAGTCGACATTCAGCATATCGTTTCTTCTTGGACGGGCATTCCAGTGGAGAAGGTGTCGACTGATGAATCCGATCGTCTCCTCAAGATGGAGGAGACTCTTCACAGGAGGGTCATTGGGCAGGATGAAGCCGTCAAAGCCATTAGTCGTGCTATCCGACGTGCCCGTGTTGGGCTTAAGAATCCCAACCGGCCTATTGCTAGCTTCATCTTTTCTGGTCCAACTGGTGTGGGGAAATCAGAACTAGCAAAAGCACTGGCTGCATACTACTTTGGATCTGAAGAAGCCATGATCCGACTCGATATGAGTGAGTTCATGGAGAGACACACTGTTTCGAAGCTAATTGGATCACCTCCAGGTTATGTTGGTTATACTGAAGGCGGACAGCTGACTGAGGCCGTCCGACGACGTCCTTATACTGTTGTTCTTTTCGATGAGATTGAGAAGGCCCATCCTGATGTCTTCAACATGATGCTTCAAATTCTGGAAGATGGAAGGTTGACAGACAGCAAAGGTAGAACAGTGGACTTCAAGAACACACTTCTGATCATGACATCAAATGTCGGAAGTAGTGTGATCGAGAAGGGAGGCCGTCGTATAGGTTTTGACCTGGATTATGACGAGAAGGACAGCAGTTATAACCGGATCAAGAGCTTGGTGACGGAGGAGCTGAAACAGTATTTCAGGCCCGAGTTCTTGAATAGATTGGACGAGATGATTGTATTCCGGCAGCTCACCAAGCTGGAGGTGAAGGAGATAGCAGACATTATGCTCAAAGAGGTCTTTGAGAGACTGAAATCGAAGGATATTGAACTCCAGGTGACGGAAAGGTTCAGAGACAGAGTTGTTGAAGAAGGATATAATCCGAGCTACGGAGCCAGACCACTCAGACGAGCTATCATGAGACTCTTGGAGGATAGCATGGCTGAGAAGATGCTTGCCCGTGAAATCAAGGAAGGCGATTCAGTCATTGTCGATGTTGATTCTGACGGCAACGTGATAGTTCTGAATGGCAGCAGCGGTGCTCCTCCAGAACCGTCCCCTGAACCAGTGGTGGTGTAGATCTGTGTAGCCGTTTGTTTCAAAGTGACGGCAATGTCGTTTGTGCGTTTGTGCCTTTTAACCCGGCTGCGAAATCTCCCTCTCCAAACGCCCAGTCAAGATTTACGGGTTCCGTCACGAACACATTGCCACTGGATTATATAATCTACACTGGAAACTATATATGCACATTGTAGTCTGTTATTAGGGAGGAATTATTACACTTGCAGAAACTTGTGTTAATGTAATGGTAAGTCGGTGGTGTTTTATTCTTGTTTCATTTATTTGGTGGAGATAAAATGTTTTTCAGAAATGGCTTATAGTTTGTGTATTTGGCGATTATGTCAGTAACCTGACATTTACAACAGAAGGGTAAAACTATATGAACATCTCATCTCCATTTCCAGTTTACTTCTTACCTGACTCTTCTTCAAACATAGAAGGGAACTAGCACGATTTCCAGAGAATACGCATTGCTGCCATTCTTGGGGCAACTGAAATACAAGCATTAGTACGTTTTCGGAACGGCAGGTCGTATTGTTGAGGATAGCGTAGGGCATTGCCGTATCAAACGCCATCTTCTTCTGCCGGCGACAAGGGATGTGATCCTTGTCGGCGTGGAGGCTGATAGTGTCAGTCCCGACAACATCGGATGAGAACCAAAGGGTAAGAGAGCCTCCGTTGTGGCATCATCAACGGCTAGTCGTAGTATAGTGGTGAGTATTCCCGCCTGTCACGCGGGCGACCCGGGTTCGATCCCCGGCAACGGCGTTCTTTTTTTCTTGATTTAATAGCTTTTTGCTATTGTGATTTAAAGAAATAATAATTAAAAGTGTTTTCCTTTTGTTTTCCGTCTCAAATTTGACATTATATTTTTTACGCTTTTCCCTTTAAAACATATTAAATTATCTTTTTCCAAATTTTAAATCCGAAACAATTACTTTTACAATTTTGCCACAGTTTCCTGATGGGTTGGACATTTTCAAGAAAATACTAAATATAAATATCAATTTGTCAACAAGAAGTCGTTGTAGTATAGTGGTGAGTATTCCCGCCTGTCACGCGGGTGACCCGGGTTCGATCCCCGGCAACGGCGTTTTCATTTTCCTCTCTCTCTCTCTCCTACTTGGTTTCTTTCTGCAATTTCACATTTATAAATAAGAAAATTGGAACAGAATCATCCCTCATTCCTCATCAAAGAAAAACAGACAACCTTGTAATCCATACTTGGTTGAGGTAAACTAGTCCATAACAACACCATTCATTTATTTGACAAAAAGAACTTCTATTTTATAAGCTTCCAAGCTCATATCAACCTCCATTATCACAAATCTGCTTTAAAAGATCAACATATTCCTATGCTTCTGCTTCATTACATTAAACATAAATTCATTACCACAAACATGTTAAAATTCGAACACGCATTTTACTCAAAAATTCTCAAAAGTATTTTTCCTGAATCAATTAAATGCATAAGCAAACTTCATCAAAGAAAAAAAATTCCAAGCACCGGATAAATGAATATTTCATCTAATAAATAAACCTATTTAAGGTTTTTCTAGGAAAAAATAAAATAAAATCACACTATCCTCACATTATAAAGCTCAAATGCCTAATTTTTCTTTACGCCAATCTAAAATTAATTTTTTTTCTCAACGAGTTTTTCGATCAAATCAGCTGCTTCTTGAATAGTAGTTATGTTCTCGGAGTTCTCTTCTTCCACATTGATGTTGAATTCTTCCTCCAGCCCCATGACTATCTCTACCTGCACCATCAATCACATCACAAGCTTATTAGTTCTGATGCAGCCCAACTCAGCCTAACGCTTTATTCTACCGCACTTAACATATGCATATTTTATCATTTATAGGTAGTATGAATTTTATACGCTCACGTGTATATATAAAGTACAATACAAAATGCAACATCAATTTATAATAAAAGATTGTATTAGTCTTTTCAAGGAATCATGAGGTTGATTTTTTTTTTCTTTCTAAGATAAATGGGAAATTGTCGGGATTCCATTGAAGAGTTAAAAAAATATTAATGTATTGCGTATCGAATATTGTAATAGTATGTTGGATAATTTCAAATCAATGTATTTTGTTTTAAAAAGAAAAAGAAAACTAAAAAAAGGATTAAGAAAGAGTCGAGGTATCGGTCTTACAGTGTCAAGGGAATCAGCGCCAAGTTCAGAGAATTTAGTCTGAGGGGTGAGTTGAGTCTCGGGAGACAGAGCCAACTGCTTCCTCACTATTTCACTCACTTTCTCCACTGTCTCTGCCTTTGCCTGCGAATGGACACTCAAACATTCAATCAAACGTGAACAAAAGGTGAAACAATGATGTTCAAGACAAATATGTATGAGGTCTTGCAGATGTTACATCTGGTCCGATAGTTAAATGATCGACACATACCTTATTTTTGTAAAAATTAGGGATATGTGACTATCATTCGTACAGTTGTAGTACTGAAAACATCGAATATAGCATGAATTTAAGTTATGTATGCATAACTTACGGCACAAATTTGGAGACGAGACGTTCTGGAAGAAGGGAAATTTCTGGTTTTCGTCCAGCCTAATGACACCACTACTAAACCCTTGCTGATTTTCTGCATCATCAAGCAGTTCAGATTTTCTATTGCATTTTATGTATATATATGCCACGTGTATAAAGTTCGTATCATTTTTATATTTCTCATTGTAGTTGTATTTATAATTTTATAAATTATTTACTAATAGCATGCATACATATATGTATATGTGCATATGCATACTTATATATATATATATATATCTCATGTATAAAATTTATAGAATAGCCTTCTCGTATTCTAAAACTATAATGAATTACGTCTCACAACGTACGTATCATATCATGTCCATGCATCATAATCTAACATCATCAGACATACTGATACTCATCTGACACGGGAACACTATTAGTAAGTATGATTAAGAGTTAAAACAGCTCATCGCAGCATATTTCACTTTGAGGGGAAAAAAAAAAGAAAGAAACAAAGAAGAGAACTAATTATCGCCTAATTAACATCATTAAATCTCAAGAAAATAAATTAGCTTTTGACAAGCATGCATGCATGCTCCAAGATAACAATCCAACTGAACAGATAAAAAAGAAATAAAAACAAAAATTATTTAAAAATAAAGGATTAAATGCATTTTTTGGTCCTGTAATTCAGGTTATTTGGCATTTTCATCCTTTAATTTTTTAGAGTAGCATTTCGAATCATGCATCTTTTCATTTTTCGAGATTTTAGTCCCTTTTTTCCCTCAAAAGTTCACCTCCACTATCGAGAAGGGTAAACTCCAACAAATAAAAGAATTGAAATTGCGAAAATTAAAAAGATGCAAGACCAAAATATTATCTTAAAAAATTAAAGAATAAAAATGCATACAAAAATGAGCTAATAGGAAAGTTGGTGTCAAGTGAAATGCACATACATTTTTCCGAGGTTGAACTCCAGCCGAAAAATGACTGAAATCTTGAAAATTAAAAAAATATAGGACCAAAATACTACTCTAAAAAATTATTAGACAAAGACAATAAACGTGTAAGTTATGGGACGAAAAATATATTTAAGCTAGACATAAATATAGGCATAGAGAGAAACATACGTAGAATCGTTACCTGGTTGTGGATCCGGACAGGGAGTCCAATCGATGTCCTAAAACTAAGACAAGTAGCTGACGATACAGAAGCCATCTAAAGCCAAATTAATGAACAAATTAGCTTGAGCAGTAGTGGTGTCTGAAGACTTGTAGATGATGAGCAGGATGGAACTAAAAGGGGTTTATGTTTATGTTTGTTGGGAAGTAAAAAGGGCAAATGCAGGCAGCAATGAGTCTATGTTGTCTGAATAAGTCAAGAATCAGGAAAGGCCACATACATGTGGTGAATATTCACTCTATCAACTGCAAATCCTATCCAAACTTTGTATTTCATTTTTTATTGTTTTTTTTCCATTTAATATAATTTACCTATATAAAGATGATATTATTTATTTACTTTTGGCTCCTTTCAAACTTATTCTCATAACAAAATTGAACTTGGAAGGAAAAAGATGTGAATTCATTTATACAATTATTCCCCCAACCCCTGCATTGAATTTGAATTCCAGATCATATTGTATCTTCCATTTAATTTAATGTTACACGTGATATATACAAAAATGGCGTCATTAATTTTATTTAAGAAAAAAAAAAGTGACACACAAAATATGTATGTATTAAATGAGGAGAATATGTAATATCATTTGTGATTAAAAAAATCCAAATCAAACCTCATTTTTGGGATTCAAACAAAACAAACACTAATTTCATACCAAATAAACCTCAACTCTCTAAATACAGCTACAATTTCATGGCAAAGAACTGCTTTAAGTGAAGGCTATAATGCCACACATCCTCAGTATCATCTTGCACTAGCAATTACATAATCGCAGAGGGCTTTTCTGTAGTCCACCCTTTATAATCTAATGCTCAGTAACGAGTCAAAATTGTATGCCATCCCATCTCCTGGATCATTGCCTCACTTGCAGATGCTCTGTCCGGTAATTGTTCCGCTAGGCAAGCTGCTTGAGTCTTCAAACCACAAAGTTATAGGCCGCTCTCCAACTCAAAAGTTCTCATCCAGTAAATATCCGCCTGCTTGACTCGAGTTACATCAACAGAAGACGACAAGCAAGCAACAACTTCATAATAGTCTGATGACCATTATTGTGATGCCTCCATTAGTTCTTATAACTTTGAAATAGGAACACGTTTCCAAAGCATCAGTATACATGAGTAGAAAATAAGACATCCATTCTTGATATATACCCCAATGCCTGGGGATGTCCGTTCTCTGTAGATAACTTCAGATGCAATTATACCTGCAAACAAAAAGCACAAAATAGCTTATCTACTGCAGCTTCAAGTGCAAGCCAACAATACACATTCTCTCTCTTGCTTCGGATAGTTGAAGATACAAGCTTCAGCTTATTTAGAAAATGATCCAGAAAGGACCAAACATTTAAACCAATATCTAGGGAGGTCGCTTCGTTGTTGAACTATCAAATGCGTGTTCATATGTACTTGCATGTTCAGATTAACAATGTGAGGTTCCAGGTTTGGAATAGGCTTACATTCTTGTACAAGATGGATGGGAAGCAGACAACTAGAGTATGAATAAAATGGGAGATTAATCTTTGTATTTGAGGTCTGCTGAATATAGACACACATATGCAGCTGATCGGAAGTACATAATGCAATAACAAAAGCTACACCATTATCACATTTCTATTTTGTACTCAACATTCAAATTAAATTGAAATGCAAGTAGTATTCAGAATTAACGTTATAGCTTCCTGTAAAATACTTATATGCACTGAGTGCAAGAAGGGGTGAGGGTTAAGCTACATCCACAGAAAAAGATATATGTGTATTGTGCTAATGTGGAGTTATCAACAAAGCTTTCACAATGCACGAATTTGTTTAGAGTTTCTAGCAAAAATTCAGCAAATTCTACGATTATCAAGCATCAATTACTCCAACTGAGTAATATTTAGCTGCAAGAAGCAAAAGGCCCGCACAGGCATTTGCCTTCACCACAAACTATACAGCATAAACTCTTCTAATAATCATCAAATAATCACCAGTCAAGATTTTCAGTTCATTCAGATTCACTCTATCAGTTATTGACAATGTTTAAGTCTATTTTACAAGTGTCATCAGTGCAAACAGCATTCAGTACAGATAGAAAAAGGAAAGAATGAAGAACGAGAGCACAAACAAGATCAAAGGAAATAAAGATTACCCCGTTTTCTACTCGACCCAACTAGCAATCATCCGGTCCAACAAATCCACCACCTCCTTGGAACCAAAAGCACCATCATCACTCCCTAAAGCACAACAATCCAATGCTGCATTCAGTTCCAATGCTTCCCTAACCCTAGCCTCCCTCAACAAACCCCTGTACACCCACATTCTAACGTCATTCCCAACCACCAGATTCTCACTCGCCATCAACCTCAAAACACGAAGAGCATCAAAAATCATACCGCTCTTGCAAAATCCATCAATTAAAACAGCATAAAAACCCGAATCGTCGGCCACCCCACCAGGAAAATCGGGCCTCGAAACCCACTGGAACATCTTCACAGCTTTCTTGGGGTGACCCCTCTCGAAGAAGGATGAGACGAACATTTTAGCTATGGGTATTAACACGAAGGGATTTCCAGTGTTGGGATTGAATTTGAGGGCGTTGAGTAAGTGCATGTGGTGGGTGAGATCGGGTTCGAGAGCGAGCCTGTTGATGAGAATGGATAGCGGGAGAGCATTGAGAGGTGGGTTCGCCGTGGAAAGGGCGGCGGACATGAGTTGAATGGCTTCTTTGAGGTGGTTTGAGGAGCATAGGCGGGGAACGACGGCGTTGATCTGTTTCACTTCTTCTTCCGTAAGGCCGGCGCTGCTCTCAGTAGCAGCGGTTGTAGAGATCTGGAAATTTCTAATTGCTACTGAAGGAGAGGATAAATTAAGGGACAGCTTCCGGTGGAACATTCGCAGCTTCTCCGCCACTGATTTCATGGCGGCGGCGGCGGGAAGAAAAAGGAATACAAAAAAATTCAACTGTTTGCGTCAGGCGGTGTTTCCCACGGCCCAGTTTAAGTGAAGTGTGTATCAATTTTTTTTAAAACTATTTTTAATTTATTGTTTTTTTTCAATTCTTTAAATTCAATTTATTTTAATGAAAAATTATAATTTTCCTTTCATCAATTTTTGTAACTTATCGACAAAATCATTGGTAAATTACAATGGCCTTCGTTGAGGTTTTGTATAATTGTCAATCTTTAGTTGTTTGAAAAATTATCAATATTTTTTAATTTTAACGGACGTTTAACAATTAGCCTATTTCATTAGTGATGAACTAATCAAAATATCCTTATGTATTAAAAATTATAATTTATTTATTTTTTATGAACTAAGTGGGTAATTTTTTTATAATTTTTAAAATTTTTCTATTCACCCCATTTGATTTTTTATAAGTTTTAATTTAAAAAATAAAAAAATACTATAAAAATAAAGTTGATAATTTCATACATCTGTTCAAAAATTACATAATTTCATCAAATATCATGGAGGGTATTTGTAATTTTTTAAACAATAAGGGATATTCATAATTATGCAAATTCTCATGAGAGGTTGTTATAATTTACTCTAAAATTATATATATTAAACTTTATCTATTACCAAACTATCCTTATGAATTTATTTAATTTTTTTTCTAATATCAGCAAATTTGATGATTTTAGACAAACATATGGATCTATTTATTAAATAAAAACACACATCAATAGCACCAAATATAATTTTTTAGACCACAAAGTTACACGTAACAACACCAATTATCCTTATTCTACTCATGTATACTGATTAAATTACACCTCTACCTATAAAGTTTGGTGTAATTACACATAACTTTTGTTGTTTAAAATTTACATTTGGTGCTATTAACGTTTTTTATCTAATAAATAGATTCCTATGTTAGTTTAAAGTCATCAAATTTGCTGATACTAGAAAAAAAAAAATGAATTCATAAAGATAGTTTGGTCATAGACAAAGATTAATATATATAATTTTAGAGTAAATTACAACCTTCCCCAAGATTTAGCATAATTATAAATACCCCCTCATTGTTTGAAACATTATAAATGACTCCTCCTCTCTCCCTCCGATATTTGATAAAATTATGTAATCCTTGTATGAAGGTATGAAATTATCAATTATACCTTTACTGTATTTTTTTTTTAACAAAAATAAAAAAATTTTGGATGAAAAAATCTGAAAAATTTATAAAAAAAAATTTAAAAATAAATCAAATTATAATTTTAGTCCAGAAGAGCATTTGGACAATTCACCATAAAAAAATAGATAAAAATCTAACAAAAACTAATAGAATGAGCTAAATCCAACCGGAAAAATATTAAAAATTTCAATCAATTATAGTTTAATTAATTTAGCACCATATGCATTAGTATTTGGAGCATTGCATTTGTCTAGTTTTCCACATTGTGAGCATCATTTACTAAGTCTCAGCTTCCCATGCTCACCTTACGTACATAATAATGCCCTAAAACCTTGACATCGATCGATAAAATCAACGACACATAGTCGTTAGTGACTCTATGAGCATCTCCACGAGAACAAATTAATCACATTCTATTTGGATTCACGAATTTAAATATATAAAATTTTAATTAATAATATTTTTTTATTTATTAATTTAGATAATTTCATATTAGAAATTAAAAAATTTTAAATTTCTTAAATTTTATTTTGGATTATATTTTGTAAAATACTAATAATTTTTATTTTTTTTAAATATGGAGTCATTAAAAATTATTATTTTTGAATATAGTTTCAGGAGCAAAGGAAATAAATAGGATATATACTACCAACAAGAATACTTGGCTTTTGGGTTATGGAATGATGACACTGAAAATTATTACATTATTAATTAATATTCACATAGATTTCTTAAAATTTCAAGTTAAACTAAGATTTCTTTGTGAACTATTTCAAATATATTAAAAATCCTTAATAAGAGTGAAGAAAAGCCGAATAATCAATGATGTCTTAGCCTAGTGGTTATGATTGAGGTCCTATGAATAAATTCAAAATCATGAATTTGAGTTCCATCGAATGTGTGGGTATTTATCTCAACGTGAAATTTTATAATTCTTACAACTAATGTATTATGCAATCATTCAGATTATTGACACTTTGATGTAATTATCATTTCTAAAAAAAAAAAAAATCCGAACAAAATATGAAGATAGAAGAAAATTAAAATAAAAAAATTACTTGTGATTGTATTTCTTTAGCGGGGTCATATTCAATTATTACAATTGAAACACACCAAAAATAGTAAGGTCAAATTTTGTTAGACTGATAATAAATAATATAGCTATTAATTGAAATTTTAATTGACATACAAAATTTATTAAAATCATTGGATTAGATTAAGAAAGTTAAAATTGATGGGACAATTAAGAGTATGAGCAAATATGTAAATTTATCATATTTGTTTAATTTGCTGTCAAGTCTGTATAAATAAATCCCTTTACATTTAGAGGATGATAACTTTTAATGATGTTGCAAAATTATTGGTTTCTACCTTCTTTATATTTGCGAATTTTCACTATAAAATTTTGATATATACACTCTAAAGATCCTTAATAGTCCAAAGTTATATTAATAAATCCTTGCTTGGGTGCTGACTGGTGAGGTGGAGGTCTTATAATTAAAGATTTATGAATTTCGAATCTTACGAATATGAGTATATAGTTGACTAGATGTGGTATAGATAATATAATAATGTATTAAAACCTTATTTTTAAATAAATAGTTTGAAATTATAAATAATAACAATATTGCATAATTATGGATATTGTTTTTGCTTGGAAATAGGCATAGGGGTGGTGAATTTGACATATACCAAAAATAAAAAAGAGTATTTCATCATCATCATCATCATCATATTTAAGAGGGAATTTATTCCATCATGAATCCTAGTCAGATTCATTGGACTGAGTCAAATTTCCACAAACCCAACAAGATTCCCACAGATTCTTTCTCTAGAACTCGGAATCTTGTTCCTGATTCTTCTCCATGTGGGAAACCCTCCATAATGTTTGGACTCGTTTTTTGAGTGTTTTGTTGTATTTTGTGGAAATAGAGAGATAAAAACAAAGATAAATAAGTGTGTGTTAGAGATAGTATGTATGTTTGGATTTGTTTTTGGAGATAATTTAAAATAAGTATTATATATTTAATGTTGTGTTTTGGGAGACAAAAATTACTATTCATTGTCAAATCATGTCTTTGGAGATAATTTAAAATAAGTATTATATGTTTAATGTTGTATTTTGGGAGGCAAAAATTACTATTCATTGTCAAATCATGCATTTTTTATATATATTTATGTATATATGTGTGTATATATATGTATGTTTTTATGCTAAAACAGTTAAAAACACCTTATTTAGGTGTTTTTGAATGATGACAAACATTGGGTATGTTTTGATTTGCCTCGAAAATAAGTTGGAAATGAAAACAAACATAGTGCTCATTTTTCCTTATTTCTCCTCTTCAAAATAGGAATATTTTGATAATTTTGATCCTTTGGGAATTTATGGAGTGAATGTTAAAGGGGATTTTTCTGAGAAATTTAAATTATGGTTGATTCTTTGATTATACTATTCATTAACCAACCTCTTGTGAATTTCTTTAAAAGATTAAATTTTTAATATATATATATATATATATATATATTGAATATGTCCATATTTTTCAACGCCATAATGGCTATAAAAATGCCTCTTCACTTCTCTCCATAGTAACACACACACAGAGACTTCTCTTGCAGAGATTGATAATCACTGCAAAATATACACACAAAAGGGTTCTTGAAAAAGAACTGTTTTTGGAGTTTGCTGTTCATCATTAGGAAGAAGGAAAGATGTCTCTGCTAAATGATCTCATCAACTTGAACCTCTCTGATGTTACTGAGAAAACCATTGCTGAGTACATATGGTCAGTTCTTTCAACATTTGCCCCCTTTTATTTTATGCCTTTTTTGTGGTTTCTCAGTTCTTTGGTTGGTGGGCTTTGCTTGTTTTTCATCAAACATGATTCTGTGTATGTTGGCTGTGTTGATCAGTGGCTGTTTACTGTTCTTGTTCTTTGTAATGGCCTAAACTGTGGAGATCTTTTTCTTTTGGGTTTCAGCTGATTCATTATTATGGGTTCTTTTTCTTTTTTTAATTAAGGGATTGTGTTTTTACTCAAGAATGACTCATATTCCCTTTTAATGGTATGAAGTATTGCTAATCTTTTGCCATTTAATTTCCAACAACTTTGGAGGTTTTTGGGAGTTGTGCTGATTTCATCTTCCACCTTCTGCTGCTTAGTTTAATGGGTTTTTGTTACTTAGCTCTGAGCAACTTTTCTTGAATTTTGATGATCTCTTAAAATTTTCTGATTTTTGATGGTTGATACTTGATACACTTTTCCCATATTCATGTTTTTTCATCAATGGTCAGGATTGGTGGATCTGGGATGGACCTCAGGAGCAAGGCCAGGGTAAGTTTTCCTAAACAACAGTTTCTTCATGGTAATTTTTCAAGATTTTCACTGTAAAATTCCTTGTTTTTATTGTGAATATCAGACACTCTCTGCTCCAGTTTCTGATCCTTCAAAGCTTCCAAAGTGGAACTATGATGGTTCTTCAACAGGCCAAGCCCCTGGTGAAGACAGTGAAGTTATTCTCTAGTGAGACATTTCTCCACCTCTCTCTCTTTCTCTCTCTTCATGTTAAATATACTTGTTCCTATAACTTTTGTTTTAAGTTAAAAATGAAAGAACAATACATGAACATTCTTGTTGTCTTGGTTCTAACTCAGCCCTCAGGCAATTTTTCCCGATCCATTCAGGAGAGGAAACCACATACTTGTAAGAGATTTCTGTCTTAATCTTGCATCAATTTTCGCTAATAAACAGTCTCACCCTTGTTTTTTTTAAAAAAAAAACATGGTCAACTCGAGGTTTTTGTGTTCTCCATAGGTCATGTGTGATGCTTACACGCCAGCTGGAGAACCTATTCCCACAAACAAGAGGTATGATGCTGCCAAGATATTTAGCCATCCTGAGGTTGTTTCTGAGGAACCCTGGTATGTTCTGCTTCCCATTTTGATTACATTCCTTGAGTTTTGTTGGAAAGGGAACTTGAATTTTCACTACACGGCTTGATATGCAGGTACGGCATAGAGCAAGAGTATACTCTGTTGCAGAAGGATGTGAAGTGGCCGCTTGGCTGGCCTGTTGGTGGGTTCCCGGGACCTCAGGTAATTGAACAATGTTTTTGCGGTATTGTGTAGTGTCTGAACTTCTTGAGTTTTCGTGCTGAGTTATTGCTTTGTCGCGATCTTTAGCCTGGTCTGAGGATGGAACTGATTGTTTTTGTTGTCTGATTCTTGGTTTATTACAGGGGCCATATTACTGTGGGATTGGTGCTGACAAGGCCTTTGGCCGCGACATTGTGGATGCTCACTATAAAGCATGTCTATATGCGGGCATCAATGTTAGTGGCATCAATGGGGAAGTTATGCCTGGTCAGGTATAAACATTGTATCTTACAAAGAAAACTCAATTTGATGAATCCCAATGTAGTTATAGTAGAATCGGACACTGTAGTTTTATGTCTCAACTATAATTTTCTGTTGCTTAGTGGGAATTCCAAGTTGGGCCGTCTGTTGGAATCTCTGCCGGAGATCAGCTCTGGGTGGCCCGTTACATTCTTGAGGTACTTCCACTCCATCCAAACATAGAGCAATGTTTCATTACAAGAACCCTCTTCATAGTTTTTCTCACATGTTCATTGTGTTTTGACAGAGGATTACGGAGATTGCAGGGGTTGTTGTCTCTTTCGACCCAAAGCCGATTCAGGTTACATAATTGTTATTTACATTGCTTTTCCCTTTTCTCTCAACCCCCTTCGAGGTTGTGATCTTGCTGTCAATTCATTGTTGTAATAAATCTTGCTTATGTCAGGGTGATTGGAATGGTGCCGGTGCTCATACAAACTACAGGTTCAGATCCGAAATCCCATTTTGTTTTTTTGCTTGAAATCTCGTTATTTTTCATGACACCGTAGTCACATTCTTCCTAACAATTTGCCTTTGAAATTGTTTAGCACCAAATCCATGAGAGAAGATGGAGGATACGAGATCATCAAGAAGGCCATTGAAAAGCTCGGCCTGAGGCACAAACACCACATTGCTGCTTACGGAGAAGGCAACGAACGCCGTCTTACTGGAAAACACGAAACAGCTGATATCAACACTTTCTTATGGGTAACAATCATCTCCGTTTCCATAAACATATTCATTTGTGTGTGATGATACTTTCGAACGAGCATATTATGTGAACAGCGAGGGTGAAAATCAGCATCTTTTTTCACATTGTTGCAATTAAATTTGAACGGCCTCTTCCTGGAGTTAGTGTAACTACTGACGGCATCTCTGTTGTAAAACGACAACATGACACCTAAAACCTTGTTATTGTCTTGCTGATCGGGATTGCTGTTTCTTCACAGGGCGTGGCGAACCGTGGAGCCTCTATTAGGGTCGGGAGGGACACAGAGAAGGAGGGCAAAGGCTATTTCGAGGATCGGAGGCCTGCTTCGAACATGGATCCTTATGTCGTCACCTCGATGATTGCTGAGACAACCATCCTCTGGAAACCATAGAAAGATCATCAAAACTATGGTGATGCTTTTCACATTCCTTCCATCATTTGAAGGTGTGTGGGAGGGAAGGAGGGAAGAATTGTACCCTTGTGACTTACTTGGATGGAATTTGATCTTTATTATCGAGTCTAAGCCAGTACATTATCGTTTAAACTTGATTGAATTATTATCGCACTTAAAAGATTTTCTTTGAGTGTTTTTAGATTATTAGTTGAATTGAGTTCGAATGAGTTTTAATCAAATTAAATATGACGCAAACTCGAGTAGTTTTACATATTCCAGTACATTTTAGGACAAATATTTCTCTTTTTTTTTTATTTGTACTATTTATCTTTCAAATTTTTGCGACGTTATTTTTTTTTCCATAAAAATATTTAGTAACGATAATTCAATAGTCAAAGTCAATAACTACTGTTACAATATATGACAATATTTTTCAATCATTAACAATTAATATATGATAATTAAATATAAAATATGCATAATTATTCATAATTACTATAGAATTCCAAATATCTTACCTCTAACTTAGTCCTTGTTGACAATAAATATTTCTTGTTGTTGGTTTTCTTTTTTTGTTTTTTTTCTTTTGAGAAGTTTCTTTTTTGTGGTTGCAAATTTTGATTTTGGCAACTTTGATAGGTTCAAACTTCAAAGAGATATCTCTTTCATTATTAAAATAAAATAAATAGATCATAATAATAATAATAATGATAATAAATAATACCATATAATAATCCTTAATTAATTTGTACGTTTCAATCACGTCAATAACGTGCTTACATCTACTGATTAGACTAATTAACCCCATGCCCTTAATTTAATTAATCCGACCCCACTGGTCACTATCATACCTAATACTTCATGAAAATAAATAATTCAAATATCCAATGATATATTTATTTTCTCTTGTTTCTTGGTGGAGTAAGGCACCTTTCATGTCATCATAATGTCCATTATTATTTTTTTTCATTGCTTTTAGGTCATTCAAAAAATAAAGTATTTACACTTATGTTGAAATTCCCAATAGTTAATTAGTATATTGATATTTTTTTTAAAGTTTTATTTAATTATACAAGTACTTATTATTTTTTTATAAAATTATAAGTACATCTATTAAAAGAGTGTCGGACATAACTTGCCACATGGGGTGTTCGGATAAGTTTGTACCGTTGAGAGGGGTCGATGTAAATGAAAATTACAACTTTAAATGATGTACTTATAATTTTATAAATGATAGAGCATATCATCTTTTCGCACTTAGACGTTATTTCGATTCGACAAAGTGTTCAGTTAGTGCTAAAACAAATTATTGAAAATTATTAATAAAAAAACTCGTTTGAGCTCGATCATTAAACTTAACAGACCAGGCTTGATTTTTCATTTGATAATTTTTTGAACTAAAAATCGATTTGATTAACGAAACAAGATAATAGTAACTTTAGAATGTTAAATTACTTGGATTTGGCTGGTAGTCAATTAAATTAAAATTCGTTTGAACTTGATTCAATTAAATTTTAAATATTAACTCGACTCGATTTATTTACACCTGACTGACCTTAATTATGCATATATAGGTTTGTTTTGAAGTTCCCAAGTTAGAGCAAAGTATGGCAACAACCACAAAGAATATATTATCCATAGAGTGGAGATTCCAAAAGTGAGCTGTCAAGCATTTGAATCTACATACATTCACCCTCTTTAATCAATTATTATGCACTTTTCAGTGTTGGGATGATGCCTACTTTACCAAACCTATTTTTTTAAAAAAATAAAATAAACTATGATGTAATGATATTTATCAATATTTTCTTCATCAAATTAATTTGACAAATAATACAAAAGAGATTTTTTAAAAAAAGGAAGGGGGCCTGTCATAATGTCGCTTGTCCAAATGAAATTTATTGAAACTTTAATCAAAGTTTTTCTATGTTTCTTTTTTATAAATTCTCAATATTAAATTAAATAAAAAAGAATTTAATGAGAATGACCACACCGATGCTCCTTGTAATGCTCCATGCCCCTAGTTAAGGTCCTATTTGGTTATATGAAATAATTTTATGATGCATTTTTCTGTGTTTGGTTGGACAAATTGACGAATGCGATGTTCTTACATGTTTAGTAATTTTTGTGTAATAATATTTGTCTGTGAAAAAGTTGGAGTTTTGATTCACAAAGATTTCAATCCAACTTACACTCATATCACTGTACCTGTTAGAACTGCCGAGCCTTCAATTTATCATGAGCCAAATGCAAACAGATAAATAAATTAACATATGCAGGATGGGTAGTGAATCATATCTGCAAAATCAACTCATTCAAACATCATCATGGATTGAACATCATCATAGCAAAGACTACTCTTATCCTCATCACTTTTCAAATCATGCATGAGGTGAGAAATTCTCTCACTTGTGCATTGATAAATTCAAAGACGAAAATTTCTAATAACAAATTATTTGCAAGCCCTCAAATGCTTAACTCTTAGGCTACCTTCAAGTAGAGATAATGTAATAAATGGAGCACTAACCCAACTTTGAGGGAAGTGAAAGAGAAAAGTATATGACAGGTGAGTTAGATTTCCACCATGTTTGGATGCTCTTTTTTTGGTCAAAGAGAAGCAAACTTTGGAGTCTTTTTATCAGTATTGTATATTGAACGTAAAGCGATGATAAGTTGATTTCAAGACTTACTAAAATGTGAACAGTAGCAGCGGCAGTGATAATAGTCCAATTCGTACACCACTTGGAAATTTGCAACACAACTTTTTCAAGCTGTTTGATATATAGTAAAGAAGCATATGTAATTGCGCAACATATTAACATCACAGAAAAAACTCACGATTTTATTCACTTTGTACCGTCATCAAGAATCAATCATCTATAGATGTTATTCATCCCATCCCTCTTGAATATACAAAAGGGTACAAAGTACAACAATTATGGAGTTGATCGCATCTAAGACTGCTTAGCTGCTATCCATGTAATGTTATATTCCGGCGTTTTCCTAAACAGGCTCGAGTTTCCTAAACAGGCTCCTGCCGAGCCGTTTCTTGGCCTCTGATTCCACAGTAAGTCTAGGAAGCGTTGTGCATGAGAAAGTTGGAGCAACCTTTCCAATGGAAGTATATCAACCTGCTGAACGAATTATGATGCCTTCCATGATGAAAAGATTTAACAATGTATAGAATAAATGGATATTGACAATCTTAAAGTTCACCTCATTGCTTGTTCAAGTAAAGAAAAATTTAATGTAATGAAGGTCTGAATAAATGGTTCACCTCATACTTGAGGATCAATGGTTCACATTCAACCCTATTGAAATAACGGGTAAGATTTTTTTTTATGATAACAATCAATGGTTCTTATTGCATATTATAGTAAATCTAAAAATTATCTTCCTATTTATTATAGATGGGAACAAAATGCAGGGATGAAGTCATGGGTGTGGCGGCAAGACAACAGCGACGATGATGGCACTACCGCGATGATAGGTTGTTTGGGAGAGGTGACTAGGGTTTAAGAATTGATTTGGGGATTCTTTTGGCAAAGAAGACGAGAAAAGAATAAAATTAAAAAGAAAAAAGAAAAATCAGATAAAATATAGATTTGAAAACATAAAATGGCAAAGGGTATTTTTGACACTTCAGAATTAAACTCTTAATAAATTTGCTGAAGGTAACAGTGTGCTGCTTATTTGAAATGCCAAGGGGGTTATTCGGTCTTTCTTTTGTTCAGGGGTTTTTCTTACCCATTACCAATTTCACAGGGAGGTAAAATTCCATTTAACCCCTTGTAATGATCACTATATTGTAATTCTCCATTCCAAGGTTGTCTTATTTTTAATTGCTCTTGGTTATACCGATATTAGGTATTCAAATTGGTATCTAAGAGATGTACCTTATGTATCAGCCTACGCAATTTGCTCGTATTACAAACTTCATGTTGTTGGCCGTGTCATTGTGGATGATCCCCTGCCCACTGGAATGACACTGTGGAGGCCGTCAACCAATTCTTCCTCCAAAATGGAAGCTGTAGAACAAATTAAGTATCATGACTTGGTTACCGAGTGTTGACTACTAGCGGAAGTATCCCACAGCTTTTAAGCTCATATTATGACATTAGACATCACCTGTGATGGCTTCCCCGGCCTGGGATCCAGCAACTCCGATGCAAGAGAACAGTGAATTTTCATCTATCTTCAACTGCTCATATGCAAGATATACATCTTCAATAGTAGCAGCTTCATAGAGTGAAGTCAGATCTTTGATGCAAGAAATATCCTGACAGCAAGTACAATAAACATACCGTCATTCTCACACATCGAGTTTTTTGCAAAAATCGAAGTTGTAAAGATGCTGAAAAATTTACTTCATTCCAAAGCTTGACTTGTCATGGATACAAATTATCTATCATATGATTGATGCATTCATAAAGTTAACAGTAAGACTATTTCAAATAATACCTTTCTTGGGACAGATGTTGCTTGCAAGTGAGCCATCAATCCCAGCCAATATGCATTTGATTTTATTTCAGCTTCGTGACGCATAAGCAGTGTTCGTCTTGCCTGTATATGCAGACAGAGAGTTTACTAATGACAGACCATATCAAGATTGCATCTAATGCATAAGCATCCAACGAATGCTCACCCGCCACAATAGAAATTAGACTGCACTGAGGTTTTCTCACCCACTCTCTACATTCTGAGTTTACGGGATTTACCACACTCTGAATTTATGGGATTTACCACATACTTTGGAGCTTTCTGTTTCTTTTTCACTTTTTCCTCACCTTTGGGTGTTTTTGGTAGGGGTAATTGTGAGGTGGGACAAGATGGCCGGCTTGCATGGAAATATAAGAACGAAGCAGTCTACCCAGTATCAATAAACATTTGGAATTCTAAAGTGACTGAAGCAACCAAAACTTGGAATGATTTACTCTATGTTTGCAAACTTAGTTGCAGAATCCTAATCACTCCAAATGCATATGAGAAAACATATGCACATGCGACAAGCCATGTGAAAGAAGGCACGTCCACAAGTTAGAGCAAAAAACCAGCTCCAGGACATGTTTCATCAATGGAGGATGGTATTTGTGCAAGTCATTAAGCAACAAACAGAATCAAACATCGTTTCTTACTCTTTATCAAACAATCAACCTGGTGTTAACCAGTTATTCCACTAAAGCATACATTTCTGTCTCTTTCACAGCTAAGGTCAAAGTTCACAAAGAAACCTTGTTATCAAATGAACAACCACTCGGCTTACCCCTACACTTGTCATATTTACAGTAGCAAGTCAAATTCAGGAAGAACCCTTGTTAGAACAAATAATTTCAAAACAAGGAGTAATGAAATGCCTTTGCAAAACTCAAGTTCAGTTAACAGCAGCATTAGGGGGGAAGGAAAAATTCTTGATAGCTTATAAAATGAAATATGATGAACTTGAAAATAAAGCACTTTTTACTGGCAATTATACGAAAAATATTAGCTTGGCTTTCAATTGCCAAAAGAAGAAATCATGCAAATGCATTAATTACAAAACCAGCATGCACACACAAGGCACACTGCATATTCCTTACTCTCGGAAATAGGGAATGGATGTTGACAACAACAATCATGGAAGTCAACATTCCAGCCCTAGATAACATTACACCAACTCTAGTAAAACCAAGGCTAATGTGTGAGATGCTGGAGCCTCCAAGTTTACCTCTCACATGCTATATTTTCTATTAAAGCACTAGGATGTTCCCAAACCTTTTGAAAATTAGTGGCAAATATTCTATTTCAACCAAATAGAAAGAGAGAGAAATTTTGAAGGTAACAATTACCACAGTACAATCATTTTGTGAAGAAACTCACCCTGTCCAACTCCCTTGAGGCAATTTTGTTGCTGAGCAGACCTCTAAGGACATTCTTGCAAGCATCGACAGCTTTATGTACCTGTACATGTATTGATTAGATTGACATAGTAAGACATCCATAAATAAACATGCAAATTATAATAGGTGATCATATCAAAAGAAAACACAGACCTTTCCAGGGGTTGATGTCACTGAGATTACATACCACCCAAGGTTCAATCGATCAAACAGGTTTAGTTCAAACGATACATCATATGTCAGTCCAAGAGAATCCCTGACTGTTGTAAAAAGTCTGTACAAAGACAAGAAAAAAAATTACCAAAAGAGTGAAAACAAATTCAACTAAGCATACATCTAATCAACACAAAAAAATGATACAAACCTGCATCCATCAGTATCCTAATAAGTCAAACACACCACAAGCCTTCTGAATTTGACTTCACGACACCCACATTAAAACTTATCTATGTATAATAGGGTTTCACAGTTCACATAGTCTATCACTTTCTTTTCAACTAAAAGGAGACTTATAGTGCTTGCCCCGATAGGACTGGACGCTGTACTAAATAGTTATAAGATATAAATCATGTTATGCACCATGCTCGACCCCCCTTTTAGGACAATGAATTCTGCTGAGAAGAAATGATGTGGCATGCCATCGCAAGTAGTGAGTTCATCAGACTCTAAACAACTCCAGTGTTGCACCAGGATTTATAGTACTTCTGTTGTTATTGTTGTTACTGGTGTTACTACTCTGTAAGGTAGGTGGGCTAGCAGTCCCATCTCCCCATCTGCCCAGCCCCCACAAATACACGCACACACGCACATATATATATATATATATACACGATTTGGCAAAAGAATATATCAACAACAGTCCATGTAGCTGCTGCAAGGGGCTGGTTGAGCTCAAATAACCAAAACACATTCATGCATATACATACATCACGTATAAACATTGATTAAAAAAGGAGATGGTTTTGCATATAAAATTGCAAGTATGTAATGGACTGCCAGCAGAACAGTACTGTGTGTCAATAAAAAAATAAAATCACATGTAGATTTGGAAGTAGCAATCACCATGACTTGAAAACTGGAAAACTCGCATAAAGTTTTAGATCATCCTATATAAATTCTCAAAGCAAAACAAGAGCATTGAAGAAAAAAGTGGATGACAAAGAAACAAAATCAAAAGCTTTCTACACACGCTATACAAAAGCAAAAACAGATGTTTAACCCTCTGGTAAAACCCTGTTTCGAAAAAGTTTCCTGCTCAACGCTGTTCAAAAGTTTACGGAATAATTTTCCATGGCTAGAATGATCCACATCATAATCGAGTCAGTTGATGGATAATATGGTGATGGATGGCCTATAAGATTAAAAAAGGGAGAAAGAAATTACACGGATAGAGAAAGGAACAAGAACTCTACCATCTCCATAAAGTTGAATAATTAGAAAGGGAAAATCAAGCATGGAAACTCTTCTGCTCCTTTCTAAGCCAACACATAAAACCGTACCAAATGCTATATAGGAAAAGCAATTCTGGATACAAGTAAAAGATAATCTACTGCCAAAATTTCCTACACTTGGAAACATGCATGGGTCAACAAGTACGTTGTCAATTTTGTATGGGTCAACAAGTGCAAGCAATTCTTGATACTCATACAACAAACTCACCATTGTGGAATAGTATAACTACAATAATAAATCACCGCATTCTAAACCCATATCCATAAACTACCTGGAATTTACGATCTCTTGCAACAGGCCCATTGTGATGGCAAAAAACAATGGGTGAGCGCGCAACTTGCCTTGCAGGTTCTTTTCAGTGATCTCTAAACCTCCAGGTTGTTCTTCAAAATTTTGATGTTCACCTGGACAACGATTCATCAATCCATCTTGAGATGCTAACAGATCATAATTAGAATTTCAGAAGCCTGCCGTAAACTTAGAAAAGGTCTCCATTAAAAGAAAAATAAAAAATCTAAACAGTAAACACAAGTTTTTAGGGCACAGTACTAGCAGCGTGAGCACCAATACCAAGCAGCAGAAGAGCCATTGTTGTATATATTCATCAAGTAACAGCATCAGATGTAGAAAAAACACTATCATTCATTGATGTAGCTTAAAAGGTTCCTTGTGAGGGTCAACCCATCTAACTTAACCGTCTCATATGAGGACAGGATATCATTTGTGAGTTCCTGTAACATTGCACCAAGGTATACCTCATTCCAAATGCTTAGCATTGGTAACAATCAAAACCACTCTTCATCTTCTAATTAACAAAAGCATTATAACTCCGTTAAATTGCTACTTCATAAGCAGCCTCCTCAATTATATGTCAATACTGGATACAAGTCAAGTATATGCCTCCAATTTCTCAAGGGAAGTTGATAGGATATGTCAATATAATAATAACTGGAGTCATGTGGCATCTTCAGAATCAACACATGTATTGCCAATTTCATGACCTAAGAGAGCAGGATGCATCAAATGCAACAACATACAATAACAGCACCCGTATCACAAGACCAGAGCATCTAAGGACCAAATAAAGGCACAGGTTAAAGCTCCAAAATATGCTCAAGAGTACTAACTGCTATAAGGTAGAAAATTATCACTTTAGATGCTCCCTGTTGAACATCAACTTGAAACTTCATAGTTGAACAAAACTTACTAGAATGATATTGTGTCCCTGGAACCATAACAGGCCTTTACTGGGATGGAACAGCAGGATACCTAACTCCTCAGAATGTAAATGGCTTATCGAAGCTGACAAAAGAATGATCAATCAATTGCTGATAAGTCAGCTTTTAGAAGCTATCCCGTAGAGCTAGCAATGGATTCAACAGTTTTTGCCCATAAATATATAGATTTGCCACTTGGTAAAAGCAAACTTTTGAAGATGCAGTGACAGTTCTAATTTTCTGTTACACTGTACTTCTGAATGCTATTTCTTTGCTTTAACATTGGCCTGCTGCTCTTTCCATATCAGAGAAAAGAATAGGCAAACATCTTGTCATCCCCGTTGTTACTAACATTACGAAACATAAATCAATTGCTACTGCACAAGTTTTTTTAACTTCATTTCTGCAAAATAAACTGTGATTAGTTTTTTTCTGTTTCCTTTCTTCCTTCCCCCTCACCTATTTTCAACTCCCATATCTCCCACAGCCAGACACCAAACCTTTCCAGCACCAGCAACCTGGCAAGAATGACAAGCAACAATCTTTTCCTCTGGTGCTGAAACGCTTGCAACTTAGGCTGTCTCCAATAAGAGTATGTTTAAAGGAAAAACGATTGGGGTTTTTTAAATACTTTGTCTTTCCCAAGAAAAAGCAAAATCCAGGTTCGAAACAGCTCCAAATTTACTACGTAGTGGAAACATAAACCATATCACACAGTGGAGACTTAACCTACTTCACTTTTGACCTCCTAAGCTCCTAAGTTTTGCACTTTTAGAGTTTGAGATGGTGAACCTACAGATTCTAGACTAAGCCAGATATAGTGTAGAAAAGCAAGAATCATCAAGAAATCATTTTTCAAGGCTATTATTCTGTTTGCGCCTGTGCACATCTACATGTTGGATCATGAATGCTTTCAGCAGTTATAGAAGATAGCACCACCTTTATGCAGTCTATATTGCATAAATACATAAAATATTGATTTTTTCTTATAATTGTGTCAGCCAATATATGGCAACATTTACATAAATGTAAAAAAGAACAGCTCAAGGCATCATGTGCATAGCATTAGCACTAGGAGAGAGGTTTAAACAGAGTACTATATACTGCAACAACTTACTAAATGCAGGAACGTTGCTGACTGACTCAAGAAGGTTCTTCCCCTCAAAAGTAAATCCCCAACGGTTTGGTGCAGGCCCTGCAACGTAAGCACATGCACGCTCATCTGTGTCTTTCAGAAATACCTGTAAAGCAGCTAATGAATCACAAGCGCAAACGCAAACCATAACAAAGAAAATAAAACAACATCAAGAATAAACAAGTAGGAGCCAAGAGCTTACTGAACAGCAACTTAAGAATCAAAAGCAACATTCAAATTTCACTAGACAAAACTAGATCATTACAAAAAAAAGTTCAATTCTTACTTGTTGATGCTGTAAATCAGCAGTATATGGTCGAAATATGATTGGGCTGTACTTTTGTGCTCTCTCAGAACCTCTTCTTTCTCTAACTGTACCTAAGTACTCCAGAATACAAGACTCGATATCCTCTTCTGAGAAGTCTCCAACAATACTCACCTGTCAAAAGGACAAAAAATTAATATTTGGATGATAAGACCTTTCACATGGTGAGGTGTTAGATTCAAAAAGGTCTTAATAGCTCTTTAAACAAAGTAACGAAAAAGCCTGAAGATTCAAACCTCCATATTGTCACTAACGAATTGATTCATCACCGCATCTTTGACTTGTTCTAGTGTTAACTGTTGTAATGAGTTTGGTGTGGGCTCAACAAACCGTTCATCTCCATCCAGCATAGCAAGCATGAGTTTGTGGGCCGTGGACCGCTCTAAACTTTTTGGAATAGAACGGTAATAGGACAGGTATAACTGCTTTGCTCTATCAAATGCATCATCCAACCAAACACTATGCTGCAAAACCATCATATATAGACACTCATGAAAAGACCTAGAATGTTTCTGAAATGCACCCAAACCTTCTGTCACTTAATCCCAACTTCACCAGCCAGCAAAAATGGAGAAAAAATGGACTAGAAACAGTTACCGAGGAGTTATCAGCTTCTGCGAGAATACTATAGTTGTTTAACTAGAAAAACATGTAATGGACCTCAACTTATAGTAGCAAACTGTTATTCAAACTAAAAGACAAAGACCACCCATCTTGCACACACTATTAAAGGTACATAAATTAGGTTCAAGAAACCTGAGATTGACCAGAAGAAACCTTGAAGATTTGTCTTCCTCTAAGAAACTATACCCATTTCAGCAGAATCAGCTATGTTCTATCCCCAACACGGCCCAATCCATCCAACTCATAACCACGCCAGGGGGAAGGGGAGCGGGAAAAAGCAGCAGAAGATAATTACTCTGGGGAAAAGTGACTATAAGAATAAATAACTAGCAGCCACATTACTTCACAACTGACAGAAGGATGAACCAGGCCCATCATGTAGACACTTCAATTAAAGTTTACAAATGACAGAAGACTTCAGGATTACCTCAAGCACCATGTGAAGTAACTGGAAAGCAGCACGCATCCCCTCATCTCTTAAAGTAAAGCGGAACTCCATGCATATGAATTCTTCGGTTGACTCCAGGGAGCAATTTATAAGATGGTTCACACAGAACAGTTCCACCTGGAGAAAGATATTGTGCATTTTAGCTTTTCCAAAAAACCATGATGGCAAGGAAAAAATCTTTTTGCCGCATTTTACAGATTAAAGACATTTTAAGATCTTGCATGATAACATAGGTTAATGAGAAAAAGAAAAAGGCAGAAGATATGTTGGATAGAGAAAATAGAAAATCATACAAAGTATACACGGAACAATATTATCATTGGTTTTTTTTACCCCATCCGATTGACACAGAAAATAAAAGACACATAAACAACCAAAACCACCTGAAGTTAACGATAGCAAGAAGGATAACTACAGAAACACCCCCACCGAAATTCATCTCATTTTATGATAGAACCAACCTGCCATGCATGAAAAAAGAATAATGAAGTAGGAAACAAAAGTTTGTGCTTTGTCACCTGCTCACGCGAGAAGTTTCCCACACGTCCCCCTTCACTCAGAGTTCGAACACCTACAATAACAGCTCCCTTGGCTTCATCAGTTTCAGCTGCTCGTCCACCACCAACTATAAGGCGCATCACACCACTATTGGCTTCACTTTTGGATATCTATTAGCAGAATAACAAGAATGATATGTAACCATTCTTCAAGAAAACTACGGTAAAATATTGAGAATAATCCCATAAGTATCTATTTGCAAAACATCTAAGATCACAAAAGTAGCATAAGACTAGCATGATTACTATTGCCAAACACTTGTGAAATTCTCACCATCACGGCTTATGATTATGACTTTTGTCCAGAAATATTGAACAGGAACATTTTGAAGTAAAAGCATCCTGTTGTAAAATATGAAACTGCAATTTCAAAGTTAAAAATTTTAATGACACTGCTTCTTAGAACCTTTAGTTTCAGACTAACACTAAGCGCTTGCTTCATAGCTAGAACAGAAACCTAACTTTTCACAGCCAAAACACTGAAGTATGTATTAATTCTGGTGCAAACTATTCCATCAAAATAGACCTTGAGGTTTGAAGAGCCAAAAAGAGCAAGAATGCTGGAGAAAATAGTGATATGTGAGACCAGATGTTTCAAAAATCAAGTATATAGAGAAATTCTTCCAATAAAACTAAATTGGAAACAAGATCATGAACTGAGTTTCTGAAGCAACACTTAATTTTATTCCTAAAAAGGAAAAGACGGCAGTCAATTACAAACTCTGAATAGAAGAATCAGAAAAACTTCTCAAACACAATGAATATTTAGCTTATTGAGAATATAAAAATTATTTACCTTGTAATTTACAGGAATGCCATTTGAAAGACGCCGCTGCACAATTCCCGTATCCTCGTCATAAACCTTTGTCGTTTTCTTTTCTTGGTCAACAGGAATGAAGGATGGGTTTTGCTTCAACCTTAATTCTTGCAGCTGTTCTGAAGAGATCAACTCTTTTGGTATCTCAAGCTGCAGAAGCGAGAAAAAAGTTTTAAGTCAAATAGGAACTGGGCGAATGAAGAAACTTCCCCTTTGCCTTCTACTCCTACTCTTCTGTAAATGGGAATGACAAGAATTAACAGAAGCATCTTCCGAGCACAACTTTCTAAAGATGAAAACATAAAAATCTCTCTCCAACTGGAGGGCAATGGCCCCAGGCCCGCCTGATGCCCCTCTTACAACATATAAAAGCCTTCAAGGTAAATACCTCGGGTTCAGCCTCTATGGGTTCCTTCAAACCAGCTTCAATAGCATCCACAATCTCTTCTGGTTCTATCTTGAAGTCAGTTTCACCAATTCCATCGATGTGCACTTTCTTTGGCACACATGCAACAATTGCAGCTGGGTGCGGCGCAGATGGTTTCCCATAATCAGATATGAACTCCAATACCTCTGCGCCAATAGAGTTGACCTAAGACATATCAGAAAATACAACATCAGTATGCAAACTTCATCCTAGGAACATCTACAACTTTGCAAACTGTGAGTTTGCTGTTGATTACTTCCATATACATAATGAGGAAACCAATAAGTCTGAGAAGGTAACTGTTCATATTTCAAACAATTTTGACATATCATGATTTGTCTGCTACATGTGAAGGCAAAATACAAAAAGCTACCATTCAGGTAAACCAATGGGATTGGAAGGAAAAGGCAATAATTACCTCCTCAAGAGTAACTGTACCAGCAACAGCAACCAAACTATCATGTCCTTGCCTCTGATCCATCACAGTGTGACCGAGTGCATCACTTTCCATAATGAAATCTAAGTTATCCACTGAGGATACATTGTCAATCATAGCTGCTAATTGTTCACTATCTTTCAACAGGGCATCTAGATAACGGGCTAATTCACCATTAGTAACACCAAATTCTTTAAGCCTTCTAACCTGAAATGCAAAGCAAAAACATAAAGGATGACACGATAACTGGAAAACCTAACCAAAAACTAAACTGTTTCAAGAAAACAAAGAGAGAAAGGCAACAAATGGGATCCTATTATTCACATTGAATACAGTATCTGTAAGTGGCAACAAGGTAACATATATGATTGTAGAGAGAGCATAAGAAAGAAACTTAGAGAAACAACAAACCTCCAGCACAGCAACTTTGATTGCATTTTCCCAATTTTGAGGTTCTGCATTGACAGTAAGAGTGGTTACTGTACAACCTTCTCTTCCTGAATCACTGTGATCCAATTCCACCGACGTAAATGGGGGATTCGAACTCTGAAAATTCTTCAGATTAGCTTCAAATACAAATAATGAAGACGCAAACTAAAACACCAACTGCTTAGACAAGATTGACAATAGCCATGCAGATAGACACCAAATCAAAGTAACTCCAGGCCAACATTGTAAAATTAATATCTCATGGAACCACATACAAATTGAACTATGCAGTGAATATACTGTCAGAATCTTTCAGAGACTAAGGATGACAGTACTTTTGATGCTGAGCAATTGTGTTCACAGTGCCATGAGGAAGATAAAAAATCATTCCATGAATCAGGTTACCTTCAGCTTCATTTCCTCAAGAAAACTAATGACTGGTTGCCTTTTCAATAAGTTCATAGTTCCAGTGACCAGTCAACTCAGTCAATGCATTAGAAGAGGCACACCGAAGAAAACATATGATTAGTTATTTTTGGCACTGACAAGAAAAAAGATAATATTTGTTACTTTTCTGCAATATACTACTTGCCTTATATTTTTCTATAATTGTCGTTGACTATGCCTGGATTTGGATGAAAGAACGCATAAAGAGGAAACATTGTATGTCACTTCTCCTTTTCTTAAATAATTAAGAAAGAAAAAGGCGCCTCATGAATTTCACAAGCAACTTAAATTTTGACCTGAGGCAACATAAAAGCAAACCATAACATACTAGAGGCAGAAATCCCAAGACGGCTTCTTGCACAAGAACCAATTGAAAGGAAAAGTCAGTGCACCTGGTATCTTGTGTTAATTCGGAAATGCAAAGCAGAAAGAAAGATCCTCTTCATCAGCACATTCCGCAAGTCACCATATGTACGAACCTTGTTAACAGGGATCTGAGAGAAAACAGCAGTAGATTCATTATGGTAGAAATTATTGATAAAGAAAACTACCTTTTTATTCATCTAAAGGAAATGGAACATCAGCGAAGGACTCCAGGTACTGCTACTCCATGTTCTTAAAAACGTTGACTATAAGCATAAGCCGTGGCAATCCATTACCATCTCTGTATGGGAGAACAGAGAAGGTAGTGACTGCCTTCAGATATTAAAGCTTCCAAAACCAGCACCAAATAATCAACTGCAGGTCTTCAAGTGCACAGGCTAAGTAATACACGTAACCAAATAACTAAAACACAATTCAATTTTGACTAAGATAGCTAACCTTTTTTCCTGTTTTCTCTTTTTTCTTCTTTTGTACTTTTAACATCATCCTTGCCCATGTAGGCAATTATGTTCATAGTATGATGGTAAATCAGAGAAAGGATGCCTTTTAATCCCTAATGCCCCCAACCCCCACACCAAAAATATAAAGAAGAAGAGCAGAATAGAAGATATGGAAGGAAAGAACACTTTCAAGAGTAACTATAATAGTCTATGCACATAGAACAAGTCCCAGTAACAGCATAAAAGCAACGATGCAAAGAAACAAATTTCAATAAATACTTAAGAGAGAGGAATACAAACCTTGCAAAACATATTAATTGAGAAATTCTGAAGCAATTCATGCTGAAATATTTGGGGCAGCTTTGCATCGGTGTAGCTTCCAGGAAGGGACCAATTGTGTTGAACAGGAGGGCGAATAGCATGCCTTTCCTTTCTAAAGTTTTTTGATGATTCCACAGAATTGGATAACCTTTCCTGAGATAAGCCACTAGCCAGTCCAACTGACAACTTAGGAACAAGGAAACTGGCCATCGCACCAAAAGCGCTTGGTGTAGGTGAAGCAGCTACCTCACTTTCCATGCCCGTCTGTCCAAAAACTGCCTACAAAAGACTTGGATATTACCTACTACTTCTGAGGTAACTACAGAGAAACTAAATGTAGACACAATAACAGACGGATGCCCCAGATCAACATCATCTAGAGATAGTTAATCAATTGAGAACAATTGCATACTTCAATGTGGTTAACCGTCTTTGAAATGTCATCAATGTCCCCAACGATGTATAATGTGGCATTTGCGGGGAAATACCAGCGCTCATGGAATTTCCTGATTTTATCGGCATCCCATTTCTTAATCTGCTCCTCCAATCCAATAGGAAATCTTTTGCTCAACTTGTTCTCAGAGTGCAAGTGTTGCAACAACTGTACCAACAAAAGAAATGAAGAATTGGGTTAAAAACAGATAGCAAAAGGAAAAGAAATTTGGTAAACAATGAGATAGAGAAATAAACATAAGTTATCTATGTCCATCTATTGTGGTAAATACCTGACAATCGACACGGTATTCTATGGTATTCATCATTTGTAGTTCTGACAAAATTGCCCTTCTCTCCTTTTCAACTCGAGAAGCCAGAAATTTGGGGTGAAAAGCAATCTATGGCCAACCAAAAAGAGATTCATAAAGAAACCAACTTCAAACAGCATATAATTGGAAACATAGTAAATTATGTGGAAACAAAAGAAAGAAAGTTGAAACCTCATGCATAGCCACTGACATAGACAGGATGAACACAAAATTTAAATCATATCTAACCATTAAAAGCAAAAGAGTGGCTATACCTCATTCAGAGCATCCAGAACAACTGGCACCAAATCACCTTCAGAATCCTAGAGATTGAAAGTTCAATTATATTAGGAATATAGAAACACAATGCTGAAAAAAACACAGTAAACCACTACGAACAGAGACGAGACTAACAGAGAAGTATCATTTAAAAGGACATCAGCCAGAAAAAAACATGAGATGAAACTAATGGTAACAGTTATATAGATGCCAATACGTTTATGAATAAGTATCCAATCCTATTGTCCTTGAAAATAACTACTTTGTGAGGCAAATCAACCATCTTCATCTTCACATTCACAGTGAGTTTTGTCCCCTCTAGGACAGTCACAAAGAAAGTCAACTCTGTTTCCTCATTTTCCTGTGCTTCTATGGTTGTCCCCCACATCATCAGTATAATCATCCGTTTCACAAGGAAAAATGCATGCAATCAAAAGTAGAGAAGGATATACATCGACCAAAGCGACGAGCCCATCCTCACAAGCAAAAGATGGAAACTGCACTAACCTTTGTACTGGTTGGTGAGTGAATATGAAACACTGTGTGATGAAAATCTGTGTAAGCATTAGATCTTGCCCCAGTTCCAAGAAGTTTCTCACGTTTCTTACTTCCGAGGAATGCAACATGTTCGATCATATGAGCAATTCCTTGCTCATCATCTTCCTCATCAATGGAACCCACGTGAACTTCCATGTGAGCTTCAAACCTATACTTCAAACCTTGAAGAATATTAGAGAGGTGCGAGAATGACAGAAAAATGATCTTTCTTCAAATTGTAATACCAGTATGGTCGTTAGGGAATGGTAAATATTTTTCTCCCCCGAATATTGCTTCTTTCCCACCATGACACATTCATAATGCTCTTAAAAATAATTATAAGTGAACAAGAGAAAGAAAGAGAATAAGAAATACTTCATAATTCTAAAATCAAGCCATTAAAGAAGAGATGTAAACCCCCCCCCCCCCCGGGCACCTTGTTTGAGCAGAAAAATGATGAAAAATGGTGAGGTCAACATTCATATATTCCTAAATGGGGAGAATTTATTTTCACACCGCAGTGCAGATTGCAATGTTTCATGATTTTCTTGAAGAATTGATTAAAAACTCTTACAATGTCACAGTAAATTCGGAACAACCTAAAAATACATTTATTGCATCCAACTGACTGCAAAATATTGTAAACAACAGTACCTGTTAGGAGGGACTTTGTTCGGCAGAATGAGGTAGCGGAGCCCATTCTTCAGTTGTCCTCTGTGCAATTTCGGGTGAGAAGGAAGCTCAAATCTCAAAAAGTTCTCAAATTCTTTTCTCTCTACTTCTGATTCTAATAAGTCCAAACCCTCTTTCTCCATAATACCATCAGGCCATGCTGTACTTGCTGCATGTGGCTCTTCAGGGCCCACAGTGGCATGTGGAACATCAAATTGTCTAACCTGGCAGGAACAATCAAATAGAAGTGAGTTCAGACTATTAGAAGATAAATGATGAAACTTCTTGAAATTACAGATTAACCATATAGAACATGCCAAATGCTCGACACAAGAACCAGATACCAAGGGAAGGAATGAAAACAAAATCAGCATAAACGCACTTGTTTCCCTAAATTCCCTTCACTCTCCTCAGAACTCGCCATTCCCTTCCTTGCCTCAAAAAAACCATCCTAAAAAAGGACAACGATGCTGTAGAAAAGCAGTGTTGGATAATGTAAATATTTGCTCTGAATTGTGGTGTGGATGAAGAAAGATCCTCGAAATTTTGAAAAAGATGGAAAATGGGGTGGAAATCAATTGTAATCATAGAATTATGATCAAAGATGAATATAATCTATAAGTAGCAGAAAACAATTGACGCCATTCAAATCTCCCCACTGCCAATTTAGCAAGAAGAAAATGATATAGAGAAGAGACATCACAATTTTCATACGAATAGTAATCAGACTGGCTAACAACTTGTCTTCATAGATTCACCATCAAGATAAAGCACTGGAAAAGAACTACTACAGTTACCAATGCCTTACATTAGCATAATCAAGTTTGTGCCTTGGCAGATGAAAGGTTGACTTGTCAACAAAGAATCCGGAGGTGAATCTGTTCACATCAATTTGCTTTCTTTTGGAAGCATGGAAGCAAGTCACTTGTTGACACTTATCTGCTAACCGTGACTGAGGTATCAATTCATTGAGCTGAGAAGAATATCTTCTCCCTGTAGTCTGCAATAAGGGACACCATTAGCAAGATATTATAGTCAGTAGGGTGACAATGGAAAAAGATAGTACGCAAGTCAGCAAAACAAAGATTCCTTGAAAAATTGAAATAATTTTATGTATAATACAAACTAGATAAAAGCCATTTCAACAAATTTCAGACAGGAACTTATTACCTTACTTAGCTCCAACCTATTTTCAAGACTTAGGACAGACATAATTCAACTGTGTCTTTACCCTTGTCAACGGTTGTAACATGTATAAAAAGGTCTACTTAATGCAAACGGAAGCAATGTTTTTGCGTCGGCTGATGATCCAAGTGCACAAAGCCTTACCCTACAAGCAGGGAGGTTTTATTGCTAGAACGTGAAGCAATGACCTCAGGATTTAAAGAGTAACCTTTACAGAGTGCCACAGTGTCTCCTGTAACAGCATTAACCTGTGCTAAACAACAAATTCTGTGATATTCCGTGATCTTAAATTTCTTTGCACCCTCTAACGTAGTTGTCACAAGTAACTGTATCAATCTTGCAGCGGAACAAGCTAATAGGCCTCGACACCCAAGGTTTCAAATTAAGAAATGAGGTAATTAAGCATTCAGAGCTCTTTCTGTCTCTGCTCACAACTGTGGAGTCTGTTTTTGCATAAATGACTAAAGACTCCAAAATGAACTCCAGAGGAAAGAGCCTCCAACTCAAATATAACCTTCCTATCTTAAACCTCAAATTTCCATTTTTCCATGCTATCATACTACAGAGGACTATACCAAATCCAAATTCTGGTGACTATTGATCATAGTTCAAAATCGCAGCGTCGGTGACAATATCAGTCTCAGTAGACATTGTTCCAAATGAGCCACAGCGGATCAAGATATTATCGCATGATACGGAACAAGTACATTTTATGATGTTATAAAGGTCTAAAACAACAATAAAATTATAAAATAATATGCGAATAACAAAAATGTCTACACAAACTCGAATTGTACTAAAAAACAGTTCATTATCAGTAGCACTAATAAAATATAAATTACACATGTAATAATACATTAAGCAAATAACACCACAAGAACTTTCCAAAAGAATACTGTAAATGTCATGAGTGCATACCGCATTCATTATAATATGGTGTTAGCGGTAATATCCGTACATAACCCATAATGTTGTGGCCTCTATCTTATAACCCAGATAAACATATAGATTAGAGATAGTTAATATCAACTAATCATAAAAAGAAACTACAATTGTCAATCATATAGATAGTTAAAGCATGAGTAGCCAAGTCCTCAAAACTTCAATATTCACTCCATATGAAAAACCAACGCACACAAAAGTCCATAATCCCGCGTTATACATAACAATTAACACCCTACAAAATTTCCCAATAAAAACAAATGATAACAAGATTGAAACCCTTTCATACAAGAATTCGCACCTTAGTGCTAACAGGAACCGGGTAGCTGGGCCGAGTCAGCCGACCCCTTTGCGGGCGCCACGAAATGGGCTTCTTTGATTGTACCCGGAAATTAGCAGCAAAATAACTACACTTATAACTATCTCTACTTTCAAAATAGCAATTATTGGCATGAATCTGGGCTAAAACCGGTTTTGTGTTGAATACAACCGACGAGGTGTGCATATTTGTGACGATTAGCGTTTAGTCAATGAGTCCCAGATTGATAGAGGTGGTCAAGAATCTCGAGCGAAGGGAGAAGAGTAATCTTGGAAGATATTGGGATGGGAAAAGAAGAAAAACGCAGAAGAGTGAAAATCTTGGGGTGGTTGTGTGTAAAATAAGCAGTTTTAACGGTGAAGTGTAGAGAGAGAAAGAGGGTTGTGGTTGTGGCTGGGGCGCCGTGGCCGGTGTAAGTGGTGGCGGTTTCTCCAAATTGGCTTAGATTTTTTTGTTTTTCCACCAAAATATCATACTAATTTTGTTGTTAGGGATGATCATTATTTTCTTTGCATTTTTATTTTTTCTTTTAACACTAATTCGAATTTTAATTCATCTTGATTTTTTCTTTATTTATATTTACCGTATATTTTTTTTTTATTTTAATTTAAATTCGTTAAAATTTGACGCTGCCCAATATTTAAAAAAAAATAATTGTAGATCAAATTATTTTTTTATGCATTAAATTGCGGCATGTGAACCTATACACATTATCATATGCAAGATCATTTCATAAGTACTATGCACAATTTATACATTAAGGTAATCAATTATCTTTGATAATGTATTTTAATGGCATTGTATAATATATTTATTTACAATTAATTAGATATTTATGTACTCATCTCTTGTTGATATGGAGCAAATCTATTGCTTCAAATAATGTAAAGCGTTCATACTTCTTAAAGTTGAAAATATATAGAGAAAAGTGTCTCAAGCTAATGTTCGAGCATAAAGACACTGTAGCTCTAAAGTAAATCATGTTATACTTACAGCAAAAGCTCAAACAGCGTTTAAACCAAATGATATTCGTACTTGACGCATGTGGATAAAAGAGAATACCGAATGGGATGGACAACTCTCTCTAAAAAAACACAACAAAATGGCCCCATAACTTTAGGACAAAGGGTGCATTACCGCACAGGAAGTTGCAAGTAAACCCATAACACGAGTCTCACAAAGTTGTAAGATCATGTATTGATTGATGGCCGTCCAAAATCAAAAAATCAAGAAAGTTGATGAATTAACGATAGAAAAACCGACAATCGAAACTCCTGTGAATGACGACCATAACTATTGCATGCCTAAAGTAATGAATTCCTTGTCAAATAAGTTCCGACCCAATTGTTTTTTATATAAACCTGAAAAAAAAATTACTATCACATCTTAATAATCTATTTTCATAGAAAACATTTGTTTATAGTTCATATATACTATCACAATTAATTTCCATATAATTTATTTTCTTATAAAATTTTCTACTGTTTCTTATATAATTTCTGAGTTTGACAAATTCTACATGAATTTATTTAGCATTTAATAAAATTAGCACCCAACTTTTCATTTATTGACTAATTCCAGGATTTATTGTCATGGCCCATTTGAGTTTGATTGGTGGGCCTGGACTAAAAAACAAGTAGGCCGAAACAGGAAAGGCCCATAATAAAATACTGGGCCCGATGGAAGTGGATCAGCATTTCCTAGGTGACATTCACTTGAATTGGGCACTTATCAACTTATTTTGATTTTTTGCGGTTTGTTAATAATATTATAAATATTAAATTATTTCACCAAATATTTTCACTTTATTTTTCTTCTCTGCTTTTCACTTTTTGTGTTTAACTACTCTCAAATTTTGCTCCTACATAATTTATAATGTTTTATACAATTTATTTCACCATAAATTTAAAAGCTACTGCAAACGTTTCAGACAATTCATTACGGATTGAATTGAAATACTAAGTTGATTTTATAGACGCTTACACAATTAACGGGCCAATATTTGAATATTATATTGAAATGTCGTTTTGGTCGGTTTATAAAATTATTTACAATATCCTATAAAATGTTTGAAAGTTTATAAAAATTATATAAAAGTAGTTAATAAAATCCAAAAACGAAATATATAAGCTTATAAGTTCTTAAAAAGTATTAGAAATCATAGCAAACTCATTTATTTTTCATGTATGTTAACTATAGAAATTATAGTTATACAACTTCATAATATTATTGTATTCTTTTAATATTTAAGTTAAATTAATATATAAAAAAAATCTAAAAACCATTTTATAAGACGTGCGAGCTTATAAAGTCGTTTAAATAAATTTACCCAAACAACCTCTAAGTCAAGCCTAATAGTTCCAACTATTCAGAAGACTGCCACTAGGCTGAAGATTCTGCATAAATCCAAATTTACCGAACTATTCATAGTATTATCTACAACATTCCATGTCTTCTAGTTCCATCATCTGACTAATATTTTTTCGTTTAACATCCGCACCGTCCATCATAGGTATTGTAAGAAACATTTTTGTATGTTTTTTTTTGTGAAATTTATACCAACAACTTATCTTTCTGTATTTGAAAAAAATATGTATTAAATATAACAAAAAAAATGAATTATATCACATTAATATAATATAAGCAGCCTATTTCCTGAAAGCGATAAAGAAGGGGACAAGAATTTAATGTTAAAAAGAGTGTGTCTGATTAATACAACTTTAAATTATTTTAAAAGGAGTGATGGAATTTAATCTTTATAGGGACATATCAAGTGGAAAAACTTCAAAAATAGTGACTAAAAGTCAATGTCCTAACATGGGTTGGGGTCCCATTTGCAGTTATTTTGATGTTACCCTTTGCGTGTATGATGGGCTTGTCAATGTCACTTTAATAATTATGGCTATGATTCTTTTCCCATATTATTATTATTATTTTTAAATTTAAATTAATCTTTTTGATTGGATCAATTATAATTATTATATTATAATTTCAAGCATTAAAAATTAATAATTACAGTGAGACAAACAATTACTATTAAATTATACCAATATCTATGCATTAATGGGATTTAAATTTATGATTATAAGATTATTGAATCTCAATTTCGTCAATTAAAAATAAATTTTATTTATTTTTGGGTCACTTTCTTGTTGACGTCAATTTATATTATTATCCACATATTTATATTGGTTGCTTCGTCTATCTAAATTCATTTAATTATATGACTATCTTCATGTCTATCTCAATTAGATATTTTTTTAAATGCAAATTGAATTTAAAAATATTAAATAGTGTGAATTGCGTAATATAAAATTTATTATTGATATGACGTGATATATATTATTTTATGTTTTCACACCTAATATAAGAAAAGTCCATTTCAATCATACGTGTCAGAATATAAGAAAAATAGTTTAATATTATCGCATAATTATAAAAAGAAAATTAAAATCTATTAGAAAAATATAATGATTAAATTAGCAGCAATAAAAAAAAAAAAGAAAGAAAGAGAGAGAATATATTTATTAAATACTATTTTTTTCTCTTAAATAAATTATTATCATGAAAAAAATACAAAATAAAAATAATAATAAGTTAGATATATAGATAATTGGAACATGGTCATATGTAAATGATAAAGACATAATAAACTATAAGAAACAATCACATTTACGCAACGTCTCTTATCTCTACTCTCCAACAAATTCTATTTTTATTAATAAATATAAGAGCCGAAAAACATATTCTCAAAATACTCTAATCTAAATTTTGTCTAATTAATTAGGTCCAACACATTTATACATTTATCTACGAGGATACGTAAAAATGATCTATGTGCCAAGGATTTTTCCAACATTTGAAAGATTAAGATGACGACACGTGGATTTATATAAGTGTGAATATTTAACCCTATAAATATTTTAAAATTATTTTTTGGACTAAGGTACGCCATCTAATAAAAATATATTCTATATTTTTTCCCTCAATCTTGCATTCAACAGACTTTTAGTATCTGGAGATCCTAATTGGGGACCGTCTAACAAATCTAATGTTTGTTTGCTTATTTCATATATCAAATATTTATTCAGATTGAATTATTATTGAGTTCATTACGATTTCAGATACGAATCAATCATGTATTTTTATTTATTTTTTAAAAAATATGTGTTAGTTATATAATAATTTATTACATTAATTTGTCTTTTTGTTGTCTATGCGATAATAGTTATTAGTATATATGACACTCAAATATATATATATATATGTGTGGACCTTTCATATTGTAATCAACCCTATAATTTTGGAAACAAAGGCGCCTTATCTTTGTAGCATGAGTCGACTTTCTCATGAAAGAGGTACATGGGCTGGTGGGGCCCGGTTTGGGAAATGGAGCACCCACCCACCCACATTTGTTCTATTCGAAAGATCATCAATAAACCTGTGGGCCAAAGGCTGTTGATGGGTCTGGATTACTTGATTCGAGAACCTTGTGCCAAGTCAAGATCCGAATTTTAAACATGGGGTGGGGGGTAGAATTTGATGCCATATGGTTGATCCTTATTTCATTTCATCTCTCAAACTCCATTTATTATTATGTCAAAGTCTAAAGTTTGAAATTACTATTATCCGCTGCAATTCGTGAGTTATTGTCTGCTTATATTAAAGATTTTTAAATTTATATTTAAAAAGGACTTTTGATACGAAGAAAAATTGAAATTTGAAAGTATATTTATTCTTTATTTACAATCTATATGAGATGCGTACTGTTATAAAAAGGTATAATATATTAAAAATCAAGAAATTCTTATTTTTTGCACATGTATAAAATGAAGAATATTCTCATCTTCATGAATCACGAGATGCTTGAAGGCCCATTATGTCCCCTCCTGGCCATTTGTTTTGAGTCCACAATATACATACATGTCCTTTTTCCTATCCTAACTTGGTCTTCATATGCATTGCCTTCACTAATTTTGTGCCTATCCCCATATCTATCTCTTTCCAGCACACTTGTTCATATCTAATAAGAAGTAGTTGTACACGTATTTGTTAACTCAGGTGGTAACAACTTACTACTTTGAATCAAATATTTATAGGTTTCATCTTCTTTTAAGATGTGAGGTTAAGTTGGTGAAAATTTTTTAAGTACTACTGTAAGCGAATTATATTAGTTTTAAAGACATGTCTTAACTTGTGATGGTGATCGCAATCAATGAGTATTTACTAGTTGACTCAATTGGTAAGAACGAGTAAGTTTCAGCCAAATATTTGTGAGTTTGATTTTCTCTTAATTGTTGACTCGGTTTGTAAGAACGGACTACTTTGAATCAAATATTTGTGGGTTCGATTTCCTCTTAAGATGTGAGGCTGAGTTGGTGGGTAATCTGTAAGTACTACTGTGAACGAGTTATAATAGTCTTAGAGATATGTCCTGGGTCGTGATGATACTCGGAATCAACAAGTATTTACTTGTTGACTTAAGTGGTAAGACTGTGCTACTTTTAATTAAATATTTGTGAGTTCGATTTCCTTTCAAGATGTGAGATTGAATTGATGGGTAATTTGTAAATATCACGATGAGTAAGTTATATTGTTCTTGGAGTGAAAATCACTCAGACTCCTTTTTGTACCAAAAAAGAAAGAAAAAGGAAGCACGTTTTTGTATCTATGCTTAAAGAAATATAAAGTTTGTTTTTATTAATTAATTCATATGAGAAACCTCCCCATAAATAAATCAAAAAAAATGGAAGAAAAAAGAAATATTTTGGCTATAAAGGTATCTTGGCCGTTGAATTAGCAAGATTTTGGCATCATTAATTGTTGAATTTTCAATAAATAATCCCTTTTGTTTGAAATTTGATTTTTGATGAATTTGCTATTGTGAATTTAAAATTATAAATTAATTTAAACTCATCAATCCAAATATAATTTAAAATAAATTTATTATTCATCGTGGAGAGTTCTTGAACTATTCCAATAGTATATGTCCCGGAAAAATCCATTGTCCTCACAAATTATATAGTGATGTGGCATCCATCAGTAGATTGCAGTCAAAGGTATTATCAACCTTAGTTAGATAGTCCGAGGTAAATGTTTTATGGTGGCACTGCATTTCTGCCCTTGAGCTTCATCTCAATTTGTCAAGCTAGATCTCCAAGACCTTCACTCATAGAGTTTGATTTGAAGAATATTTGGTATGTTTTAATTATAAATTTTTAATACTTAAGTTAGTAACATCGGTATAAATTTACGTTACGTAGTATTAATAAATGCCGTAATAGAATACATCTTGCATCTGAAAGTTATATGTGTTTTAGATAGCTAACGTGTTTGACCAAATGAGATCCATTCATTCAGTGACAATCAGACAATTACGAAGACTGGTGTTGTGGTTTTGAGTAAAAAATATGATACTCTTAAAGTGTTTGATTATTTTCATAATACCTGAATAGTCATTTAACAAATAAGTGATTCTCATATTAATGGAGCCTTACAATTATGTAATGATGAAACGCTTTGCTCACAAGAGGGAGTTTTTTTGGAACTTATGTCGGGTGCCCGAATTCCCGATTTACATGGAATGTGGAACGCAATGCACATTTAACATCATAAGCCACATAACAAAAGGTCAGAGACTTCGAGGATAATGTTTTTACAAATAATATCAAAATTATATAACGAGCACTAGCACACACTAATACATTGTGAAGGAAGGCCCGTGTATTGTATACAATCTGCTTTTACTGGGGTCTTACACTTTCATTTATTCATGTTGAATAAAAAATATATTTTTTCTAAAAATTTTTAATTTACATTTCACCCCATTTTGTTAGGGTTTGGAAAGAAAATGCTGATCTAAGCAAAAAAATTACATAAATTCAAAAAATTCTCTCCTATGTAACATCCTCATGCATAATTTTGTACTTATAAAAGGGATTATATATAGTGAAGTTAACATAATTATATTTTTTTCTTTATAAGTATAAAATTATTATATGAAAAAATTAAATGAGGGGCAAAATTGAAAGTTAAATTATGCATTTTTTTAACGTCAGCATTTTTCATATAAATTCTAACGAAAAGAGGTCAGGTACAAACAGTGAGGTTTTAAAAAAGGTGTAAGTGTAATTCCGAAACTTCTTTAAAGGAATGTGTAATTTCACATTTTCAAAAGAGATCTAAGTAAAATTAATTCTTAATTTAATCATAGTTTTAATTTGAAAAAAAATTTGTCGATCACTCATTAATATGCGACACAAAAATATGACAAAAGAGCCGATAGGTATTAAAGACCCCAAAAAACTTTATCACTCTATAAAGGGACCACATTTAAAAAAAAAAAAAAACTGTGGAACTACTTAATTTTCAACGTAATTAAAACTATTTAATATGCAAGTAGGCAAAATATTCTAGATTGTGATCTCCCTTGTGGAATATATGCCAAAAATAAAAACATTAAAATAAAACGGGGGTAATGATGTAATTTCACCTTGGAGGAATTTCAAGCCAGAGCGAGCAGCCGAGCACACGGCTGCACCACGGTCTGAATAAGGCGATGAAAACATGTGGAAGCCGTTGGAGGCATCGAGTCGCAGCATTGCCCAACTTTGAATTGAACTAAACAAATGAAAAAATGAAAACAAAAGGGAATGTTGTAGGTTTGGTCCCTCAACTCCAACTTTATTTTATTTTTTACCCTAAACTTTTCGGAGTGGTATTTTTAACCTTTCGCGCTTAATTCTTTTTTTTTTTCTTGGGATTTTTTTAATCAAATTTGCCCACACCAGACTAATCACATTGTAAGATATATTATACTTGTTACGTGATTGGTAATTTTTTTTGAATTATAAAGAAATAAAATAATAGACTTTAAATATAAACTTATACAAAAGTCAATGTAAACTGTAAACATTGGTACGGGCTCTTGCAGCTGAAAGAAAATGCTTAAACTCCATGCTGCGCATACAACCTACCATTGAGTATCATATTGGAGATGGAACTAAGACATGGCTGTGGCAAGACCCACGACACTTGTTGGGAGTCCTGCAGCAGCGCATGCACCACAACCACCATGGAGTACGGGCCTTCCAGCAAACTCTGTGGTCGTTGTTGTGATGGAATAGGGGGAATGGAATTGACCAAGTTCTCAGTCTGTTGTGGTCACGATGATCACTGTTCAACTATCTTATTATATTTGACAGGAACACAATTTTAGAAGATTCCAAACGCTAGCCAAAAGCTGCACATACTGGTTAATTTGATCATTGAGCAGATTGAACAGAAATTATTAACTGATTATGATCCGTCTTCCTTGCAAGTTATTATTATATATTTTAGAATTTGGAAGATTGCTTGGTTAAGACCCTATGCCTCATGATGTACTGTATCATTTTTTTTCTTCAATGTAATTAGCCTTTACCCAGAAGAAACAAAAAATTAACGATTATAATATAATTATCATGTGATTCATTTTGAATTTTTATTGGAGCTTAGAATTAGTGGCCTTCAATTTCTCATTGATCTCGAACTTCAATTATTTTGATATTATTTACCATTTAGAAGAAAATTCATAATCAATCTTAATTATTACATTTTATGTTTTACTTAATATTTTTTTTAATTAAAAACCATTTATATCATGCCAGATAACATTTTTTTTAAAGTCAAAATTGAGTATAATTTGCAACCACAACCAACTAATTATGTAAAAATAAATATATAAATCATTCAACAAAGTGTTATAAAATTAAAAATAAATAAAATACGTAGTGCTGGAGTCGTGCTTCATAAATAAACATCCATAATTGAGATAGACCTCGTGGGTAGCTAAGTACTTCTAAAGCCAATTTCCACTCAAATTATTGTTGTATTCTCATTATTAAAAAAGAAAATAATAATAAACTAATTAATGCATAGTTGACTTGATTTCTTGTAAGTACGAGTAGAAATAATTCATTTGCATGTTACACAGATTCTTTGAATGATTCAAATTTCTTAAATTATTTGGTTGCTGCTAACATTTAATTAGGTCTAGAATTGTGCTTATTAAATTATAAAAACAAAAACATATGCAATAGAAAATTCTCAATAAAAAGTTCCAAAAATAAATTTTCCCACACAATTTTCAAAGAATTCAACACTAGGGAAAAAAAATTATTATTAGCTTCGATTTAAATAGCTATGAACTAAAAATCCTGATAAATATTTTTTATTTACCAGGATTGAATAAAATTGATGCAAAAATATAGATTTACCATCCAAAAAATGTTATTTGTCATGTCTTTTACCCACCCTCGTAGATACCACGACCAACAACCGTTGCATGGTCGCAATTAAGACTATATATTTTGCTTTTAATCATGACAATTAACAATTATTAAATGTTACATTTTTTTGTAGTGCAACAACGTTATCTTGAGTTTCCATATGAAACACAACTCGTCCACACTTAATTTTGAAAGAAAATTATCGTCTGCCTTAGAACTGCCAACCCAACTTATATATTACAACAAAGAATAATATTAATTACTGAATATTAGATAACAAGAACTATAAATTAAGTACAATAAAGTTGGTTTTATCACAATGTTCTTTTTGAAAAAAAAATTATTAGTAAATTTTTGTACAAGTAGCTGTTGCTCTAATTAGTGATATATATATTTACAATCATAATTAGATTTATTGTTATTAATTAAATGGTCATTATGCATGCATCATGACTAATTGTTTATATAGTGACAAGTTTATGCGTAAATTTTTGGATATTATTATTATTGTTGACAACTTTTAAATGATAATTAATTGTCTATATCAAAATTATAAATTATTATCATAATATAAAACTGGATCCACATGAATTAATGCCATTTTTATTATTATATGTGTATATATATATTTAATTAATAAAAAAGGATCATAATAAAAAAATCCTAGAGAGATTTTGGGGCTAAAGATGAAACTTTCCTTTCGCGTCGGAATTCTTAATTATTCCCACTTAAGTGGGAATAAATATATAGATTGTATGAGGAATAAATTTTCCCAGTCAATAGGAATACACTATCCTTTAACTCGTTAACTTCTCTTACACAGATTCTCGAGAAAACTAGAAAAGAAAATACTATCAAAAGAGAAAATGTGATGCTGTATAATTAAAATTTTCTAATATGATGCTATTCTTGCAAACCAAACGTGTCCTTAATTTTACTAAATAAGAAGTGGGATTAAAGAGTGAGCGGAGTCATTTTTAAAAATCATTATTTGTCTGTATTTTGTAGTAAATATGACGTTATGGCCAACTACAAACATATAGTAAGTTGTTTTTCTTCCCAACACCCATACAAAAAAGTGTGAAATTACCATGATAAATTATGTTGCACTCTTTAATTGATGAATGTGCCTCCAAGACCCAATGAACAATGTTGTGCATTTCCTACCACAAATGATCCATGTGCACAATTTTAATTATGTTGCACTCTTTTTCCATTGTCAATTGATTATTTATTTTAATAAGTTGAAAAGTAACAATAGAATATAACTTCATAATCAATATAATATTATATTGCACATATATAGTTCTTTAACTGGATGTAAGAGTACTTTAAAGGTGCATATTTTATTTCATTTGACAAGTTTAAATTAGACAATTTGTACAACCTAATGACTTAGATTGAAATATGGAGGCCCGGACTTAAGCTCAAAGTTCGTGCCTAATTACGGTTGTGGGTGTATTATTCTGAGGTGGGTTAAATAATTTGAACTAACAGCCTAAGTCTAATAAGGGAATAAAATTGTAAAATTTTACCCCTTTTTATCTTCCATCTTCCCTTGCCGCCGCCACCCCCTTCTTCATCCCTCGCCGTTGCCTCTCCCTTTTTGTTCGCTCCCCGCCCGCCTCCCCGTCTTCACACCCCATATGGTACTCTCCGTTGCCCCCCTATATCCCTCGCTCCCCCCAATCTTTCTTCCTTCCTCCTGCGACCTATTTTTTTGTCTTCCCCCACGAAGATCCACTAAAAGTAGAAAACATAACTCCACTCGAGAAGGGGGTTTTGCAAATTTGCAGATAAAGGAGGATTTCTTATGATTTATTTCTGTCATTAATATACCGAGGGAAGATAAGTAAAGTGCCATTTATCATACTTGTTCTAAAATAAAGTAAATATAGGATTGGGTTTGATCACACCTACACAACAAAAAAAAGGTAAACTCCTAGTCCTTATTATTAATACCAAATTTCTTCATCGTTCATTTAATAGCAATTTATCATATCATTCAAATAATTCATATCATAAGACGGCAACTCAACTAATTATATATTAATTTTAGAATTAAACTTGATAAATGCTAAAATAAGAATAGAAAAATATAAATAAAATAATTAACATATATTTTACACTTGTTATCATTAATCAAATTAAAATTCAATTATCGTTGATCAACTCCTACAATTTTGACAACTTTTGATTGAGGGACGTGAAGTGGGGATTTTCCACCCGATTAGATAACTGGACACCAAAACTCCTACTCTTTGAAAAGAAAGAAAGAAAAGAAAAAAGAAGTCCATGATTCGAATTATTGTAAAATAAAGGGGCCAAAAAGCAAAACAAAAAAACAAAAGAAGCTACAGGCCACGTGAAACTGTGGCCATATGGACACACAGTCGACATTTCCCGCAGCTTTCGAAAGCGATCTCAGACGCGTCCACACCCACAACCTACTTGTATTGAAATTAATCATACCCGTAATAGGTGTTGAAAAATACAACCAATCATTGAATGCTCACCCCTCCCCCCCCCAAGCTAATTCTTGATCTTCTTCCTATAAAACCAGTGGAGAGCGTGAGTCGTTTCAGTTATCCACAAATTTCGACAATATTAATGCGTTTCTTTTGCTATCTCCCAAGAAACAAAGCAAGCAGAAAACAAGATCATAGTCTATGCTATAAAATTATTACATCACATAGTTGAAATATTTGTGACAGACAGTCCGAGTTTTGTGGTGGGATCACAACGGTTTTTAACAGAAATATAACCTACTTTCTTGGCTTTCTTGGAGAGGGTTTTTCCTCTTGTTCCTTGTCATTTGTAGTATCTGTATATCTTCTTTCCTCCTGCGGGAAAGATCAATTGTTGTTTGTCCATAAAGTTTCATAAAAAACAAGTGTTTCTTTGTTGGTTTTCACCATGCAAATCAAGAAGCTGGTGTCTTTGCCTTCTCGTACAGGGCGGCATTTGCAGAGGTATAATCAGGGATTTCGACAGGTTGTCGGGTATGTGTTCCTTATCCTCTGATTTTTGTGGGTTTTTTAAATGTAGAATTTCAAGAATTGGGTTGTATTTGTTTGTTTGTGAAATCTCCTGATCCTGATTCGGGTGTCTGATTTTCATTGGCGGTGATCTAAACATGAATTTATTGTCTTTTATTTGTTCTTAATAAATAATAATTGGTTGATGGAAGAACTGTGCCTGATTTATTCAATTCCTTGTTGCAAATTGTGCAGATGTATTCCATATAGAATTAGGGAAACAAACAAGTCTTCTTATGGGATTTTGATTGAAGATTTGGAGGTCCTTTTGATCACCTCTCAAAAGAGTCCAAGAATGATGTTCCCAAAGGTACTTTTCTTTATGGTTTTTTCTTATATGAACAAAGTGTAAAAACATTAAATGGTGTAGATTATGACAAGTCAGCACAACGTAAGCGGATTTAATGCTGATAAGGCTAAATCTCACCGTTTGATATTTTCACGCCCGCTCGCTGTATATAAGGGGAAAAAAAAATCCCCTTTTCGGCGCACGTCTTATTCTTATTAAAAAAAACAAAATTATCAAATATTTTTGTTTGATATTGTTTATTTTGCTACTAAAATCGTTAGGGTGGTTGGGAACTTGATGAGAATATCGAATTGGCGGCCTCAAGGGAGACGTTGGAGGAAGCCGGTGTGGTCGGCTTGCTCGGGGTTAGTATTTTGGTAGTTCTTTTGTTGAATCAACGCAATGTTAGTGTTTCTTGTGTTGTTTTCTAAATTTGTTTGCCATTTTGTTGTAGGAAAAATTAGGTGAATGGATTTTCAAGAGCAAAAGCCAAGAAAAGTTCCATGAGGGATCCATGTTCCCCTTGTTGGTTACCGAGGAATTAGATGTTTGGCCTGAGAAAAACGTCCGTCAAAGAATTTGGGTATGTTTCGAGTGGTCCAATTCTCCGTTCTATGTATTTGTTACGTTGTCCATCCCCTAAAGAAAGTATTGAGTTTAAGACGAGAACTATCTTGTAAGGACAACTCAATGAAAGTTTGAGTAATATTACACTATTGACCTTAAAGATACGAGTATGTCTTAAATCAGACAGTACTATTGAGAAATGAAATTTCCATTTTAAGAAATAAAGTCTTATTGGGGATGTTTTAGAACTATTCCTATGCAATGTTGTTTGTATAACTCTTTTGACGTGGGGTTGGATTGCATTTCACAGATGACGATTAATGAAGCTAGAGAAGCATGTTCGCAGTTGTGGATGAAGGAAGCTTTGGAGGCATTTGTAGGTCAGTTCACGCCTCGGCCAAGATTGGAGGAAGAACAACTAGCGACATCTTGTAGATTAGCGTTGTGTAGGGCGGAAGAAATAAGGCTTAGCATCGGATCTCAAACTGTTGATGAGGATGTTGATCGCTATTTGATTAGTTGATTATCTAGGTTGTCGCCACAGTTCGTGGATCACCGGCTAGTGAGGCAGACCTTGGGAAACAGGATTGTTCGGAGATGAGTTCGTAGGTAGAGAGGAAGATGGAGATTGTAGAGAAAATTGTACAAATAGTGCAGCTTTCTTGTGTTCAATTAGAAGGTTCTTCTAGTCGTGTTACGCCATAGAATAAAAATTTTAGTTTTTTCACTGAAACATCTAAAGAAATCTGTAAAATACTCACCGACATTGAATATAAACTCGTCCTCAATTCTAAAATATTGTTATAGTAAAAGACATACACAAAATTCACATCATTCGTCATTTACAGCAATAATTTTATAACATATTGTAAGTATACATGAAATCATATTCAATATAAAAACTATTTCGGAACAGATGATAGGATTGCGAACTGGTCAGTGCAAAACCTCTTTCTAAATGTCCTCAATGTCTCTGCCTACCATTAGGGAAAGGTGAGTCGACACAACAAGAATAGAAGCTGAAGTCCCAACTTGTCTTATTCGATAAGAACGAATAAATTTCAAATAAAAGGGTGTGTTCTCGATATCTTTCTCTAATAATATATAAGATAATAAAACTAAACATAGAACTTCCACCTGACACGCCATAATGGGTTAGACTTCGTAAATGGCCTAGACTTTGTAAATTCCAAGTTGTCTTGCTGAAAGAAATTCATTGGTGTGAATGGCCACGACATTTTCCAAATTGTATTGCTCATAGTTTTTTGGGCAACTATTGCAACACCGACCTTAAAAACAGTGAACAATTTGAATTTTCACAACAACTTTGAAATATGCCAGTAGTTCACAAAGTCTTTAAACTTTGGTAAGAAGTTCAAATTTGTGCTGCTTCTAATCTATCCATTTCCCGGCTGACGAATTTGTGATCATTTTTTCCGAATTTATGTTGAAGACTAATGCAAAGTATATTCAATCTTAAAGGTAAATTACATGGCCACCCTATGAGATTAAACTAAATTATACAATATTCATTATTTTTTGTAAAATTATAACTACATTCTCTGAGCAGTGTTGGTATAATGCTTTTGAGGGAGTGTTTATGTAAGCTTTGAATTTCAATAAGGGTACAACTGTAACTTCAGGGGTACTTATGTACTTCTTTTTATTTAATAAAATTTATATTTACCAAAAAAAATAAAAAAATTCAAGGGGTATATCTATAATTTTGTAAAAAGCAGGGGATATTTGTGTATTTTGACATAACTTCCGAGAATATCAATATAATTTACCCTATATTAATTATATATAAATATAAAATAGTAGTGATCGATGACGCAATGGTATTTGAGTTGACCTATAACGTGGGAGGCCAACCTCAATTAGGTTAGTTTGGTGATAGAAACTTGCGAAATAAATTCATCGTTGCGATCGTTCAGTACTTCCACATATATGTAAGCAAATCTACAGGTTTACATGGCAAGATTAGAGCTTTCCAAAAAAAAGGCATAATCATCCGTTGTCATAATAGGTGGGCTGGTGGAGTCGTGTAAAATGAGAAAAAACAAAGAATATTTAGAGCTCGTTTGGTTGTGTTTTCGTTTTCATTTTCAGGTTCTAACAATTGTATTTGTGTAAAAATGCTTTATTGGTTTCTGTGTGAAAATTGAGAATATGTTTGGATTAGTTATTTCTAAATATAAGTATATAGGTGTGAGAATTAAGAATATAGGTAAATGAATTTTTAATTTGATATAAATCAGTTATGAGGGTTGACCAAAATGGTTGGGAGAGAAAGTAATTTTATTTGATTTGAAACAAGAAAAGACATACTGACAAGATAAGACAAGTATGACCAACCCATGTGCCTATAATTTCAAAAAACTCAGGATTAAAATAGGAATGCATTCTCAATGAAAATGACTTGACCAAACAAAATTCCAACTAACAAAATAATGAAAAGTGAAAATAATCTCATTAAAAACACAACTAAGCGAGCTCTTAGATTCCACACTCTTATTTTGTCATATTCTTATTTTTTAGGGAGATTCGTTTTTGTATAGTTTTTTTTATTATTTAATCGATTATGTTAGGATGAACCAAACTCTTTATTAGAACTTATTTTTATTAGAATTCTATTTCATTAGCTATGTAAGTAATTAATAACTATCATTTAAAAATTAATTACAAAATTACTTAGTTGTAATTATAAATTTATAATCTACAATTATATCAAAAGGACATAATTGTATCGTAAAAAAAGAAAGAAACATAAAACACTACAAATTATTTGCACCTTTATAATATACATAGATTATTATTTTGGTACATTATTATAAGAAAAATTATTTTTTTCGTCCTTTAATTTTACCCTCTATTAGATTGAGTCCTGTAAGTATGCCCATTAACTAATTAGTACTGTAAATTTACAAAATGATGAAATTAAGTCCGATTTTAGGGTTTTCTTGTGAATTTTCTTGCAACTTTTAAGATTTATGCCGGAAATTACACGCATGACAAAAATTTTCTAAATTATCCAACTGTATCCTCCACGTGTAATGAGTTTTGGAGGAAAAAAAAAGAGGTTTTGTTCCCTCCAAAATATGTCCTGTATGGCTTTCAAGTCATGTCCAAGGTCACATAATATTAAAATTTCAAAAAATTTATACAATTCAACTACCATGTCACTTTTTTTCGAACAAAAATACAAATTTCTCGATCATCAAAAGACTATTTGTCACTATTTTTCAAATTTGCAGGACTAATTAGTTAATGGCATACTCATACGACTAAATTTAATAGAAGGTAAAATTAAAATACGAAAAAAATAAATTTTCCTTATTATTATTATTATGATGATGATGATTATGAATATATCTCATCATCGCTAGTGAAATATTTACGTTGTAGATGTAACAAGTAGGCCCTCTTGGAGATTATCTGGTAGACAATCATTTAAATTTTTTCATTTAATAACTAAAGATTTTGGAATTTGTATTTAACAAATATTTAAAATTTATTTGGAAATATTAATTAGCCAATTGCCCTAATATTACTGCAAAGGGTTCTTATGGTAATTTCACCGGACATTCAAATTCAAGATATCCGTTAGAAACCAACCCAGAAAGATTGGAAGTCACACTACACACTGTTTCTCTTCACAACGGACCAATCATAAAATGAGGAACCCGGAACAAACAAACATCAATTAACCAACCTGTACCTAAGATTCACATCACAGCGCTGTTGCATTAACAGAAAGAAAACCCTTCAACTTTAAACAGAGCATTGGAGGTCCATTCTTCACTCCTGAACAACAATGGGAAAATTCAGAGCAAAATCCGATTACGAACAACTCAGGAAAGCTCGAATATCCGAAAATCAGGTCATTCTTGAATCTTGATCGTTTCTCTTTGCTGGTTTTCGATTGAAAATTATGTTTTCATTTGTTTGTTTACCATGGTTTGTGAAGAACAGGCGAGATTGGCTTCTCTTGGGCTTCAAAAGACCATCCAGGAACTTAGATCGCTGAATTCATCGCCGAAATCAGATAAAATCCATGTCAGGAAATACAGCAAAGTTGATTATAGCTCCACCCCCTTGCGCCATTCGGCTCGATTGAGGGGAAAATCACCGCCACCACAAGGTGCAGAAAACCCGTGTAGTGATGTATAGATATTCTTGTTAGCTGATGTTAGTGTGGTTTCTTGGCTTTTGTTGGTGAAAGTATTGAGATTGGTGTGATTTTTTTTGGTTATGTGAAAAAAGGGGAATTGGCCTATTTCGAAGATAGTGATGGGAGTGAAAATGGCAAGAAGAGAGGGTCAAGTAGTGGGCATTTGGTGAGAGCTGAAAGGAGTTTGAGACGGCGGCATATTTCACCGGAAGCTTTGGCTCGGCGGTGCCAGAGCAAGGGCAGAGGGAGCTTGTATGATCCTGTTTATGGGATTTGTTGCCATTTCTGCAGGTTCTTTGTCATATTCTATTTTAACTAGTTTCTTGAGTAGTGGTATATATGTAGGGTGTTAATAAAGCTTCAAAATTGTGTTTGAACTTGCTTTGGTTGTTGACTGAATTGAGCTTGAACGAGGTTCAATTCAGTCAAATACAAGTTGAGCTCGAGTTATTTGATTTTTAATCTATTTTTGTTTTCCAATCATCAAGTTTGACCCGAGCCTCAGATAATAAGGAACGAAAAAGTGTAGTTAAGCTTGGTTTGTCATGTTTAATGAACCGAGCGGAAATGAGCATTTAGCGATCCATCCGAAGTTCGAATCTCGAATACTTTAATATTTTCTTCAGCCTTATATGAATGTTTTTCCATGTGTTTGTGCTTGTCAGGGATTGTACTACTTCTCCATGTTCAGGGTGTTGAACTGTTGCTTCTGCTTTTGCTATTGTAAGATGACTTAAAACATGAAATTTAGTGGTGTCTGAGAATAGTATAAGAAGTCTTGAATGCATGAACTATTGAATAAGATGGTATTTCAGAATAACATGGTAACTCATTTCTGTTTATTCAGGACCCCTTTTTTACATGAATCCAGGATAAGTCTGCCCCTTCCTTGGATAAGAAATAATATGTGCTTCATCTATGTTATTTGCACTTGTACTAGGTCATATGTTTTTCAAATTAGTCGTTCGTTTTTATGTCCACGTCGTGACCCCTTGCCATGCACTGATATACTGCAAGGTGAAACTTGATTTCGATTATTTTTAACTGTTACGTGCAACTACAGGCAAAAGAAGCTGTGTGGTGAAGAAGATTGTAAACGTTGCGGTAATCTGGACATGGATCAGCCCTGCATTGGTCAGTTGCATATCTTCGATTGTCTTCGTTGCAATTACTCAAATAGTTGTAACAGTGATAATTATACAAAAACCTTTTTACAGGCAAAACAGATTGCTCGAGTTGTCATTCCAGCAACGGCATTCTTTGCCGAGCTTGTCTGAAGGTCAGGTATGGTGAAGGTAAGTCGAAGCCTAGAAATACATTGCGATAAAAATAAAATTACGTACAGGGAAACTAATGCAGAAGTGTGTATATCTGTTAGAAATGGAGCAAGTGAGATCAAATAAAGAGTGGATGTGTCCTCACTGCATGGAAGAAAAAGGGATCAATCCCTACTGGGTATGTAACAGGTATATTTGAATCTTGGCTTCTAATCACAAAAACAAATGACGCAACTTTGTGGTTTGGGACATTCAATTTCCTTTTGCAATTATCTTGACTAAAATCCAAGGTCCAAACACACACTAAACCTCAGCATTTTGAAACGGAACTCGTGCTCAGTACTTCTGTCTTTTTGGGGTACCCGTCATGTCATTCTGCAGTTTACCGATATCTTGTACTGATTTATTGTGAATCTTCTTTAAAACGTCACGCTTCTTGTGTCATTTCTGAAAACAAACAGCTCATTCTGCCTGAAGAAACGTAAAATGGTTCCGACCGGGATAGCCATATTCAGAGGTCCGTGTTCCATGTTTCCCAATTGCATACTAGCCACCTATTATTGTCACACAGTCGTTGATAAGTTATCACTGTGTTTGAATGTACAGCTAGAGAGATGGGATACAAGTCCGTGGCGCATCTGCTGATGGATGAGCTTCAACGGGCGGATAAAAGAGTATGATGACGAGGCTCCCAAGCATGCTGCATTAAGCTCCTCCTTCTCTGGTGGTGTAGAGCAGCAGCTATTTGTATTCACCGATCACTTCTGACCCCTGAGTAACTTAAGCTATGGCCTTAATTTGTATAACACCATAACTGATCACATGCTGATTCACTGGAACTAAAGTTGTACTGGGAGTGTTTGTAAACACTAAATTATAAGCATCTATGAGCTTTCACTTGAAAACTAGTTGTTTAAGGGGTGTTTGTAGCCATTTAAAATAAGTGCTCATAAGCTTATTGCTAAAATGAAGCCGAAAATAATTGTTGGATAAATTCACAACACTGATTCAAATATTGTATTAAAATGGAATGAGACAAATTCTCACATTCATTGAGTATATATATATATATCATTATCAATGAAATTGTTATTATTAAATTACTGAATAAATGAAAGTTTCATTGATTATGATACATAAATATACTCAATGACTGTGACGATTTGTCTCCATCCATTTTAATACATATTTAAATCAATGTTGTGAATTTATCCAACAATTTTGAAGAAATTAAACTGTATTCAAATGGATAGAGTTTAAGTCAGAAATTTAATGAATGTTAAATTGACTTAATCGGTAAGGTCATGGCAACACAAATAAATCAAAAAGTTGTTGAAATGTTGAGATGATTGTAAATCATGATAAGAAAATTTTGTTTAATAACAAAACAGAGCAATTGTGGGGGTTCTAGCATTGTTTGCAACTCAAAAGCAATAGATTACTTCTGTGTTTACATAAACGGCTAAAGTAGCCATTGACATGTTTGGTGAAGTTGATTTATTGTGTTGAATCTAACAAACGAATGAAAATAACAATGAGCATGAGTAACTGAAACACTTAATATAGAAAGCGTAAGTTTTAATCTCATTTTCAGAGCGCGTCTTGTCTAAGTGTGTGTATCATGTGTCGAATGTTATTCAGTGGTTACTAAGTAAAGTTTTAGAAGGTTCATTCCGTGGGTCTACGATTGGATGGTTTGATGGCATTAGGCATTTAATTCAACATAAATGTTTTAGAAACACACAATGATTATGTTCTTACTATTGCTTGACCATGATCTATGGGATAATTAGTATCTACTGAACATAATGGTAAATTTATCTAAATGAAGATAACAGATCATGTTTAGATATTATTACCGAAACCAAGTAATTTTTGAAAAATAAGTTTGAAATGAACGACATGGATGGGGCCGATGTAATTCTTGGTATCAAGTTGATTTGTTCAACTGGTAGGATAGTCATTTCTCAGTCTCATTATGTTGAGAAAATAATTGAAAATTTTGGTTATCAGAATAGTGAATTACTAAGACCTCATATGATCGTTCTGTGGCTTTATTAGAAAATGAAAATTGGTGTTCCGGTAGCACAACTAAGATATCTCCAAATCGTTGGGAGTTTGCAATATCTGAAAAATAGCACGAGATCAAATATATCTTTTTCTATCTCAAAACTGGCTAGATACACTAATCGTCCGAACAGAAACCATTGGGGAGCTTTTGGATAGAGTAATAAGGTAATTGAAGGGCACGGTGTCACAGGTCGTGCATTATGACAAACTCCTTGTTGTTCTTGAGGAATACACTGATGCTAGCTGGATAGCCAAAAACTCCTTTAGTAATGGGCATTTAGGATATGTTTTTATCTTAAACAGGGGAACATCTCTTGGAAGTTTGCAAAACAAACTTTGATAACTCGGTCTAGTTTTGAAGTCGAGTTCTGTGCGTTAGATACCACTGGTATCAAGTCAAAATGATTATAAGGTTGTCATCACAAGTACAAAAATCAAAATTGGGGATGAGACTGAAAACTCATTAGTGATATATCTACAATAGCAACCCAAACTTCTAAGTGGAGATCCCACAAAGAATGTTCGATGTGGTATTAGCAAGTAGTAGGGTATGTCGGAGCACTAAAAATAAATTGATACTCTGTATCTAGAGTCTATCCCATGTAATTTTGAAAGGTGGTGATACTGCAAGTATAGTAAGAGTTTAACTCTAAATGAGGTCAAATCTATTAGACGAGATGCTAGCAGTGTATCCATGGAGACGCCCAACTAAGTGCAGTTGTTTGGCCGCAACTAAGGAATTGGTTATTCCTGAAAATATTCATGAATATGATTAGAACACATGGTTAAGTGTCGACCCTAAAGATCAACACAAAGCCGGTAGCTTTTGTTGTTATTGACAGATGTTATTACAATTACCAACTCAAAATCAAGGCTTAATTCTATTTGACCCGGTGACAGTTGACGTTAGATAACTTAAATAGTGGTTCAACCGGAAGGTACCATTGTTGAAAGCAAACTATAGAAACTTGAGTTTAAATCTATGTATTTGTGGGGGATTGTTGTAATTTAGAATAAAATTACATGTTAAAATCCATAAATTAAGAATAAAGAAATTGAGAGAAGTATTTATCCATATAGAAATATGATGGGAAATAAAGGTGCATTGACGTGTATATAGGGTGCATGCCGGGTGAGGGTTTTTACGCTCAAGTTGTTCCACATTGAAAGTTTATATTTAAAATAAAATTTTTATATTAAAGTTCAAATACAAATTATTTTTGAAATATTATGGAAATTAGAGTAAATATGGACGTTAGAATTTATCTTGAGATGATTAAATTTAATAGTTTTCAGTCAAATGTTTGTAATTGAGTACTATTTTGCAAAAGAAAGACATATTTTTGCCATCCAAAATGAATTTCTACTTGCATTAGCTCCATTGTGAAGCGACCTCTTGTAGAGGCCAATAACCCTTCTCTAATCAAAACTTGCACAAAAGCAATGCAAGTATCTCTAAACCCCAACTTGGTCTTCAGCTCCAAGGCTATAAACCCTAACTTGATCTTCTGCAGTTTAAATAATTTTTCTACTCCCAAATTGAAGACTGAGGGATTCTCCGGCGGAGTTTTTCCAGCCTTGAAGGCCGTACCCGGAATTCCGAATTCGAACAATTTCAGCAGCACTAGACGTGGCCGTTTTGCTCCATTTGTTGCAGCTGCTGCTGCTAAAAGGGCCGGAAGGACCTCCGGACCTGATTACTATTCCGTTCTCAATGTCAGTAGAAATGCTACTTTGCAAGAAATTAAAGCTGCTTATCGCTCACTTGCTCGCAAGGTAAGGTATATTGTACGTTATTTCATGTTTTTTGCAAATTTAGTGCTTCAGATGTTTGTGGAATTCAGTTGAGGTATTCTCAGATTGATTGAGGTCCTTTACATTTCGGAATAGAGGAACTGTGATGTGTTAGTGATGCAAGTTATTTTTGCAGATATAGTTAAGGCTATTTTGTACATATTCGATGGAGTAAAGTCTTTCTACAAGTAATTTTGCTTGTAATTGCGTCTTGTAATCACCTGTCAATTTGTAGGTCCTGCATTATATTTCCAATTTGGTGAACGCCCAGTTATGTTGTCTGGATAAACTTTGCATAACTGAATATTGCGGGTCACTATTAATCCAATGGTATTGTCTGGATGCAGTATCATCCTGATATGAACAAGCGTCCTGGTTCTGAAGAAAAGTTTAAAGAAATAGCTGCCGCATACGAGGTACCATTATATTGCCACAGGAAAATTTATGGTGAAAGCCTCAATTTCTGAATTCTTTGTTGTCTCTTTGCAAAATAATATGCTGCCTTCCGTGTGAACATGGCTTGGATCAATTGCTGTATAATTGTCACGTTTGATAAAACCTGTTTGAGTTTGCTATCAAACACCTGTTTGGGTTTGCATCAAATATATATAATGTAACTCATTTCATTATTGGACCACTTCCGTTAGGTGTCCTCGTTTCTTTATTTAGATGGCTGTACTGTCCTGATTTTTAGCTGAACTGAAATAACTGGTCTATTTCAATGTGTTGATTTAAGTTATCTGGCAATTTGTTTCTTTTGGTTCCTCTAGTAACAAGCATATTTGTAGGTATTATCAGACACTGAAAAAAGGTCTTTATATGATCGCTTTGGTGAGCAAGGTCTACGTGGAGAATTTGATGCAACAAGTGCTGGTCCACAGGGGGTAATCTTGCGAACCTCTGGCCTTTTTACACACTTCTTTCATGTTCAAATTAATAATATCTTGCTCCTACGTATTTTGCTACTTTATCCTATGTATTTATGCGGCTTCCCTGGCCAGAGATTCGATCCTCTGCCCATCTCTTTATTGTAAATTGCATGTTTCAGGTGGATCCTTTTGAAGTTTTTGCCGAATATTTTGGTGAGTCCAATAGCTATTTTGGAGGAAGCGGTGAACCAAGAGGCTTCAACTTTAATTTTGGACAGAAGGGGAGCCAGAATCTTGACATCCGGTAATAATCTAGAGTGTTTTGTGTCATTATCTGTTTATTTGATGTAATCCATTGGCATAGCATGAGATCTATATTTTCCACCCTTAAACTTCATTGACATGTAGATGGGAAATGAGCTACCGAGTCATATCAGCCCAAGGTATCAATTTGTTCAATCAACCTTAGACTTAAAACAGATATCCAGCTTTGTAACCTTTGCATTTTATATTGCCATAAGTGTAGTATGAAATCTTGTTCGGATTATTCTTCATACTTCTCTAGATCATTCAAGAGGACGAAAAATGTTTCTGTGTGAGGTTTTAAATTTTCATAGGGTGTATTGGAATGAGGGTCTCAAGGTAACTCTTATATGTCCCTGAATATTTGTTCCTGTTTAATCTTTCTTTTGTTTTACCAGTAGATTGCATAAACATTAGGACAGCTTTAATATCTAAAATATAGTTAGAATATTATCATAATATATTAATCTTTTCAATGGATTTACCATGTAGATATGACATATATTTGAGCTTTGAAGAATCAATTTTTGGAGGGAAACATGATGTTGAAGTACCATGTTTTGAGACATGTGATGATTGTGGTGGAACGGGTGCAAAGTCCGCCAGTTGTCTAAAAACGTGTGATGAATGTGGAGGTAGAGGAGGAGTGGTGAAAACACAGAAGACACCTTTTGGAATTATGTCTCAGGTACTGAGGTGCAATAATTATGTGATATTTAAATGCATGACAGCTAGGTGAATCCCTGTGGGTGTGTGTGGAAGTGATATCTTTCTGAATTTGATTTGGAAGCTTTGTGGTGCAATGACCATGAGAGTCAGGGCGAAAGCTAGATATATGCTGAAGGTTCTTTACAGGTCTTAAGTGAGTGACAAGGATCAGTTCTTAACTCTTTATCAAATCTCTATTTGTTGCTACCATGTCCTCAGCATGTGATAAATAGAAGTTTTTGTTTGCGTGCTCCTCAGTCGCTAGGCTTGAATGAGGTTGCCTCAGTTGATGGTTTGTAAATCTGGAAACGTTTATCCTTTTCTTTTAGATAGTATGATAAAGGGGAATAAACAAGGACCTGAGAATACCTTCATATTCTATGGTTGAGTAGTTAGTTTTAATGATCAAACATATATGCTGCATACAGTATGATGGGTAAGGTGATGTCCATTGAACCTGCATAATGAGGATACTCTCTTTAGTATTCTTGATGATGTGATTCTTTGATCTCTTCTACTGTGGACTTGTTATCTTCATTGCGGAGCAATATTCCACGTTAACTTTGTCCTGAAGTCATATTTTACATATTACATTGCTCAAGAAATATCTTCTTCTTCTTCTCTTCTTTTCATTTCCCCCTTTCTTTCTCCTACCGGCTGCATGAAACAGCTTAGGCTGTATTAAAGGCTGTTCTGCCTGTGTCCGATCTATAATTTGTGATTTTGCGCTATCTTATCAGTCATTGATCTTTGAATGATGTATTCTTTTGGATGGTTTTTTGGATATGTATCGCTTCTTGAATATTTTACAAGCCTATAAGCTGAGAGACTTCAATTCCATTTCTTGCTTTGACACTATGTGTAGATGATTGTCTGTGAACTTTAGGTGACTTCCTGTTCAAAATGTGGTGGTGATGGCAAGATAATTACTGATCGGTGCCGCACATGCAATAGCCATGGTCAAGTTCGAGCAAAGAGGAGTATTGAGGTGGTTGTACCACCTGGTGTTGATGATGGAGCCACAGTGCAAGTTCGAGGAGAGGGAAATTTTGACCAAAAACGGTGTGTGGTTGAAGTGTAAATGTTGCTTTTTGAAAGACACTATAGGCTCGTCTTGTCTCTTGAAGCGAATGCTATCTGTTGCTTCTTTCTTACACAGTTCAAAGCACTGCTGTCATCTTGTAGAAGTTCCACATTGGCTGCGGTGTATTGGATATTATTGTGCTATTAAAATTAAAAAAGAACTATTAGATGATGCTAAAATCCTCTTAAAACTTAGTTGAAAATTACAAAATAAGATACAATTAACATAATTTGCTACTCATTAGTGTATATTAAGAAGTTCTAAAATAAAATTTAATAGAACATTATTCTCAAACGAGAATTTGTAATGACAAATAGGTTTATTAGCAATAGTAATAAGAAAATATTCATTATACATGTAATAGTACATTAAATCATATTACAGAAAGTTTTGGAAAGAAAATGTAAATTTTATCACCGTAATATCTGAATATAACCGATAATATCATGCAGGGGATATCATCCGCTATTATCAGATATTATTGGCAATACATATACACTTGGAAAATAATAGGAATAAGTGGATATTATCAGGTTGGCAAGGTCTGATCCAGAGTTGCAGCTGTTGATATTTCAGATATTGGCTGATGCTTGAACCATGCTTTCATATGTTAAATCATCAACTACATTTACTACATTTAAGTTGTATTCTTTGGCGAAGATAATCCTATAAACAGTTGTACCTCTTTCATATTCCTGTGATTAAGGTAATCTTACTTGCTACACAAATGAAGTATTTTCTTGTGGCAATGTTTCACACATGCCCTATTTAATGAAAAATAGTGGATCCAGAAAATACTGTTATTGAGCAATGTGGTGATAAAAAGATTGAAAGATAGATATAGAGTGATTATATTAGTGATGTGCTGTAATATTTCTGTAGTTCTGTTTGATTTGTGTTGAAAATAGTCTGAAGGTTCCTTTAACCTAATTAGCTAGGAGTGTGCATGGCCTCTTATTAATGTGTACTGGTGTTAGTCTGATTTGATTTTAGCTTAGGGATAGTACTGCAATCAAGTTTTCTTCTTTGGAGTTCGATCCACATATTGTTTGTTAAAAAAACATTAGTTCCTTCCTTCAAAGACCTAATAGGCCATAAAGTTGTCATCTTCTTTTTTGTTACATCAGGTCACGGGTAATTCTACCCTTTGCTTGGTTTGTCGAACTTGTTAGTTTTGCTCTCTTCTTACGTCCTGCAATGGTTAAAGACAGAATGTATTTAAAAAGGCTTGACTGGTTTTATTGCTAGGGGTTTAGCTGGTGACCTGTATCTGGTCCTCCATATTGAGCAGAAGAAAGGAATTCAGAGAGATGGCCTGAATCTGTACTCAAAACTGGACATCGACTATACAGAAGCCATCCTGGGGACTACTAAGAAGGTATTTCTGAATTCTCCAATGTTGTGCTTTCAATATTTTTCATTTTGCGTCATTCTTGATCAGTTAAAAAAAGAAAAGAAGAAGGGAAAACTTGGAAAGTTTGTCTTGCTTTATGCACTATCATGTCTGAAGCCAGTAGTTTTTGTTCCTTCGGATTCCATGGCATAATCTGATAATCATGTGACAAGGTTGTAATAAAATGCATTATCCTTGAATTATAAAATATTTTTTTCTTTTAGAAAACTGACCATATTATCTTTTCATGTCTCAGGTGGATACTGTTGAAGGTGTGAAGGATCTCCGGGTACCCCCAGGAACTCAGCCAGGACATAGATTAAAGTTGCCGAACATGGGTGTTCCAAACATTAATAAACCTTCTGCACGAGGCGATCATTATTTCACTGTGGATGTTCATATCCCAAAAACTATTAGGTTCGTGTCATCTCTTTATCAACTGATTAATGAGTTTCACATAGTTCTCTATGCATGGATCTTTCTTTATGTTGTATTTGGTAGAGGACTATAGAGGTACAGAAGTTATACTCATGAGTCTCTTCCTGCTTCTTACACACACATCACAGTGGAGTTCTCTGCTTTCGAGAAGATTATTTATAACCTTGAGGCCAAGCTGTTTCAGATTGGATACCGGGTCTTTAACTAGGGGTAGAGATAGGTTTAGTTTAGCAATTTAGTGTTGGACGATTTTGTACATGGAAAGTAAGAGGATTTTCATTTGTCGCTTTTCATGGGCTTGCTTTGACAGATGTAACAAAGATCTATGACATCATTTTTCGAGTTGTACTCGTGTTAGTTTTCCAGAAATTGAGTTTGGGATTACTCATCCTCCATATGTTTGTGCATTGTCACTTAAGGGCCTTGCTGCTCTACTACATGATACAGAAAGATTTTATCATGCTATTTTCAAGTGGCCTTTTTTCCAACCATGGATCAATGAAATGATATTGTACTTCGAAAGCAGGTAACTGAAAGAATGAATAGTTAGGGCAAGAGGCAGTGTCGGCTGTTGCCTACACAAAGGAGGTTTCCTTATTGCCTTTTTTCACTTAGTGAGTTGAAATCATTGGACATTTTTTATGAAAGATAATTGGGAGCAAGGACTCATTGAATGCTTATACTAGTATCAAGTGTTTTAGAGTCCTGATGTAACTATGTGATATGATTTTTGATGGTTTACGACCCAGAATTGGTAGATACGAAGGTTAATAGAGCAGCAAACCAGCCGCATTTTGTTTCATTTTGAACTTCATTTATCTGTGCTGGGAGATAAGATTCTGGTTGGGATCAAATCAATCAGAAGATTTTAGATGGATATTATAAGAGAGAAGGCATCTTTTACAATTGCCTGTGACTGTTATCATGTCCTTGTTCATTTAGTATGATTATATGCCTCAATTGATGGGAACATGTGAATTCTGGTCCAATTTCCTGTTCGTTCTTGATTAGGTTACCAAAGTTCCTCTGATCAATTTGCCCTTGTCAATACACACCCATGCCAGAATTGTGCGGCTGTTCATTCTAGAGACCTTTACGACTGTTAATGATTTATTATTGAATTGAAAATGAAGAGGTTTCTGGGTTATGGGTGAATAATACTCTTGACTCTTGCAGTTTCAGATTGCAGTCCACTCAAGGGATGAAATAGTATCTTCCCTCGGGAAACCTCTTTCATAGTGTTGATAAGAAGTTTTTTTGTTTCCCTCGAGAACCTTTTCAGTTGTGTTGATAAGTTATCTTTGTCTTCTCTGTAAACCATGGTATGAATACAATTATTTTTTAGATATTTTTTGTTGGTGATGAGAATGTATTTAATGTTTTTCTCTTTGTTAGTTAAATGTTACAGGCAAAACAAAGGATAAAACTTTGATAACTTTCCATAAATATAATGCGACATGATATATTGCAATCTTGTTGCTCTATGTGAGAAGTGTTGACAAATTACTGCTTGCATAAAATGTGAACTTTTTCTTAAGTGCATCTTGTTTAATAACTATTCCTCAAATCATTACGATGATTTGTTAAATGACGTAACTCCACAACTTTGTTAGTCGTGCAGAACGCGAACTAGTTGAAAAGTTGGCTTCTCTTAGGAAAATTGAGGGCTATACTCCCCCAGGCAATGGTGGAGGTATTTTTTTTAATTCACTAGTTGGTTTATTAATAACATCTTTTCTGTTTTTGGTCTATGTCATAGTGTTTGAACTCTTTCATATTCAGGAGTGTGTGCCAAAGACAACATTGACCAAACTTCAAGGCACAGAACAAAAAGTGAAAAGCGTTGGTGGAAGTCCATCAAGGACTTGTTATGGTATGTTACATTCAGTTTGTAAGTGTTAACTATTTGACTTGTAGGCAAGCATTTTCATTTTTCCTCATCTATTTTGTCACGTTTGGTGCTGGCTATGCTTCATTTCTATTGCTTTTCTTACATAAGCCTTTGAAAATCTATAGCTTGGAGAGACCCTCTTTGTCCAGACATGCTTAGACCTGTGAAATGTAATTTGTGAAATTTCTGTGGGCCCATTCTTATCTGTAAAAAAAAGATGGAATCTACGATGATCTGCTGTAACTACATATCCACTATGTGTATTTAGGTAAGGAACTGATTCTTATAATTATCGTCCAACTAAAAGATAAGAATAAGGTCAATGAATTTTGTGATATTTTGTGGGTATTTGCTTTCTCCTATAGAAGGTGGAGTAGGATGCTGATTCTGTGATGCAAAAAACCTTTGTGGGGTGCCTACTTGGATTTTCTTTGTACTTGGCTTGGAAAGCATCTATAACCTGTAGTTATATAACCTGTGCCTTAAATTGAAATTAGATTAATCCTTTGATGACTATTTTCCAATTCATAGGAGAAATCAACCTGGGGAAAGATTTGCATCAATCTGTGCTGACACCTCAGTGCCGTGGATATACAGAAGGGCCCCGCCCAATTTGCCTTCTTTGGTTGCTATTTCTGTTATTTTTGTTTCAGCAGCTATTGCTCTCTTAATGAGCAAATCTGGGTGGTCTAAACCGCAGCACCAAAGGAAGGAAATAGAACACGGTTCTCTTCTCCTGAAGAAGGTAAAACAGCAGTACAAGCAACATTTGGATACTCCACGTTCCTTTTAATGTAGTAATTTTATGCAGGACTACAGGTAGTTCGTTTTCCTACATCTTCTGCCTATAGTCTATACAAGGTGACTTTATGAATTGCCATTCCTGCTGACCCTTGTTTAGCTTCATATCATCATAAGAAACTAAGTAGCTCACCCTTGCTCAATGTTTGATAAATTATTGTGCTCAAGATCTTGTTGGTGGCTGTAAAGTTCTCCTAAGACATATTTGGCTGAGTTTACTATCGAATATACTAGAGTTTAGCCACTTTGTTTATTTATTAAGTTTGTTCTGTGTCTGAACTGAGCTTAAATTTGGAGAAAGAGGATGAACTGAAGCCTTTCACTCTTTTGAACAGCTCTATCTTAAAATATGCTTCTCTTGTTAAGAAACCTAGCAAGTTGGCATAGTTTGGATTATTTAGATTTCTTCATGATTCAACTAATTGCAAGTAAATGCAGAAAATAGCCCCAGCCTTTTCACATCTAGATGGGCTGTCTTTGCTGGAATTACATCTACTTGCTCCAATTCTAATAGTCTCTGTAACCATAGTCTTCTTCTGAACAGGGTTTTGTTGGCCTTAAGGTTGTATTTGGTCAGAAGGATTTTTGAATTACTATGGATTACAGATTCCTAAAAACAATTTCCTTTCGACTTCACATTGGAATCAATTGGAACTCTCAACTCCAAAACAGCAGGATGTAGCAGCTACCTATAATAAGCCTTGTCCCAAGTTCTTTTCTAGAACTCTTTGCTGTTGCACATGTATAAAATAGTGGAAAGAAAGATACTCCCAATTGAGTAAGCTCTCTGGGTAAATGGGGTGTGTCCTGTGACTCCTGCTCCTGATTTCTTGCAAGTAACAATCAATTTGGGAATATGAAATATTGGCAAATTGTCATATTTGGTGTACTGACATGTCAAAATTGGTTTTAGTTAGTAAATGACTCTTGCCTGGTTGCTGTCAATATTGGTTGGCTTTTACCAACCTAGGCTTGTTAACTGACAGGATTTTCTTACAGGAAAGTGGCTTTATTTGCTCTTACAAGCTACCAATTCTCCAAAATTCTTGTCCTAGTGTTGGGTGAAACACACAGAACTCTGCAGTAGTACTGGTTAATATTATAGAAAATTAGAAAAATTACACTTTTAGTCTCAATAGAGATTGTTGCACTTTTTGTCCCACACGATAGAGGTTATTGCATTTTTGATCCCATAGTTTATGGACTTTAACACATTTGGTCCCATAGGATAAAAAGTTGTAGCATTGAGGATAAAAATTTGCTACAATGTTTTAGCACATTAGATTAAATATACTAAATCTATAAATTTTGGGATCAAAGTTTTACACTCTATTGTGTGGGACAAAAGTGCAATTTCCCCTAGAAAACTGCTAAGGTGTGTGAAGATGTGTCTTGTTGGTTAAGAGGGTGTTTGGCGTGTTATTTAAAATATCATATAAATTCACACATCTCATAAAATATTTTTGAAACTTACAAAATGTGAGTTTTTATTTTAAAAATATTTTTTTTGTGTTTTAGATAAAATAAGATTGTGGGGCTTTTAAAATAATAGTGATGATAATTTTTTTAATCTAATAGATTAGAATGAAAGGAGTTTACTAAGGTTTTTATCTGATAGATTAGAATATGTTCTTGACATCTTATTTTTTTTTTAAAAAAAGATATCAAATATTTTTTAATTTTTTATAAGTTCTCAAATATCGTATAATATATTTTAAAAAATTTATAAGCTTACTCAAACACCCTCTAATTTTTTAAGCCTGAGTTTCTTGGAAACATGATTAGATTTAGCGATGAGCTTGTAATTTTTTTTTCCTCGAAAAACTTGTAATTTTTTTATTTCAAAAAATTAAAATTTAAAATGAGAGCAAAAGTGGGTATACTTTGCAGTAAGAGTGAGAAATGGAAAATCAGAGTTAATCTATTTTTAGTTCTTGAAGGAAAATATTGTTTTTCCTCAAGAATTTTAAAGATATAAATTATAATATTGTAAATGTTTTTTTTTTTTTTTTTTTTTTGTGGTGAGAAGCTGAAAAGCTATTTTAAAAAGTGAAAAACAAAAGTATTGTTTAAAGAGAATTAATATTCTAACTTGATCTCGTACTTGATTGTTACAACTTACATTACATGGAGGGTAGCATTGGTAGTGGTGGTTCCAATTGATGCATTTTATGTGAGTTGTTAACATCAACATTACAAAATTAAATTATATAATATTCATATTAGCAAATATTCTAAGGTAGACATGCTACCATAATTAAATTATTTAAAACCCTTATACTTCATACATAATTGTATAATTTAATGATTTAAATAAAATACGTCCCAGTGTGTGTATGTGTGTGTGTGTGAGAGAGAGAGAGAGAGAGAGGGGGAGGCAATCGACAGTGAAATAAAGCAACAAAAGCTGCAAATCCAACAAAACCCCCCTTTTAGCATACACTGTCACATTGGTAACTATGATTGCAAATGGTTGTTGCACTTTACTTCCAATAAATTCTACTTTCTTCCCCTCAATTATGTAAAATTACAAAGTTGCCTCAAATTCCCACCTAAATTTTACTTCTCATTATTTCTTGCCTTAAATCATCACCTCTACTTTGGTTTGGTAGGTAATATTGCATAATTCATCCTCTATGCTACTACTCGCCCTCCTCTTTTGCATTGATATCAACTACCACATACCCTCATAATAATATATTTATATAAAACTTGTCGCATATATTTTTGTTCCCTGTTTGTTTTTTTTGGTATATAATTGAATACAAATTCAATAATAAAGAGTCAAAAAATCAACCCGAATTATGTCGTTACATCATAATTCTCACGTATATTAAATTACAAAAGTTATATAATGTATTTGTAATTGACTTTTTGAATATCCATATTTTAAATCGATATTTCATCCTATGTAACTATTTTACTTTCAAAAGGATATTTTTACCCTTTATTATCACCTTTTAAGATCTACAAATATAACACCATGTTCAAAATTTATGGTTAGCATGTCAATACTTGTTTAATACGTACTATATTTTAATCTCGAAATAATTATATAATTATTTATTAAAATAAAATAAAGAAGGCTAAACATGTACCAATTAGAGCCTCAATTGATTCTTGAATGAAATGATAATGATACATCACATAATTATAATCAAGACATTGGAAAATTCACCTCGTCTTATGGGTCATTATGACGGTCCACATCAATTCTTGAAAAATTGATTATTAAAGAAGAGCGATGCAAACCCCTCTTTCAACCGATGTGTGATGGGGAGAATTTGTAACATTTTTTCAAACATACCATCATACACTTTCTTGATCGATTTTACATTAAATGCTCACACATAAATCTCTTATTTATCGACTCTAATAATACTTAATCAGAGGCACAAACCCATCCCTAAAAAATTAATTATAAAAAAAAAGCAATACCCCATTTTTATGACTCATCTCCATATGGAGGAACTTGTAATAGTTAGTCACAATAAATTAAGGTTTAGTGGAAAAAATATTAATGATGGTGTTGTTACTCATGGGATTAAATGGGTCCCTTTTTATAATCATTGTTCCATGTTTTGGCAACGGCTTGAATTATTGATTTCCCCTTTATTACCAACAATATCATTTAGCATCCAATGACCCACCAGCTTCGATTCCCAACCAACTTCAACAAAAATACTTAATTTTCTTTAATTTTTTTTTAATTTTCTTAAGATGGGAATAGTTACATGATCAATAAAAATCTATTTGTTAAAAATATATATAAATCAATTCGATCTGAATTAAAAAATTTTTTGTATTTTTTTTTATGTTTAATCTGGTCCTAATACATTATCGATTTGCAAGTTGATTACACAATTTAGAGATTCATTTTGTCAATATAGTGACTGATTATCAAACTTTTTTATGCTAATGTGCCTCAATTTTACTCAAATGAATGCAATTGAAATGATTTTCTCCTTATCTTAGGAGTTCAGCTAAAGCAATTTTGTAAATTGCAAAATTGGCATCAAATATGAAGGAATGCTAAAAGAAACGAGTTTTGCCAATACTATTATATTATATGAGGCAGTGAGATCTAATTTAATTGGAAATACCTTATAAGTTATAACTACAAGATTATGGATTTATATTACGTCAATTCGACGCGACTCGTTATTCTATTTCAATAGTAGTTGTTGAATGTATATAAATACTTAATATTGATTATTAGCATATTGAGTTATCAGTGATTGATATAATAATATTTAAGTATTTAGTATTTCACTTTATGTAGTAGATTGTGATATATTATTTCATTTATCCTTTATGATTTAATTATTATTTTAAAATAATTTTCTCATTTTAATTCATGAATCAACCACAATAGTATAATATCCAAAAACATAGAGAAAAATAGGCACACATGTCCCACTTTAATCGAGTAAAATGTATTTATTTCTAACTTTATTTGATTGAATCAATTAGATAGATAAATAATTATTTTTTGCAAATATAAAATGCTAAAGGAAGAAAAAAAATAATAATTAATTGCAAATTAGAAGTTGAAAATAAATATGGTGAAGACAGCCCCAAATAGAGGGTTTGTTTTGGCTTTGGCCATTTGTGTAATTGTGTGAAACAAATTATGGTACATCCCCACCACCCTTTCCTACCTTATATTTATTGCCCTTTTCAATGAGGACCTCCTACTTTTACAATTTCATTGTTTAAATGCTGAAATTTCAACAATCGTCGTAGGGTTGATGTTTCAAAACTCTTTACTCGATTTAGATTTTGAGTTTGAATTTTGTATATATGGGTGTCTGTCTGTCTACTTACACAATAGTTTGCAGTGTAGTGTTTATATGTATATACTTGGTTGTTATGAAATTATTGACGTACTTAATCGAGTCTTGATTATCTTAATGAATCGTTCGATGTAACCGATCATTTTTATAAAAAGTGTCGAAATTTTCTTGCATTTGTAAAAATAAATGCTGGATTGAACATTTCCCACTCGATCAAAAGTTATAATACTGTGTCCGATTGCGTCCCCCCATAAGAACAACTGCCATGAAAAGGAACAACCTGACTCTGATACTAACTATTGAATCGTATGGATGTCGTTGTGTTGGACCAGTATTGCTATACAATCTAAGAACAATATGCTCTACCAGTGATGTGGTTGAGAAGATCTTTAAGAGTCACTTGAAATTACTTTTTAAAATCTTTAATTTTTCTCTAAATAATTGAATGAAAAAGAAAAAAGTAGTTGAAGATTTGAAGGAAAAAAAAAAAAAAAAGTGAAATATACCCTTTATGGTGTAATATTGTTTTCTTCACTAGAACTTTACAAATTAATTTTATAAAATTAAATGTTCAATTATAATTAATCTTACTATAGTTGTCATGATGAGTAATATATAATTAAGCAATCTCCCCTAATTTCAGTAATTAAATAACAATTTTTTTTTTGCTTAATCTTATAATTAAAAGTGATCAATTTATGAAGACATTTTAGTAATTCAAATAAAGAAATTACAAATTCTTGAAATCATTTAAGTAAATAAAACATATGTAAATTATCTATTCATGAAAAAAGGTAATTATCATATTATGTCCTATTAATTATGCCAATTTAATATTGAGCTATGACCTAAAATGAACAGTGGGATGGTTATAATAATTTTGGAGTGTTAATATCAATAATAAGAAGAAAAGGGGGACAAACATAATTTATGAAAAATAATATCTCTTATTTATTTCAGAATTATTTCATGCACTCTATCTTTTGAAATAAAATAAGATCAATATTTATTATAAACACACAAAAAACAAAAGAATAATCGTACTATTACCTTATGAATCTAAATACGATCGTACTATTAAAAACTAAATTTTCTACGCTATATATTATAGTATATTCAAAACGCGCATTTTTCTTTCTTAATTTCTTTCTAGTACTTCTACAGAGTAATTTATTTCTTGGAGTATTTTAAAATTTTTATTTAAAAAATATTAAACAAAACCAATAAAATTTATATAATTAAAATTCAATTTATGTTTTTGTAGAAAAATTATATACACGCATTCAGTGTGCCACATACATCCAAATATACATAAATGACCAAACTGAGTCAATAGAGTAATCTTTACTCCAAAAGAGAAAAAAAAACTATATATATATATATATATATATATATAATTTTTGATATCTTATATTTACTCTTAAATAATTAAAAATAAAGCCATTTCACATTTCCCAATACACAAAAACTGACAAATTCTAAATTTTCATAATTCCACCACATCCAAGGTGCTTTTGCTACTACCAATAAGTTCCATCACCAGAAAAGAAAGACTACAACAAAAGCACACACAATAAAATAATAATTATAAAAACATAAAACACAATAAAACAATAATAATAAAAAAAATAATATTAAAAGTAAAAGAAATTACATTGACATCCCAAAATACACAAATATTTTAAGTTTTTTATGAAATTACACCTAACACTTCCGAAGACGTTAGTGTAATAATTTCAGAAAGTTTTTGTGTAAGTTATGTTTTTGAATAGGAGTGCAGTTGTTTTACGGCTAAAATTTCAAAGAAAATATTTACAATTTTATGGGAAAAAAGAGGAAATATTTGTATATTTTGATTTAATAATAAAAAATGTCCATTTAATTTATGTAAAAATAATAATTTTTTCCTTTTGTTTTTCCAACCTACTTTTTACCTATAGTTGACCATACCAGTACACACTGCTTGCAGCTAGCTAGGGTTTCTATTTAATGTAATGTTTCCCCAAATTTATTATCTTATTTATTGATTTTTTAATATATAATTATTTAAAAAAAATATTTCATTTATAACAAAAAAGATAACATAAAATTTGTATTTATCATTTTCTATTACAAGATTGTGTTATAACTTCTATTTCTACTATTCAGTAAATGTGAGGAATTAAAGTAATTATTATTTTTTATTGTTAAAATCTATATAACTAATAAGATACCTTCAAATATATTTATTTTTACAAAAAAATTGTCACCCCTTCAAATTTTTCTATCAATAATATTGTGTTCTTCCACATTTAAAAATAATTAAGAAATTTTAATTTTGTCCTTTCTTTTTTTTATTTTATTTTTGTTCTTTTCATATAATTTATAAATAAAATAAAATTTTAAATTATACATATGCATCGAACGTACTCCAATAACTAACTATTTATTAAGAGGAGCCCCTTAGAATGACTACCGTTAATGGCAAAATATGGATTGTAAATACTTAATTATATTTATTTCTTCTCTAAGTAACCATCTTAGGAATAATGGGTTATATTTTACAAAAATAAATTTATATATATAAAGTGAAATATAAATAAGAGAATACATTATATCAATTTGCCCTATTGTTAAATCCAATGATACAAATATTTTTTATTATTTTAATTATAAATATATTTTTAAAAAAAATATGGTATAAATATTTTAGGACTGTAATCAAATTTTTATATAAAATATGAGTATTTATGTAATTAAATCTAAATTAATGGGTGACAATAGAATTTGTTTTAAATAAAGTAGTAATTTAAAATGGAGGGTTAGATACAGTATTTGTGTCTATCTCCAGGCTGGAGCTCTCTCACTCCTCCACTTTTCTTTTCTCTCTCACACAGTACACACACCCACAAGAAAAGACAGACACATTCACACTGTCACTACTCACTTTATCTCTCACAACTGCACATACATACAGACAGACATAAATCACTCAACCAACAAAATTGCACACCAGAACTCACCACCCAACCAAATGATTCTCCGCCCTTACTCCTCCGCCTCCTCCTCCTCCACCCACCCCACCTCACATTAACCCATAAACAAACTTCAACTCACCCCCCAAGAAAACGCATTTACTACAACTCCCACCAATGCTGCTTCTCCTCCTCCTCTTCCTGGGCCTCCTTTCCCCCGCCGCCTTCTCAGATCTTTCCACCGACAGGGCCGCGCTCTTGGCTCTGCGGGCCGCCGTCGGTGGCCGCACTTTGTTTTGGAACACAAACCTGACCACCCCATGCAACTGGCAAGGTGTTCAATGTGAGAATAACCGCGTTACCGTTCTTCGCCTCCCCGCTTCTTCTCTCTTCGGGACTCTCCCAGCCGACACTCTCTCCAACTTGACCGCTCTCCGCACCCTCAGCCTCCGCCTCAACCACCTCTCCGGGCCCCTGCCCGGAGACCTCTCCCAACTCTCCCAACTTCGAAATCTTTATCTTCAGGGGAACCAGTTCACCGAGTCCGTCCCGGATTTTCTTTTCTCTCTTCATTCTCTCGTGCGGTTGAATCTTGCCTCCAACAATTTTTCAGGTGAAATTCCATCTGGGTTTAACAATTTGACTCGTTTGCGTACGCTTTTCTTGGAGAACAACCAGTTTAGTGGGAGTTTGCCGGATATTGAGCTTCCTAATCTTGATCAGTTTAATGTTTCTTTTAATAATTTAAATGGGTCTGTGCCGAAAGGGCTTGCGGGAAAGCCCAAGAATGCGTTTTTGGGAACTTTGCTTTGTGGGAAGCCCCTTGATAGTGTTTGTGCCGACAATGCTGGTGAATCTCCGGCTGCGTCTCCCTCGGGAAGCGCAAATGGGAGCGGAAATTCGGGGAAAAGTGAGAAAAAGAAGTTGTCCGGTGGCGCAATTGCTGGAATTGTGATTGGATCTGTTGTTGGGTTGATTTTATTGCTGCTGCTTTTGTTTATTTTGTGTAGGAAGAGGAGCGGAAACAAGGCCAGGTCTGTGGATGTGGCGGCAATCAAGAATCAAGAAAATGAGGCTGGCGAAAAGCCGGCTGCAGAAGCGGAGAATGCTGGAATGAACAACGGTTTTTCGGTGGCTGCAGCAGCAGCTGCTGCGATGAGTGCGAATGGGAGTACAAAGGGCGAAAATCCAGCAAATTCCGCTGCTGCTGCCGCCAAGAAGTTGGTATTTTTTGGGAACGCTCCAAGGGTCTTTGACTTGGAGGAGTTGTTGAGAGCATCGGCTGAGGTTTTGGGGAAGGGGACTTTTGGGACAGCGTATAAGGCGGTATTGGAAGTGGGCACTGTGGTAGCTGTGAAGAGGTTAAAGGATGTGACGATTTCAGAGAGGGAGTTCAAGGAGAAAATTGAAGGGGTTGGAGCTATGGATAATGAGAATTTGGTTCCTCTGAGGGCTTACTACTACAGTAGGGAGGAGAAGCTTCTTGTCTATGACTACATGCCAATGGGAAGCCTGTCTGCACTCCTACATGGTGAGTTAGACTTCAGAATTCGTGCTTTGCCATTTAAATGATGTTTTTGCTTTCTTGAAAGGTGAAGTTCTTGTTTTGGCTTCAAGTTTTGTTTTCAAGTCTGTATTTCTATTAAGTTTTCAACTGTTTTACAGGATATGCATTTTGTTGCTTTTCCTCTTTCTTTTTCTTCCCTTTTATCTAATGTTTGTAGGATTTCAATCAAATTCTTGGAAACATTTTTCTTCCCTTTTATCTCAAGAAACATTTTTGTTTTTTCAACAGAAGGACATATAATTCTTAGATGGTTCATAGGAATGTTTGTTATGGTATACATATTTGTTTCTTGGACTAGCTTATTAGTTATTTGTGTCGGTGGTGTTTGTTTGAGACTCTAGGCTCTCTTTCGTCTTCTGATCTAATTTTGTGTCTAAGTTCGATGATTCACCGCCTACTCTGTTATAATCAGCACAATTGAATTTGTCAACTTTCTTAGGTATAGTTGGTGAGATGATTACATAGTGCTGCTTGTCATGCAGTCCGTAAACGGTCCCTCCATTTTCTGTCTTAATTTTATATGCATGACTTCCTCGGTGCCTGTCGAATTGCACATGCAACACAATCTCATGGATGTTTCCCTTGCCTTTAGTTGCTTTCAGTCATATTGTTTGGTCTGAATCAACACTATGTCCTTCCTCACGCAATATCAATAAGATCACACCTATTATTTATGATTTGGCAGTTCTTGATTTGGCTTATTTCACCAATATGATTATGTTTGACCTGTAGTTCCCATGTAATCACTTGGTTTAGCAACGTTACAAATGTTTGATATGAATTACTTAATTTTGTCATTGTGTATTTGGTCTCATTGGCATTCTTGTCACTGTTGTCCTTTCCCTGCTCAGGAAACAAAGGAGCTGGTAGGACACCGTTAAATTGGGAAATCAGGACCAGGATTGCCCTTGGAGCTGCCCGAGGTATCGAATACCTGCATTTCCAAGGTCATAGTGTTTCCCATGGGAACATTAAATCATCAAACATCCTGCTCACGAAGTCCTACGATGCTCGAGTCTCGGATTTCGGACTCAACCACCTAGTTGGACCTCCGTCCTCTCCCACAAGAGTTGCTGGCTACCGTGCACCAGAAGTGACTGATCCCCGCAAGGTTTCCCAGAAGGCCGACGTTTACAGCTTAGGCGTGTTGCTCTTAGAGCTCCTGACAGGGAAAGCGCCCACTCATGCCCTCTTGAACGAAGAAGGAGTAGACCTGCCGAGATGGGTTCAGTCAGTCGTTCGAGAGGAGTGGACTTCTGAAGTTTTTGATCTCGAGCTCCTGAGGTACCAGAACGTGGAGGACGAAATGGTGCAACTCTTGCAACTCGGAATCGACTGCACGGCTCAGTACCCTGACAATCGGCCCTCGATCTCTGAAGTGGCAAGGCGCATCGAAGAGCTTCGTCGTTCAAGCTTGCGTGACAATCAAGACCAGCCCGACCACGTCCGCGAAACAGATTAGAAGGTGTAGAAGTCATTTAAGTTGTGTGCCATCTCTGAACTAAGGAAACACCTCCCAACAACTCAATGCTGTCTGAAAATTTTTATCTTCTTAAGCCTGTTGTATTTGTTTGTTACTTGAGATTGAGAGAGCCCATTCTTGTTTGTCAGAATTATTAACAGCTCATCCCCCCCCCCCCCCCACCCACCCCATCTCAGTACAATTCTCTTTTTCATCTGGGGTGGCTGATTTCAGTTCCATTTGTTCTTGTTGGGTGGAATATATGGTTGCTGTAATTATTACTTTAGCTTTAACTTTTTTATTTTCTTTCGATAATTTCTTTTGCTTTTTTGAATCAACTTTTTGCTAATGTTGATTAAGGGCTGCTGGTTTTGTTGTTGTCTGTATTTCTTAGTCCAATGCCTTGATTTGCTTAAATATAACATATTACTATGAAGTTGATCACTTTTTCCTATGAACTTTGGAGTTGGTTGCTAGGCATCAAGAATTGTGCCCTTGTGAGGACTATTTGGGACCACTTTCCCAATACATTTTTACCTTATCAAGTATTTATCTCATTGGATTCCTATGAATGATATTGCTGAAAATGAGTATACAAACACTATTTACGAGGGTATATGGCTAAATTTATTTTAATAATCTTATAAATTTATATATCTTATAACAGTTTTAAACAACTTATAAGTTTTCGTCAACATTACCTAAATTCAAGTATCTTATGACGAAAAATCATTAATCTTGAAAAATTACATGTAATTAAATTTTACATTTTCATCCCAAGAATTTATAATGTGAACTATAACTGCAGGGACTGCATTATAGTTTTTTGAGAAAAAGTGAAAAAAAAAATCATTTATTTTTGTAATATATTAAAACTTTTGAGGATATTGGTGTAATTATTCCTAAAATCGTAAGGTTTGTGAATTATTGGGAAAGTAAGATTGGTTATGGCTGCAAATAAGGTGAAATCCTAATTTTTCATAAATTATAGGGTAAATTACAATATGTTCTCCCGAGATTTGTCATAATTATAATTACTATTCAATTTTTAAAAAATTATAAATATTCCCTAAAATTAATAGTCGTCTAACAGTACTTTCTCGTAACAATCTATTGTAGGTGATATTTGTTAGATGTTTACTAATTTTAAGAATAATTTTTTAAATAAAAAAATTGTGATAGATTTTAGAAGAGCCAAATATAATTTGCCCTCGATTATATGTTGGTCAAATATGTCTTGTGAAGCCAATAAATCTGAATAAATAAAGGCAGAATAACAGATGGGACCAAAGTGCAGAGAATTGGCAATGAATGAGTTTAGGAATTGAGGTTTTAGTGAAAGGCGACAGCTTAGCTACTCACAGGTAAAGAGTGCTTGCTGCCTCTGGTGGGTTCAGACATTATGTGATGCAAATATATGTTGTAAGGAAAAACAAAGGTGAATTTGTGGTCCACAATTGCTAGTAGTGCAGCACACAAGTGTGGTCCTATGTGTTAATTTTTTTAGGATAATTGCACTTACAACCCCTCGTTTACGCTTATATTACAAAAGTTGTTCTTACAGTTTGATATTTTGTTAGTGATGTTTTCGTCGCATTAAGGGGGTACTGTTGGTGAATGAAAACGTTACTCATATGGGCTACTTGTGCAATTATTATGAAAATAATGGTGATTTCTATAATTGGACAATAATTGAGGGAATGCCGGTGTGAAAGAACATCAATTGTTTGGAGGGGGGCATGTAAGTAATTATCTTAAGGGTAATGGTGGTTTCTGTAATTTGACGATGATTGAGGGAGTGACGAGTATAATGAAGCATCGATTATTTTAGGGGTAGAAGTATAATTATTCTAATAGCAATGATGGTTTTGGTAATTTGATAATAGTTGGAGTCTAAGTACAATTATCACTAAAATTTAAGATAAATAATATGGGCCTTCCCTAAAATTTGATATAAATACAAATATTTCTTCATTGTTTGAAAATTACAAATAACTTCTAATGTTTGATGAAATTATGTAAACCTTTGATAGATGTATGAAATTGTCAACTTTGCATTACTGTATTTTTATTTTTTTAAATTAAAAATTTGTAAAAAAATTAGACAGGGTGGATGGAAAATTTTAAAAATTATCCACATAGTTCATAAAAAATTTAAAAAATAAATAAAATTATTATTCTTAATTCATAAGAGCATTTTGGTCGGTTTACCACAAAAATGGATGAAAACCTAACGGGTTGGGCTAATTGTTAGACGGTGGTTAAAATCTGAAGGGTATTGATAATTTTCCAAACAATGAGAAAGTATTCGCGATTATATCAAATTTCAGAAAAGATCATTGTAATTTATCTTAAAAGTTATTAGCAACCAATACCGATGAAGGGTTCCTCTTCAACACTCCCATCCTCCCGTGGCGGGGGAAGAAACAAAGTGTTATGATGAGAGGATATGGGATGTAATTGTTGTGTCTTGAGGTGAAGTTATAGTTAGGTGTTGGTGTAGATGTAGATGTAGAGTAGCAATTAAAAGATAAGGTGTGCATGTGATACAACACTAGAAACTCAGCTGTCACTGCCCCAACTAACAACACACCCTCTCCCCCCCAATTATTATCTATTTTCTACTCTTCAACTGTTGTCAAGGTCACAAACACGTCCCTCAACTCTTGAGGTTGGGTGCACATTTGCAGCCACTCGAGGGCGTTTCAGGAATTATAGAAAATGTTTAATGAGTCCAAACAAATTAAATTTTGATGTATCATGGGCAATGTGGTAAAATACATATAAACATTAACACCGTCCATTATTTTAAGATTTGATCGTTAATTTTAGGAGGTATTTATTATAAGCTTGTAGTTGAGGGGGCGTGTTTGCTATTTTGACAATAGTTGGAGGTGTAAAATATATTCAATCCTAATATTTATTTGATATGTTAATACCAAATTTGAGTTATTACATATGACATACATTCTTTATTTTTAACAATTAATGAAACACTACCGAAGAAATGTAATAATTAAAGTTAAGTGCTATTTTTGAATGTGATGTGTAATCACCAACTGACCAATAAAAAGACCATTCTACCCTTTATTTTCAATTGCTTTCTTCTACAACCTTACTGACCGACTCGATCATGAGAGCACAGCAATCCAAGTGGATCTACCAAGAATTGTGTTTGACCCCCCCAGATAACTTCACATCAAAATTCATATGGAATGGGATACAAAATTCATCTACTTGTGCGCAAACAAAGTAATGGAATGGGAAATCAGCAGTTCCAAGTAAAAGTAAAGACATGTAAGCAAAATTTCTTGTTGAAAATCTGATCTGTAATTCTTTATAAATTAAGAAACCTCAGTTCGAAGAAATGGTATCTTCAACTAAGACATTCTCTTCTTCGGGGAGAAGAGTATTCGGGACAGACCGACCGAACCACCGGTTTTCAACCTCAGTAACAAGTAGTATATGGTAACAGTTCTGAGTTATAAACAACAAAAATTGAATGAGAAAATTGCAAAAACACATTTACAGGGAACACAAACCGGGAGGCAAATTCCTCCTAAACTATGGATGGCAAGAGAGTTTACGCACTAGAATTTGGGGGCTCGTCTTTCCAACCTTTTGTCAACAAGTCATAATTGATTGATGCGAGCTGGGAAAGATTCTGTCAATTACCAAGAAAATGAAATGATTTCAGAGGCTAACTAGAGCAGGCAATGAAAGTGGGAAAAGTGCTGCTATTTCTTTTCTGCATTGTGGAATGAAACGACATTCTTGCAGCTGTAGGTTCATGTGAACTGATATAAAATGGTAAACTGTTGTGGTTTCATGTCATTGGGACACGGTTTCGTGACGATGAATGCTGGAAAAAGAATGGTTTTTGCTTTGTCGATTGACAAACAGATGTGTGTAAAAGCATGCAGCGAAATATATTGTAGTTGAACGACAGCAGAGACTTGTAAACTTACGAACCAGAAAGTGAGCTATTCAATTTATTACCTTAAATGAGAAATTGCTAAAGGAGTAGTTGATATCATTGCTTGAGTCGAATTCTGCGAGTCCCCCACATTCGTCTGCCTGTTGTCCAATCCAAAGTGAGGAAGATTAATATTATGAAACAGGAAGGTAAGAAATAAAATGGGTTACTATACTGATTTCCCCTAAGGTTTAGAGATATTACAAGTAAACCCCTTGATTTTGAAAATTGCTACATCTTCCTCAATTATGTCTTACATTATGGATTCTTTCCCTCTGAAGACTGGCTAAGGGGGAAGTTGAGATGTAAAACAAGAATGAAGGGTGTTAGTGGAACTTTTCAAAATCAAGGGATTTTTCTGCAATATGTCCAAACTTGAATGGGTGTCTACATAATTATTCCTATACAAATTGCTGGTTCAACTAATGAAGCTGAGGCACAAACCAGTTCCTCATGCCTATTGCTTAGGCAACTACTGCTGCCACTTAAGCTTCCATTTTCACTGGAATCTTCAAATTCACTGGCAGCATAAACATGCTCGTCTGACGGATTCCATGAGTAACGGCTCGTAAAGTAACTTGTATCCATTGCACCCTCTGATGCAGGGACAAAGGCAGCCTGTAAGAACATAGAAAAAAATTATTAGGCATCACTAGTTTCTGGACAAACTGATGATCAGTTTACATGCACAAAACCGAACCTTCTGTCGAGCAAGTGTGTCCCAGTTAATGTCTCTGAAAAACGGATGCTGCTTGACCTGCACCATAATTTTTTTCCTTTAGACGGTTAAATTTAAAGAGATGAATTAAGATGAAACATCGTTAGAGTAAAAAGTACCTCTGAAGCTCCTCCAGCTCCAAGTCTCTGGTTAGGATCTTCAGTCAGTAACCTGCCAGCCGATATCGAGATGAGTAAAAGGAACTGCTAAAACATTCTACTAGTTTAACTTAGGAAAAATGTCCAATCTGCTATACATACAGATATGTATTCAGCCAATCTGTAAAATAATAGCAAGCACGAAGTCCGAACTGGATGAACTCATGAAACAAAAACACCCATGATTCACAAATTCAAGGTGAAGTCTACAAGGGTATATGGTTCAAGTGTCGAGCATTTGGCAGAAGGGATTGACTATCAAGAACCAAAACTCGAAAAATGTATTAACAACGTATATTTCAAAACTTCACTGTGACCTGACTATTCAACCAAATATAGAATGCCATATGCTCACAGATCTTTTACACTGGAAAGCAGATAGAATATCATCGAAACATAAATAGTAGTACATGGAAAAAGGCCCTTCTTACCGATCAATCAGATCATATGCTTCAAGGCTTATTTCATCAGGCACACGAGGCCAAGGAATCTTGCGATTCAGAATGTTGTCAAATATTTTCTACAAAGAAAAGTGAAAAGAACAATAAACATAAAGAAAGACCTTGAACATTTAAAGAAGCTTATAATCTCTTCAGCAAGTAGAATTAATAGTTCTACATTCATAAACTTCTCACCCAGAATCAAAGTGAGAGAACATCTATAGTAAGTACATAAGGTTGACATCCCTCACTCTACAGGAGGGCCCGTTCAGGATAGCAATTACATATAAGTGTCTAAACTAAAGATAATAATAAAGACACTAGAAGGAAGTTCAAACAGTCCAACCTGAGGATGTTCCGCATTGAAAGGAGGGATACCAACAATCAACTCAAACAGAATAACACCCACAGACCACCAATCAGCAGTAAAGCCTGAGGAAAGTGCATATGAACAATATAATGAACATGAAATTGGTAAAAAAGTTTAAGATGAACTACAAGTGGAAATACTCTTCCAGCTAAAACAAACCTAGAACCAAACAAAGGAGTATATGTAGTCCAGAAGATGCAAAAAGAGAACTATCAAGTCCATACTATAGGCATCATAAGCCTTGAGCAATGCATTAAGCACTGAATATTGACACTTCTTTGACATGAAACTAAAAGAAATTAACCCTAATTAGACATTTTTCATGAGTTGCATTCCATTACTAGTATGCCCCACTGTCATCAATGTCACCTTTTCTTTTCTCTGCAATTTTTGAACAGTTAACAGCAGCAAGAAGGCAATGCTACTGCATCGTACTGTCAAGAGATTTGTGTTTGTTTCTAAGCTATCTCTTCAGGAATGATGGGGGCTATGGCTCAGGTTTAAGATATTAGACTGCCAATATTTTCTACCCATGCAAGTAATAAATTTAACCTAACCAAATTGGTCTGACACCTTTCATTAATTTATTTCAGACCAGAAAGCCTATGAAAAGAGGATTCACCAACCATGCCCAGTTCCTAGAAGAATCTCAGGTGCCAAGTAGTCTGGTGTACCAACAGCTGACTGTTTCTTACGCCTTTCTTGTTGATGCTTCGGTGCAGATATTGGTGGTTCATCTTCCTCCATCAGCGATGTTCCACTAACAGCCGGACCAGACAAATCATCAGTACTGTTGATTAGACCCACTTTTGATAGCCCAAAGTCTGTTAACTGTTCAAATGGGGGGGGGGGGGAGGGGGGAAAGAAAATTAGTTTTTGCTCCTACGGATACAAGCACCATCAGGTTCATCCACATCTAAAGAAATAAATAAGGAAAAACACCAGCAGGCATCACGTTTCATGCACTTCACTCATTTTTAAATGGTACACTATTATAAGATATAAAACGTTACACTTCTCCCTGTCAGAATGCACATAATATTATGTACTTCAAAGCCTAAATGAAATTTCATTTCTAAAGTATTGTGATGGTGACAGATGCCAGATTCAAACTTTTCGGAGTTGTGTGTAACATAAGTGGAAAAGGACCAAAGCAGCTAATATATTGTGCCGATGGTATCTTACTCAAATACTATCACAAATGAGTAACTGGAAGTGCAAAGTGACAGAAAAAAAGTAAAAGGACCAGAAACAAGAATTCTCAAGCAAAAATGACTTATTTTCTTACTGCTACCCCATGAAAATTGCACATGGTGCACCACTGGCATATTAATGTGCCATCCTTACAAGTGAGGAACACAAAAAAAAGTAAAACATAGTTACCAGTGACGAACACAAAAAATTAGGTGAGGGAAATCAAGAAGTAGCTTGGTGAAATGTAGAAGGTAGGTGTATCCGTTACCTCGGAAAGGCTATATGATAAAAGGCTAATCAGGAATACCTAGCAGCACAAACTAGGCAACATCAAACTCAATTATCAGCTGAACAATTTTCTAGAGTTTTGTGATACGGGCACTATCTGGCGTTGCATATTGCAGAGTCAGAAAAATGGGAGAAGTGTGTGTTGCTTGTGAAATTGTAGCCCTTGAAGATCATGTCAGAATCTACCAACCCAACTAACCTACAAGTATGAAAACAACCATTTTGCAATTGTTTCAATTTCTTTTCTCGGTAGAGCCCTTTTTCTAACGCTTTTCTTTTTACACAGTTACAATGGCATAAAAGGGTCTGGAACTGGAATGGAATCATAAAGCTGTTGAACCACCCAGAGAAGCAAAATCCAGATAGAAACACATCTTTGGGGCATTAGTAGGAAGGCATAACAAATTAAATAATGACAAAAAATTGGGAAACAACCTTGATATGGCCATCATGTGCAATCAACAAATTATCAGGCTTCAGATCCCGATGAACCACACGAAGAGAATGCAGATATTCCAAAGCGAGCACCTGCCGGCCATCCATTGCATGTGATGTTTCCGTCAGAATGTAACCCAGTGATCAGCTAAAAAAGTGGAAAAAACCATCAACAGAAACTTACAACTTCGGCAATATATACACGGGCAACATCTTCATCTAAGCATCCGAGATTTCTCAATAGGGAATAAAGATCTCCACCATTCAAGTACTCCATAACAAGATACAAATTTTCACGACAAGTGAATGAATAGAAGAAGCGCACCTAACACATTAGAGTTCAAGATTAAAATGAGAAGATCATAAAGAAGAGAATAAAGTATTGTCAGCTACAAATGCTTACCACAAATGGATTACGAACAGAAATCAGTATATCACGTTCTGCTAAAATACTCTCAACTGCATTCTTGCGTATCATATCCGCTTTCTTAAGAACCTGCAGAAAAAATAACTTTAGAACATCAAGCCATACCATGAAAGTTAAGAACTATATTTTATATGTCGAGGACTTCTGCGTTTCTTGCATATAAATTAAGCCTGTCTCCACATTGTTCGTAGGATATAGAATAGACAATCCAAACTATTGACGTTGCTCTTATCTAGTTTTCTGGGTTGTCAACTACTGTCAAATGCCTCAGAAAAAATTAATTTCACGCAGACACATAAACAATTACTCACACTATATCTGAAAGGAAAAGTTCATGTACCTTTATCGCAAACAGATCCCCTGTTGTTCTCTTTTTTGCCAAGAATACCCGACCAAATGCCCCACGACTAATTGGTTTTATGATCTCAAAGTCATCTATTGAGGTACGGTCTTTGGAAGAATGCACTGGGCTACTTCTCAGACTACGTAAAACATCATCTTCCAAAGGAGCATCTTCATCAATTACAGTGCTTGTTATATCAACCTTTTCGTCATCAACTAGTTCGCATAGTTGTAAATACTTCTCCCTGGATATTGAATAAAATGTCAGGTGCTCCAAAAACTAATGTACTAAGATGTTGAACAGTAATATTGTTGACTCACCTGATCAATTTCTCTATACGAGCTCCAAATGTATCTACTGTTAGCGATTCAAACTTTCTACGATCTATTACAACTTTCAAGTCTTCAAGACAAGAAAGCAGATACTGCAAAGAGCGATCATCGTCCAAGGGTGTATTCGCTACACATCTAGCAATATCAGCAAGCTCATTCATCTGCATTGTCAATATGAATTCAAAGTAAACATTCAAAATCAAAATGATGATATCAACAGCTATTAATTCCAAACTATGGTTTATCATTTAATGAAGAAGTGAAGTAGTCAGTATAGAATTTTATTACCAACTAGCATCAAGATCTTGTAAAAATTAGTATTTCTTATCAAATTACAACAGATTTCTCCTCCAGGATCTTCAGACATGCTGGATCTATATCATTGAGGGGGTGGTTTCCGACAATTTAAGGATCAAAATCTAACAATACTTGTCTAAGGAAAAGAAATAAACCATCCGATGCAGTTAAGTATACAGTGCACTCTTGTTTTGTGGTGTTTATATCATAAAGTATAAGATCAAATAGAATTAGGCATCAACTGAAGATGTCAACAGAGAAGGAATATAAACATGGCTATTCACGTTTGATTATCAGTTCTTATTTTCCATAAAATCTCCTGCTAGCCTGAGAGGTAAATATCCCATTTGAATAGTAAAAGCACGTATCAATCTCTATACGATCACTATCCTGATGCAATTCCCAATTAGATGCAGTGGTGCACAAAACAATCTAAATGCTTTAAGTCATGATTTATTTCACAAAATAACCTAAATTGATCCTGATCACAAAATCTAACATGCTAAATTCTCCATAAGAAACAAAAACTGAAGGATGCTTTACATGGTAAGATCAATAAGATTAATAAACAATTGTCTACTGCAGTTGCGTATTAAACTAAGAGGTGAATATACATGCTAAATATACTGGCATCCTTGAAATGAAGACGATGGAAACAAAGAAACAATTAAAATGAATTAAGACAAACTTGGATATACCTGAGGGAGATCACCATGTTCAGAGAAAGCACCTTTTCCAGACAAAAGCAAGTCAATCGGGCTCATTCGTGGTGTCATCAATGGTGACCTGGGAGTCATGCTGCCTGCTGATGATGCAGTCATTCCTTGATCAGATTTTGGACCAAATCGAGTTTTACATGACATGGATGGTAAAACCTTCATATCATCCATCGCAATGTTATTATCTGCGTCAACAAAACAGTCTAGCATGTCTTCAGAACCTCTACGGGACCAGTCACTAAATTTTGGAGACAGAAGCTCTGACTCTTCAGTCATACTTGAGTTTGATACTTTAGCACCATCAGGGCTGCCACCAGCATGTTGAACGTCCTTTGCCGAATATGATTCCATCAGTTTCTCAAGAGCGTCAGCAATTCTGACGAGCCGTTCATTCACTCTTAGACCTTTCTGATCACATCGATCAGCGATTGCACATATTCTAGAGTGGTCTTCCACATGCAAAGTGGGAACCTCCTCCTCACATATGCGGCAAATTATTGAACTCTCATCAGACACACTAGGCTGGTCTCCCCAATAGCCCCAGGAAACTTTGTGTTGGTGCTTAGGCACTGGGGAGTGCCCATGTGAGTCCTTCGAAGTTGGAAGCTCAGGCACCTTGGCAGCACCTAGTTCAGCATCATTGGTTCCTTTTTCATTATCTAATAGTCTTGAAGCTTGCACGATATTGTCATTGTGCTCCTCCTTGACTGAAACAGCTTCTTTGGGGCTTTTGCCAGCAGGAGAAGGAAACTTCTTCCAAGATGTCATCTTATTTCTACCAGCAACAGAATCCACATGTTTGGAGGATTCAGCAAGTGAAAATTGAAGATTTCCAGGTACAGCTTGGTCCCTTTTCCATTCTGATTGCTCTTGACTGTAAGACTTCCTCGTTGGGGGGGCCTTCAAAGCTCTTGCATCACTAGGCATCTTTCCGTCTCTTTCTGGGCCTGGAGGAACTTGTTTATCTGCAGGCTGAAGTGATTGACGAAGATGAAAAACATGTTCATCCTCTGCCAACCCACTTTCCTTGTGAAACTGCAATAACCTAGTACATCTGGTGAGAATAAAAAGCATTCGAGTATGAAGCTGCTTTAACATGCCCATTGGAAGCTCCTGACGTCTGTCATCCAACTCTTGCACAATGCCTTCACATTGAAGCCAAAATTCTCCAGGAGAAGTCATAGCACAGCTCCGAGCCAGCACCAGCAAGTCCTCTATAGTCTCCTGCCATTCTGGATGACTCTCTGCATTCTTTTCCAGAATTCCGACTAGATCTGCTGCAAAAATGTGCAGATCGGAATCCACTTCTTCCTTTGCCTTGTCAAATTTTGTCCGAATCATAGCTAATACCTCCTGTTGCAATTTTGATGTAAGCATGAGCATCCAGAAGTAATGAGATCAAGATGTTTCTGACTGAGAAACAATTGCATATAAAATCTCATTACCTCCAAGTTATTTAACCTTCTAGGTTTCCAAAATGGATAAGGACGTACACCTTTGGAATTTAATTCATGAGAGAAGCTCTTGATATCGCCAGGAAACCTCTTCCTAGGCGCACTTGTAACACGGAGTATAGCTTGAAAGCGTGGAGATTCAGACTCTTTGGGATTGTCACAGTCATATGATGTCTATAAAAATATTTCATGATTAACTAGTTTGTACATACAATTGCAAGTCTAAAATTTAATCAGAAGAATTTCTGAAATTTTATGCTGTATAGCATCAAAGAAAATACACCTTTTTACCTTCATCTCTGGAGTACATGCATCTGAACTCCTGAGAACTCCAGAATCACCCCATGATGTATCGAATTGCCCTAAATCATCAAAGAGAAAATCATGAATAGTAAATCCCATGAAAGGAACTGAGTTGGTGAAAGTGAGGCGAATAAGTAAATTCGAAGACGACAGCAAGACCAGTAGAATCAGAATACTAGAAGGTGAAATTTGGATATTGAGAAAACTGTCTCAGTGTAGGGGAATGCCAATGATTCCAAGTCTTCCCATAGAAGTGCCAGAAAGAGAGGCATTGATTTGAATTGCTTCATTGCTACTGGGTAAATGGAGATTAGAGTAAACAACAGTATAGTCTGTTGAGTTATTTTGGTTTATAATGTTTGTGTAGTATATCTATTGAAAGTAAGGTAAATACTTCAGGATGACAAACAAGATAAAGCTAGAGTGAGAAACACCGGCAATGTCATCTAGCTAAGATCCCACACACACAACAGGAGATAGAATAGTTTAAACAAATAGCTATTGCATGTTTTTATCCAGGTGGAAGAAAAAATAATTTCTGCTAAGCACAACTCTATTATTTAATACTTGAGTTGCATTTACGACAGAATACTGTTTGTTAAATTTCTGACCTAACTATAAGCATCATCTCACTGTAAGTATTCATAAAGACTGATTCAACAGGCATGAAATTGCTATTCAGAAAATATTTTTAATTCTATGGCTTAAGATTGTCAAGTGGTTAACCCACATCAAACTCAGACGTCAAAAGTGGTCTTAGTCGTATTTTTTTTTAAGCATGGTGTGACATGCTTTTAGATTTATGGCCAAAAAAATGCTAATAAAAATATTGGTCTATCTTTAACTCATCTAATAAAAGATCTTGATATGCCTGTCCTTCCATATATTACCTCACCGTAGCCAGACAATTGCCACATTGTCTCAACAGGGTTAAAAATTCGCATCATGAACCAAAACCCATAGTGCTCATTTTCTCCACCAAGTAAAACAAGGCGTATATGAATCACTAAAATATAGGGGAAATATGGAATGCCCTGGCATAAAATATCAAGTCCAATTCCATCAGAAGTAATTATCTCATGAGGCAGAGCAAAGCAAAAAACGAAAAAGACTAAAGTGCAACTGGGTACAAAAAATAGAAGTAAGTTATTCAGTTGACAGAAAAGTTAACTAGCTGCAATTTCGACATGCAAGGAAAAAGTAAAAACATCATGGATCAACCATCAACTGCACATTCTAATTCATTTTCCAGCATATAACTCAATCAAAAAACAATACATTTTTCTCAACCATATTGTATAACCAATCAACTTATACACATAAATATTAGAGTACATGCTTCGAGTACTGATTGGACGCCTAATTATATGCGCATCTACATTGGAATTAACATATCTACACCAATATGATTGATGGCACATGTAAATCAACGTAGCCTACAAAACTAGAACAGTGATCATAGAGAAGCATACCAGTAGCTCCACTCGATGATTCTGCATTCTGGAGCCGTGATCGAGCCTGAGCCTGGAATACATGCGGGCTCTGGTCCCTCGATGCCCCACTCTCGGTCGACATACTATCTGAATTACTTCCATTATCCGGATTATCCGGAAATGCTTTCTCCTTCTTCTTTCTACCACTTAAAACCCCATCAGTTCCACCAATGCCGCCACCGCCGCCTCCCAATGGCCTGGACAAGTTACTGGCACCCAAAGCCACACCCTTTTCTCTACTCCCAAAACTAAAGAAACTCTCCTGGGGTAACGGCCCTGATCGCGTCTTTATCTTGTTCAACCCCAAGGATGACGCCACTATCGGTGAAACAGACAGCGAAGTGGGTCCCGTAGAAGGCGGGCCAGCCGGCGGCGGCGGCGCCTCCTCGGATTTCTTCAGCTTGGAAGGAGAAGTAGAAATTCCTGAAGTGGGCTTGCTTGACTTGAGCGTGTCTTTGCCTTTGGAGGAGTCCTTCTTCTTCAGAAGGCTCTTGGCTGCGCTTGTCGGAGTGCCCGCGGCGGAGGCGGCGGGGGAGCTGTCCTTAGAAATGGAGGGTGATAGAGATTTGGGCTTCTTCTTATCGGATCGGATCGGCGAATTGGAGTTGGACCCAAACGATCGAGGGCTATTGGAGGATCCATCTGGGCTTGAAGTGTCGGATTTCTTTGAGGAAAAGAATCTGCCCTTGAACACCATTTTTCTTCCCGTTTGATTTCCCCTTTGGAGATGAGCTTTCAGAGCCCAAAAATGGAGGTATAACGCAGAGATGAGGATGAATCAGCACTAGCAGCAGCAGCAACAGTAGTAGAAGGCATGGAGATATACAGACAGTGATGAGCTTTCTCTCTTCTTTTTCCTCTATTTTATACTTTTTCCTGCTTATTGTGTGTAGAGTGTGTATTTTTTCTTGAAGTTGAACGGTTTTGGACAATAGAAAGTAAGAAGTGGGGTTGATGTGAAGCAACCAGGAAATGACTCTTTTGACTCTCCTCAGATGACCGTATTCCTATACACACATTGTACACACATACACGTATAAAATACAAGAAAGTATTATTGTGTATGTATAAATAAATACACACACATATATATATATTATCTGTATTTAAAATAATATTAGTTTGGAAATGTATTTATGCTGCTATGCTATTCTTGTGCTTGAAGTTAATATATAATTCTCTTTTTAATGTGAAAAGATATGCCCAAATTCAATTTCTCAAAACCCTAATTTCATTGCATTTTTACCAAAAAACAAAAAATAATTGTTTGGTGAATTTTTTAAACTTCTTTTTTCAAGTATTTTAGGAGGGAATATGCATATGATAGATGATGCATTTACCAACCAAAATTTTCGATTACGTTCAATAAAAATAAAAAATTTTCGATGAATTTACCAAATATTTCAAAATATATTTACAATAAAAATAGTTAATAATTATTATACTAGGGCTTATCTTATTAATTATTAGTTAAAATAATAAAATTAGTTAAAACAAGACTAGGCTTATCGTATTAGTAAATAGTTATTAATTAAAACAATAAACTTTAGTGTTTTTACAATAAATTTGATATTTAATATTTATAGATATTTAATTATTTACTTATTAATATATTATATAAATATTTTTCGTTAAATTTTAGTGTTCGATACAATATATTAATATCAAACATCAATACTAATACTAAATTAAAATACTGAAATTATAAAAAGTTCCCTACTGAAAATTTGATACAATATATTATTTGTTCTACTAAGTGAGATGAAAAAAAAAGAGATAAAATTTATAAGTTAGTGGTTTAAAATAGCAGCGAGATCAATATAAAAAAAATTTAACTTATACAAAGATAAATAATCATTAATGAATTGTCAAAAACAACACACCATTGTTTTACTATATGTTACATGTCAAATTGAATCATAAGTAGAGGAAAAAGATTTAATTTGGCACATATATTTCTTCCATGCCACATGTGAGCGTTTTGATAAATCAAATTGTTCGTGCCTAAATTATATTAAAGCAAAATTGTAAAATTGATCCCGTAAGTATGGGGTGGCAAAATTGGGACTGTAATTACATGACTGACAATTTTAGTCCTGTAAGTATTGATTTTTTGGCAATTTTTGTCCTTCCGACCAAAATTGCTCAAAAACGCGGCAGGGAAATTTGGGGCTTAAGTAAATTTTCACCGCACTTCCATATTTCATGGGCCTTAAGAAGTGGGCTTAATTGTATAATGGCCTGGACCCATAAATGAGGTGGATTGTGACTCTCAGGAGGCCCATTGTATGGGATATTTATTCCCCATCAGCCCAGGCCCAATATATTCAGAGTTAATTTTCCAATGACATTTTAAATTTGAACCGAGAATTACATGCGTGTCAGATAATTGATGGCCAATTATCTAGACACATAACCGTATGTCTGGGTGACTACGTCCAGTAGGACGCTAACTAGACTTGTTCAGATGAGAAAATAAGAGATATGGACTTAGCACGTAACTTTTATAACATGACTGTTATTCAGCCAAAATTTCCTCAAAACTCAAATGCTAATTTCTCTCCAATCCCAATTTGATTACTGACTATTTTGTTGGGAAGGGATCCCAGGCTGTTTCAATGACAACCCTCACTCAGAATAAGGTGAGTATTTAAGTTTTTGTGGCTTATGTGATATATAGTGTATTTTTGCTACTTTTATACATTTTGCAGTTAAATATAGTGTTTTTTTGATATTACATGTTCTTTTTTGTGCATAAATGGTGTGGTCCCTATGGGAATTTTGGTACTGCTTGTACACTATTTTTATATTTAAATTATTTTATATTTATTCTTTTCTTCGATTTGTGTTGGATATATTGAAGCATGTGGTTGTCCTCTCATGTCGTGATGTAGAATGTGTTGTTGGTGATAATATTTATTGTTAAGTTTTGTTCTTTTCTTTCAAGTAACATTGTGTTTTATGTGTACTTTTTCTTTCTTGCACACATAAAACTGGTAGCACCATCACAATGAGTGTCATTATGGGGGTAATTTCTTCAATACTGGGTATGTGGGGGGTTCTACATGTAAATTTGATCATGTAGAGTACAAATATATTGGGCTTAGGGGTGTAAATGCATTAAGTAATAATGTTTGGATTAAGGGGAAAAATAGTATTTCATGAATGAAGAAAATATATCAGCAAGTATCATTTGCAATTTAGTCCTGCAGAAAATTTCTGGTAAATTAGAGTCTCTAGGGGAGGCAGATATATACATAAATAGGTCGGTACGAGGGAATGGTGCTATGCATGCGGATGAGTCATCTTGAGATGGTGAGAATTTTGAGGACATTAATGATAGTGAGTATGTGTACAAAGTGAAAGAAGAAACTAATGAAGGGGAAGGTAGAGCATATGAGGAGGATGATTGGGTGTTTGTAGGAGAATTAGTTGACAGTTATGTGAACGAGACAAATGAGAGAAAAACAAGGTGAGGGCATAAGCAAGCTTGGAACAGGCTCTGTTGGGTTTTCAACCCATAGAGATGAGCCCAAAAAGAGGATTCAATCAATGTCAATTATCACAATAATCAGAGTTACAACCATAATAACATTAAAATTAAGCAAAAGCATAAAAAATTATAATAAAATCAAAGAGGCTCAGGGAGTCGAGATCAGGTGGGACGAAGCACATAGCCTCAGCGCAGGCAACCCACCAACTGGTTGCACCAAGAACAACAGCCACAAAGGCTCAAGTCACAAAGACCCACATCTCAATAATCTCCTTTTCTCTTATTAATAGCTTCTTTTTTAGTTCAAAGGAATGAGGAATTATACTGTAGAAATGTAGAAGAATGAGGGAAATTTGGGCGATGAAATGTATTTCCAAAGCATTGGAAAATGTTGGTGAAGAAACAGAGAGTGGAAGAGAGAGTTGCAACAAACGAGTGTTGGTAGGGTTTAGTTGTTTTAATGGGATTGGGTCGGGTCGGGTCGGATCGGGTCGGGTTGTGGGTTGGGTCGGGGCCTGGGTCATCCAAGTAGTGGGTGAGTTTCATGGGCCTACCAATAAACATAATACTATCAAAGATTATAAATACATAAAAGAAGTTTTTAAATTTTATCTACCCCAAATAATATAATAATAATGATGCAGTAAGTAGTAATCAAATTTATTAGTCTAAATTAAATTATTTTAAAGTTAAGTTAATAAAATTAATTTGAAAAAATCCACCCTATCTTTATAACTGAATGGGCTCTTTCTAATGGTTAGCCCAAAGTGAAATTGGTGAGAGACTTGGATACCAATTTGGGCTTGAGGAGAATACCCGACCCATTTTTTACCCACCCCAAAATCAATTGTGGATCTTCCAAGTTTTTTCTTAATAAAAAGGGTTTTATATATATATATATATATATATATATGTGCATTATTATCAAAAATCGAAAATTAATTTTAGAAGGTAAAATTTTGATCCGAAAAGCACCAACATGATTATTTGTAGTTAGGAAGAGAATTGACTTTGATAGGGCCCACGAGCTTCTGCACTTATTTATTAAAGTTGTGTTTGGTTTGATGAATTTAAAATACAAAATTTCAAATGTATAATAATAAATTTATTGACAATTTTTCTGTCCCAAACAAATCTTCATATCCTTCAACTCCTACTAAAAAGTTAATCTTTTAATCGTTTTAGTGGATTTATAATTCATTTAACGCAGAGTCATTTGAAATTATTCTTTTTTCAAAAGAAAAAAAAATCATATTTAAATTCTTTCATTCAAATAAAATTTAATACTGACGAAATCTACATCCCTAACACATAGGCGCAAAGAGTGACAAGTATATTAATACTAAAAAAAAATTAATATAAGCAACCATTTCTTAATTAAAAGTCAACCATATTAGTATTAAAGAAAGAGTAAATTATAATGGACTCCTATAATATTTACAAAAATTACAAATATTTTCTCATTGTTTGAAAAATTACAATTACTCCTTTGAAATCAACAGTCGTCTAATAAATATCCTCCTATAATGAGTTCTCACAATGAGGTATTTATTAAATGATCATTAATTTTTTAGGAGATCAACCACAATTTATCCTAAAAAAAAAGGTGGAATGATTATCTTTAAATAATTTCATCCTTCTTTTTTTCTCCACAAAATGCAGAATCCCAAACAAAAATAAAATAAAATTTTCTATCCATCAACGACGAAGTATATTTATTAGTGTAGTCCACTAAAGTGCAAAGTAGAAATTAATCGACGGACACACATAACACAGACACAATCTTATTTTTCCGAATATGGAATTTGCGACCTTACTTTCTCATTTTTGTTATAAAAAAACTAAAAAATGTGAATGTAGATGATAAGGGCAAGGGGCAGAAAGAGAGAGATAAGAGAGCAGGTACAGAGAGTGAGGTGTATGTTAAACTTTGTCACTTCCAATCAAAAGCTACCCACTTTTTATTCCCTTCCTCTCGACAATGGAAGTTTGTGTTTATTTTTGTATGTCATTGTGTGCTTCCATATGTTCAAACCTTTCCATGTTCTCTCTCTTAGACGAACACATACACATTCTGCACTTATTACTTATTACTACCTTTTCCTTTACCCTTTTTCTTCCCAAAAAAAAAAATAAAAAATCAGTGTAACAATTTATTTACACGTCGTATATACAGTGTATACAGTGTCCGAATACTAGGTTTGAAAGTAGATTTAGTCATTAGGACATGGAGCATGGGTTGTTTCCCTTTTCCTCTTCTTTGAATCCCCTTTCTCTTTTTCCTTTTGGTTTCAATGTGTTAACCTTTTCTAAGGAGGAGACCGTTTTAGCATCCATGTGCCCACATCAATTTCATCTCTATTAAGGGATCACTTCACCTATATATGAAAGACAAAACACTAAAAATTAAACGCAAAAATTCCCACATATACACGAGGTTATAATGTTCTTGGATATGATAATATAGATTTTCATGCACAATAGAATGCAATTTTCTTGAGGTGGGGTAAGTATTTCTTGATTTACATTTTTTATATTAAACGTGCTGACGTATCAAAATACGAGAGTCGACACATTGATTTGTGTTATCATTGTGCGAAATTATGAAAAATTCTAAGATGGAAAAACAAACAAAAAGTGACACCCAAAAAGGGACATGGGAGTGGTAACATGGTGTCACACACACAAAACACACTAGGGCAAGGAATAAAGATAAGCAAAGGTCACAACCAAGAAAAGCCCTCTTTGAAATGACATCTACTTTGCCAAGAAGGATCTAAAGAGAATGGAGTGCCCCTCTTTTATTTTTCTAAACAAAAAAAATCTTTATTTATATATGTATAAAATCAACCCCTCCAACAAACCCTAATCATCAATTGTATCAAAAAGAAGGGTCACATACTTGTTTGGGACTTTTTTCTATAAAAAAAAAAACAGCTAAAAAAATATAAAAATCAGGTTCAGTTCAAACATCAAATGCTGATTAAAGACAAATTTTAACAGTAACAATTATTTGATTTTGATGTTTCAAGTGTAATAAATTAAAGGGTTGATTTGTACTAGGTTTTATGCATTAGCAAACTATTTTTTATTAATTAGATGTAAAAATTTAAGAAAAAAATAAAGATTAGAAGAGTTATATATCCAAGAATTTAGATGTTCTGAGTATAATAATTAAAGGGTTGGTTTTGGTTGAAAGTTTGGTTCCGATTAACAACTTATTATTATAAATTAAATGGAAAATTTAAGAAAAAGGAAATAGAATTGGGATAGTTATATCCAAAGCAAGAATGATAGAAATGTGATGAGTGAGGAAACATAGCATGTGGGTGGGGTGAGACACCTTTAAATCCAAAAAGAGAAGTTTCCAAGAGAGAGTCCAAAGTCAAAGCATCAAATCCAAAAGATTAAAAAGCTTCTTTCCAAAAGAACCAAACCCTGCAATTATATGCTTTGGCTTCGGCTTCATCTTACATAAAAGAAAATCTGCAATACTTAAATTACAATGAATTTCTCTCTAATTTATTCAAATTTCATTTATTTAAAAATTTAATCATACATCATAAAATTAAATATCTCTTCATGATAGTTCGTTATGAATGTATTTGTTAGATGTCCGTTAATCCAAATTAGTACTTATAAATTTCCAAACAATAATCATGTATTTATAATATTATAACAAATTTTATGAGAGTTTGTTGTAATTTATTTTATATATATGTGTACATTTATACGTTACGCATGTATTATACATATAAGTAATTTTCCAAATTATAAATTTTTATTTGAACAGCCATAATCATTTACAAATTTGACGAATCCCGTGTATATAAATAATTGCGATCGCTCACAATTTTAAAGTTTCGGAAACTTTTAAAAATAAAACTGTAGTATTTTTATGGTGCGTTATATTGACACTCTTTCAGATTAATTTAATTATATCGACATCATTATTTTTAAAAAATTACAGTTGCACCCTTGAATGGTGTTGGTGTAACGTAACTTAAAAAATATTTATATAAAATTTCATCGTTAAATAGAAAGTATTCTTATAGTTACAACTGCGGAAATATTATGTAATTAGACATAACATTATAGATGTCAAATTTACACACAATTATACACACAAACAAGGTGGATATACGCATACAAGTTGCAGTTTCGTCACCTTCTGTATTTCTAAACTTTGTGAGTTATATTACAGAAATGTAGTCTATTAATTAATTAATGAAAAGTAGTATATTATTAAGTATATGATTTCATTTAATTTAAAGTATCTGACAATAGTAATGATCATTCTTAAAGTGGCTGTTTAACTTTCCCTGTCGTGAAATCAAAAGAATCCCCTCCTTGCATGTGATGAAAATATTTGAGGAAAAAATAAATGTATTTTCATTCGTACACTATTAAAATATAATATTTAATAATAATTAATAATTAAAATTAAAAATAAATATTTATAATAAATAGTATTGATCGTTACTACTCAATAGTTGCTGACTGTAATTTTTATAAATGTGGCCAAAAGTTATGACAAAAATATTTTTCATCCTCACAAAAAAAAATTAAATTTTAGTTACACTATAAATGATCATGGCTTAAAAACTATAATAAATTCATATTATTAACCCGATTAAATAAAATTAAAAAAAATTATTTTTTTACCACAATTAATCAATATAGGCCATAATTTTAGCCATAGCCAAAATATTTTCATGATTTTAGCCATGGCTAATAGTTTGGCACACTTACAAAAACAACGACTAATGGTCGTGACAAGCCATAATTGATTCGTATTTGCCATAATTTTCTTTTTTCGACTATAATAATTAACTATAGCGAAAAATCATATTTTTCTAGTAAAATTAAATTTTGCATCGATTTTTTATTGATTATGATCAATATAATTATTTACCATGACTTTTACTCCACAATTATTAAGAAAGTAAGTAATAGTAATTTTCTTTTTTAGTGGTAATTAAGTTGGTATATTTTTAGTCTGTCGTTTATAAATTTAGTGGAAATGTCGGTCTATTTTAATTTTATAATTTGGTTGACAAAAATTTTTCTTAGGAAATTCAAATATTTTGAAGAAATATTAATTTGATGGCCTTGTACTGATCAGTAGAAATATAATTTTTTAATTATAATTAATTATTATAATTAAAAATAAATCATTATGGCAAGTAATTAATAATTAATTACGAACGCACAGTAATTATTATATGTTGTTTTTGCAAGTCAAATCAAAATTTTAGCCATAACAAAAATTATCTTAAATATTTTTATCATAGTTTGAATGTTATAGTTATAACGTATATAATAATTATTTTTTTTGTTGTATTGCTTGTAACTCAATATTATTAATTATATATGTAATTTGGTATTTCATTTTGCATAAAATTAATATATATTTTACATATATAATATTTTTCTTAAGTATATGTATGTTACGTATATATACTGAATGTATGTATATACAAAATAAAATATATAAAAAAAAAATAGAATATCATTTATATTGAGATGTACGACAAAGGTAAAAATTCTATTTTTATTTCTAATCTCGAAAGGGTACTTTTTGTTATCAACAAAAATTCTTATGTGAATTGTCGATAAAACCTTATCTAAGAGATAAAGTTGAGTTTTACTATTGTAAATTCGAGTTTCACTAATGTTGAGTTTTACGGTTGTAGATTCGAGTTTTATTAATGTATGTATTTAATAATATTATTTTACTTCTTTTACATATATTTTTTATTTAAATTATTAAATAAAATTATTTTTTGAAATTTAAATTTAACAAACAATATTATAATTTATATTTATAACAAAATTATATTAATAAAATTATCGATTGGAGATTTAATTTTTTTCCAAAAAAACAAATATATATATATATACACATAAAAGGTTGAGATGTACTTTGTGTTGACCAATGAGAGAGTAGCCCCAGCAGGGCTACATAGTTGCAGTAATGATGTAAAGAAAAAGATTCGATCTGCTGAATTTTAATCGCTGCTCAGATATTCGTCAAAGATTAACATGTTATCATTACTGCCTATCTCAATTCTCAAACAAACCATTTTAATATTTATTTATTGAATAAATTACAACGAATTTTTTTTAAATTATTAAATTATAAATATTTATTTATTATTTAATAAATTAGAAATACACTTTTAAAAATTATAAACATCTAACAAATACCTTCTCGTAACAGCTTATTGTAGGAAGGTATTTGTCAGACGATCATTAATTTTAATAAGGTATTTATAATTTTTCAAATAATGAGAGAGTATTTGTAATTATAATAAATTTCAGAAAAGTTCTTTGTAATTTACCATTTTTATTTATTCATAAAAAAAAAATAGAAAGTAGCATTAGTTAGTTTACTAAATTCATTCAAATGTATTGGTATGTTATAATTTAATGAAAAATTATGAAAAGCGATTTGTTTCTCCAAAGGTAGGTTATAATAATTTCTTTCAAGAAACATAATATTAATAAGAAAAAATTAAGAAAATAATATATATGATAGAAAACACATCCCACTTTCGAGCGGGGTTGGGACTTTTTTTTATAGTGCAAAGCTAGGGAATTGAGGAGAACAATCAACCATGGATATTTATTTTTTAATTATTCTCAATAATTTCTTCTAATTTGATATTTTACACATAAATAAGAGCTAAATACATATAAAAATATTTATTTACGCACATATATATACTTTTGGTGTAGATAATATATATATAGCAATAAAAATTCTTCCGAGGAAGGGGCTCTGATGGTGAATCCACCGTCTAGAAACGAGGTAATTATCGTTTAAACGGATTGATCAACAACAAGAAATTAATTTAAAAAGAGAATTATTATGATAATTGTAATTTTATTTTTAACTTGTCTGGGTGTGATGTGTGAGAGAGAGAGAGGAGTTTGGGGGTTAGGCAGTGGTCTCTGCATAAATGGAAAGATGCCTGAGCAATACAACACTGATTCTGGTGCTGTGTTAAAATTTTGAGAAACAATGAATGGGAGGAGTGTGTGTGTGAGAGTGGTGAGAGGGACGAGTCCAGCAGCATCAACCATTACAACTGTGGCACTGAAAAACATGCTGCCTTTCATTTACATTTATATGCCTGCACAGCTGCAGGTGGAAAGGACTCTTATTTTCTGACCCCATTATGCACACTTGTTTTTACATACCCCCCACCCCCACCCCCACCCCCTTTCTCTTTATATCCGTATGTATATATTGCTCGTATAGATATATGTGTTTATTGTTAAAAATATAGAGCTCGTCATTTTATATTATAAGTTGGCGATAATCGTCGAGTTCACAATGTCTGATTAAGTCTAACTTATGCCATATGCTAGTTGGACTGCAACTACTAATATAACAAAAAGAAAATATTTTGTGACGGTTAAATTTCTTTGATTAAATACTTATGATAAATTTTAAACTAATTTAGTAGTTTTTTTTTTAAAAAAAAAATTCTTGAAAGAAAAAGATGATAGATGTATGTCATGCAATAATTTTGAGCAGTGGCGTTCTTTAATGTAGGCTGACGGGGGTCATCTCCATCTTCTGACCACCTTAGCCAACAAAGATCTTGTAATAGTGAATAGTCCAAACAGAAAATCTAACGATACCAAAAGCTGAAGGTACGTAGACCACATCATAATGTATTCAACGCACTTTTATTTACTCATCACTTTGGGGGTGGGGTGGGGGGGAGTGGGGTTGAGGTTATTTCTAGGAGAGGTAGAAGGGTTGATATATGATCATAAAAATTAAGTATAATCTATTTTGTTTTATGATTTTACTATGCATATTGAGGGTATTTGTTAAAATGAATGTACATATATGAAATATAAGATAGAACATAAATTCAGAATTAAATTGTCGGTCTGAATTTTTCCTTTTTTCAATTTTTCTATGTTTGAAATGAATAAATGGGATTAATTTTTTATGATGTATATTATTTGATTATCCAATTATTTGTGTGGTTCCACGAAAGCTAATGGGGTTTTCAATTTTTTTTCCAATGAAATATTACAAAAATAAATTAATTTATGTATTATAATAATGATTTAAAATTATGATAAATTAATAATATTTAATAAATATAATCAATGTAAAAATTTAAATTTTGACTACGATTAATCAAATTTTATGTGATTTGAGCTATAATTTTATGAAAACAAAATATTAATGTACTGGTCTAATGGTCTTGCTTATGAAAACGAAGAGTTAATAGTGATATTTGTTGTAGTGAAATTGAGTGGTAAAAAAGAAAGGGAAAGAAACCCTCAAATCCACATTATTGGAATTCTTGGCAAAAGCTTAATCAAAGTACATTATGATCATATAGCCATAACCCTATGAAATAAATTGAAACACAAACTAAAATTTTACAACACTTGATCATTACCAAACACATACAACATTAATCCTAGCTAACTCCCTCACCATAACACCACAAACCACTAGAAACATATGCTCCTCATCGAGCATATAATGTAATAGAAGATCCCAATTGACTAACGAACCCGATCTTCTTCGGTCCACACGGACCGGAGAGACGGGACGATGAGACGTTTAACAATGATAATTAACCATCACATCTAATTTTCATTGCGATTCTTGACATCCCATTCTCTCAGGGCAGCAGATATGTAACTCAGCCCGATGGATGAGTTATCACGGGAAGAAGTCGTCGAAGTTTCTCCGAATAATTGTGGTGCAGTCTGCGTCTGGAACTTGTGCCTGCAAGAATGGCAGGTGATTTGGAGCATGGTGGAGTTGATCTGCTTCGTGGCCTGCTCTTTCAGCGCTTGAGCTTTCTCCAGCTCCGCCTGAGCCTGCTGCCGGATTCTTTTGGCGTTGGCGAATTCCTGCTCCGCCAGCTCGATCTGCCGCTTCGCCTGCCGTCTTGCCTCCTCCGCGTAAACTTTCTCCGCCATGGCTAGTCTCAGCTGCTCCTGCGCTTGCTCTTTCAGGCTCACCGCAGCGGCGGCGCTGGTGGTGCTGCTCTCCCTCGGGGAGCATCTGCTGGCGTTGTTTATGGAGCTCATGTTTGCATTCTCGGCCTCGGTTTTCTCTCCGTTTATTTCCGACGAGCCGATGGAGAGCTGCAGCTGCATCGAATGATCCTCGTCGGGTTTCGTATCGACGGCGGAGGTGCTGGCTTTGGTGAGGAGCTGGAGTTCAAGATTGGGCGGCCGGGAGTTATTCCTCGGGGTGGTGACAGCCGCCGGAGTGCTCAAGAAGATTGGTTCTGTTGGCTTCGGCAAAGCGAGGGCAGCGGCAGCCGCGGAGGCCCATGGAGCAACGCTGAGATTGGTGTCACTGGACGGGCTGGGACTGGAGGCAGTCCGCGATAAGCACGGCGGCGGTGGCTGTAGAGGGTGGGATTCCGATCGGAGCCGCCCCATGCTGCAGGCATCTTGATGCTCAATGAAGCTCTCCACCCTACAAAAACCAATGAACTAACCAGTTAGACATTGTAATAAAAACTTTCATAGATGCATCTATGAATTTGAACAGTACAAGAATTGATGACAATCATTCTTACAAGTGTTGTAATGATTCTTTATGTAGTTAAAAAGTTGAGCAGAAGAATTCCTCAACAGCAAACTAAAGGTATGTTTGAAACCCCAGTTGTTTGAATCATGAAGATGGGTACTAGAAACAAAGAAGAAAATGATACCACATCATTAGCATCTTGACCTTCAAAAGGATTTTCACCAAAGAAAGAAGTAAAAAAACATGATTCAAAACAAAACAAGAAAGCTCTAAAATGGACAGTTGGTGGTTTGTGTCTTTATGTAGTACTTTAAGACAAATGAAGGTAGAAATACATATCTTAATCACATCATTGTTAATTTAATCATAATTGGGATAAGAGTCAAAACGCACTAAACCCCAAAAATGTATATAAAATTAGCTTCTTCCATGCATAGGTATAGTGTTTGCTCTTAATCTATGAATAATTAGGAGCAGAGAAGATTCAAATTTTCAAAAGGACAACTCCCAAGAGCTAGATGAGCCCTTGATCTTTGGGAACTGTAGTAGTTTTCTTGACTGTCTATAAAGAGACACTAAAACAATGTATATAAAAACATGAGTCAAAACCTAGTCCTTGAAGATCTTGGCTGCATATTTCTTGGACTGCTTGAGAAAATGATTTGACACACACACAGTCTTCTGTTCCAAGAGCACACACAACACACACTTAAATCCAAACATTCCGCACTGAATACAATGAAAATCTGTGAAAGAGACACGACTTCCTGATACCCTTCTCTGCAAGAATATCACACAACACAGTAGTGTATATATTTATAATAATACTGTAATCTCTTCACCCTCATCACAACTTTGGTATATGTAATTGAATCAAGATTATTCTCAATAGGGATTAATTAATTAATTAACCTGGAGAAGACACGGCCGCAATCGCAAGAGTGCCCTCGAGTCCCGCAGGTTTTGAGATGGGCTTTGTAGTCCGACTGAACAGCGTACCCTTTGGAGCATTTCTCGCAGACCCATTGCTTCTGGTTGCTGTGTTTTCGCCGGAAATGTTTCTTGATCCCGACGAGATCGCCGAGGGCGTGGCAAGGATCGTGGTGGAGGCAGCTGGGCTCCGGGCAGACGAAAACACGCTTTCTCACAATTGGGGTTTCCCGCTTTAGCAGCTTCCACGGCACCTTGTGCCGTCGGCGGTGCATCTGCAGGTTTTGGTCCCGCTGGAATCCCTGGTTGCAGATCTCGCACACGTAGCGATCCGATTCCAGAAGGGTTTTCGGGGAGAGCGACACCACTTCCGCATCTGGATCTAAAATCCCAAAATCAAGAAAATTCATAAATTCTCAAAACCCACATACGTACACATACATGTATGTGACTGTCTCTCTCTCTCTCTCTATATATATATATATATATATATTTATATAAGCTACCTGGAGTTCCGGCGGGGCGCCGTTTCCGTTTTCCGGCGGTGCCATTATCAGAAGAAGAGAAGGGCTCCGTCGGAGGAGAAGGATTAACGTTGCTTAACATTAACCACAGTTTCTGGCTAACAAGTTGACAAGCTGTTTGAGAAAATCAAAGAACCACCTGATTGAATTAAGCTGCTGCTAATTAACCGAGCTTTATGAGCTCCGTATCTGATATAATTAATGGAGGAGATGGAGCTTGTGGGGCGATGGGACTACAGAATATACAGCAACAAGTACAACCATGGGAGCCCCCAAAAAAAAAAAAAGAAATGATGAAAAAGGCCCTTTCTTTCGGTAACACAATCAGCTTTTCTTTCAGCTTTCAGATTAAAAAAAGCTCAACACTTTCTTTCTTCCTTTATCTCTTACAACTCTCATCTTCCTCAGGCAGTCTTGGTGAAGTCACCCTTATAATAAGCTTCTTGAAAAAAGATGAGAGAAAGAGAGACAGAGGAGAGAGAGACAGAGGTGGGGTGGGGGGTGGGGGGGGGGGCAGTGACAATATATGGTTCCAAGTTGATACGAGCGAGAATTGGAATTGAAAGAGAGAAAACATACCCGCAAAGGAACAAAAACAGACTCATAATTATGATTTTGATCATGGGCGGAGGACAGATAATAATATTTTTGCATTTTTGCATGCATATATATATATATATATATATATATAGAATTGAGAGGGCAACGCCATATATACGTAGACGTTAGGAGGAGTCTTATTTTTGTCACTTCTCATACACACACTATTTCTGTATCTAATCATCACACTGTAGCCGACTGGCCCCCCTCTTTTGGCTTTTGTTAAATTGCACATTTACCCCTCCTCTCTCATCACCACATTATATACTATTGAATTCTATTTAAATTTATTTTATAATAATTTAAATTAAAAACATTTTATTTATATTTATGTGATAAATATATTTTTGGCTACTTATATATTTTTATTTATTTATTTTTAATTAAAAAACATGATTTTAAGAAAGAAGTTTGAAGGAGTAAAGTTGGAAGTACAAATATAATGTTACAGTTACGGCTTTTTTCGACGGACACAAGTCATTGCTATTCTGATGGACATCAAACACTAGACCAAGGGTTTTCAGTAATCCATCAAAAAATTATAATTCATCTAATTTGTTGGAATATTTATGGGAATATAATTTCGTCAGCATCAGTTGGCAAATACGTCGGAATTTTTTTTTTTGTCGAAGTCTCTGACAGTATTTGTGATTACTCAATGGTTGTAGTTGGAAATTTCGATCGGACTATCTTCTTAATGACTTTAATTATTTTTGGGAGGGTTCGATTTATACCATTAGACTGTCGCAAATGCATCTATTTATTATTCTGGAGTTTAGATGATTTTAAAGATAAACAATTTTTGTTGATAACTTCAACGACTATAGTCTGTCGTTTCAAAAGCCATCGAAATTTTTTAAAAAATATGTTCAAATAGTTATATCTCATTCCAAAATCTGTCAAAAATGTTGTTGGAAAAATTCTATAAATTAGAATGTATCATCTTATTTGTGTTCCCACTCTCTTGCATCCTAGCAAAGTTCTATCTATGTATCTACCATTAAACTTTTTATTTCCTACATTGGTATTATATACATATACATATATATATATATATATATATATAATTAGTTACACTAATATTGAATTCTTGCTATCTAGAAATTATAAGCGATAATTCTATTTGAATAATTGAGTTGGAAGAGATATGAACCACTGAAACTCTTATGTTGTTTTTGTTTGGGCAAAATATTTTTTTAGTCCCATAAAATAAGGGTTGAATTTAATTTGGCATCATAATTATGGCATGTGTCGCTTATAGTTTTATAAAACTTATAATCACGTATTTTTAGTCTAAAAAAGTCATGTGCATTGTGATTTTGGGACTAAAAAAGTATTTTGATTTTGGGACTAAAAAGTTCCAAAATCATATTTTTTGGACTAAAAAGACGTGATTTTAAATTCTACAAAATTAAAAACGTCACATGCCATAGTTATGATACCAAAAAAAATTCTATCTTTATTTTATGGAACTAAAACAAATATTTACCCCTTCTTGTTCGTATATATTGTTAATTATGGCAAGGTAATTCATGAGATGCTATTATATATATATATATATATATGTCTATAATTAGGTAAAGACCTTAAAAGACAATGGAGGTGGATGTATGAGAGAACATGCTTAGGAATGTAGCACACTAGAAGAATTAAAAATTTAACTACCGTTAATTATCATTATAAATAATAAATAATTAAAATAAATAGTTATTGACCACGACTACATAACGGTTGTTGACTGTAGTTTTTGCGAGGGTAGTTAAAATATTTATTATGGCTAAAAATCATAGCAAATGTCTTGACTATGGCTCTTAGCCATTGCAAATAATTTTTTTACGGTGGAAAACTGGTTTTTATATCGATTATATTCAACTGTAGTTGATAGTAGTCATTTACTATGATTTTTAGCCATAGCCACTAATATTGTAGCCAATAATTACTTTTTTTCTAGTGGCAGTTTGAGGATGGTATTTGAAATTTTAAGAATTGGCTATGAATCAATATATATGCATCAATTGCGAGAAGATTAGACGCATCTGTAAGTGCAAGAACCGTAGGTTCAAAACAATAGATGAAGTAATGCTCGACTTATATATGAAGGGGTTTGTTGAAAGATATTACAATTAGACTACTCATGACAAAGCAATCGTGATCGAGTACCGTGATGATCCACCCGCACCGATTATTATGCTATCTTTTGATGCACCTGACACAACGATATACTTGGATGATTATCGATAGAATATCTAGGATAAAAAGATGATTTATGATATAGATAAGCCATAGTTTTTTTTCATCGTATGTCAAGCTCGAGCCCAAGTCCGAGAGTCCCAACTCATTTCCTATGAATAGTGATAAAGCCAACCCTAGTTCCTACTACAGTGGGGAAGTCTACGATTATGATGTGTTCGGCTTATTAGATGGATATTTTGAAGTAGTGCATGCGGCCGACTAGTTTTATACAACGGTCTGTGAATCCCAATTGCTGGCGGTTGCCAGGCTAGTGAACACTTGACATGGCATGCCAACCATGAAATCGAGAAAAATGCGATGTGGCATTTTTTCGATGCTGAATCGTGGAGGTATTTCGAATAGATGCACCCAAATTTTTGTAATGGTGCCTCATAATATTACACTAGGTCTATGCATTGATTGACTAACATGCACGAGCAATACTGTGGCACATAGTCATGTCTGTTGGTTATCCTAATACTGTGCAATCTCCCACCTGGAATGTGTATGAAATTTTGTATATGTACACCTGACTCTGGTGATCCCTGGCCTGTCCAATCCAAAATATTTGATTGATGTGTACATGTAGCCGTTGATCAAGGAATTGTTGGAGTTGTGACATTTGTGTGTGTGGACGTACGACCATGCCATGAACCAGATTTTCATGAGGTGTGCAACTTGATATGGATCGTGAGTGACCTCCTCGCCTATGGAATGGAATCTAGATGGAGTACTGCGAGTATTATGAGGTGCCTATGTGTATGGAAGACATACAGACATTCCAGCTACATCATGCAGGAAGGCATGCTACTTTATTTTCATCTAACAAATAGATCATTTTATTAGTCAAAATTCATGAAATTTACTGATATTAGCAAAAAAAATTGAATAAAAATCCATATTTTACCACTGATCAACAAACTATTGATCTATTACAGGTCAAATAAATATTTTATGATCAAATTATCCTTATAAAAATAAAGATGTTCTTCCTCACATTAGTATGTGCGAAAATGTATAAAATTAGTTTGAAAAAAAAAAAGATTTGTCTGACCTGTAATACGTTAATTGGGTAAATATATATTTTTATTCAATTTTTTGCTCATGTTAGAAAATTTGGTGAATTGAGTAACGGAGCATCTTTGTATTAGACAAAATCAACCATCAAACATACTAAATATAATTTTTTAAATTATAAAATATCTATGCGTAAGTACACCAAATTTTAGGGAAGGATGATAAAATTATCCCTCAATGATATCATGTAGGATTAGAATACTTTGACCTAAAAACATAATGAAGGCTAGTTTGGTCATCTAAGAGAAGCATAAATAGATTTATGAATAATCCACACATACTTAGCCAAAGAGGAGAAAGTTTTTGGGGATCAACCAAATGCTATAAGACATTAATTAAGGAATTGCTGATATGAAGTTTAGAATTATTTATTTTCCAACACTATTTTTTTCACTCCTAAGTGTAGAATACATATTAAATAATTTTTCTTATAAGGAATGCAAAATAATAATTAAAAAAACTCATATTACAAAAGGCTCAAAAAGTGCTATAAGCATATGCAAAATTCTTTAAGAGGTTTCTAATTTTTGGCTTAAAATTGCTTTAATTTTTATTAAAACTTTAATAGCCGAATTCTGTCTTTCCATACGTTGAACAGACCAAAATTATCTTTTGAATTATGAATTATATATATGATTTTGTGTATTTTTTAAAAATTTTGAAATATTTGTATGGATTAATATACCCTGTAGATTGTTTAGTCCCTCAATTTTTTTAATATATTCTTTTATTATTTTAATAAAAATAACGCAGGTAAAATAGTATTATCCACCTCATAGTCTTGAGATTACATAATTAATTTTTATTTGGAAAGAGTATTTGTGATTTTTTATACAAATAAGAGAGTATTCGTAATTATGTCAGATGTCAAGAGCGATAATTATAATTAATTTACCCTTTAAATAATGGGTATCTAACAATCATCTAACCAGACAACATATTTAGCATTTATAGAACTTCAAAAAAACCAATAAAAAAAAATTCTATTTAAATGAACTACAAAACAATAATATATATATATATATATGTATATATTAATTATAGGAGAAGCACATCAATGTAACAGTGGTAGGCAACAAAAACATTGTCTCATGCAAATGACGTTTGGTGATGGGGTTGGCTCAACATGGCCCATAATTCATTTCCCCAATTTCATTTTCGTCCTACTAAATTATTACTCCTCTTTCTTCAATTTTCCCTTTTTCTTGTTTTAATTGCAATTTATTAAAAGTTTTGCTATCATTGCAAAATCGCAATTATTGACAACAACATTGCAATTCCGCGTTTGGTATGAGGATATTATATATATATATATATATATATTAGTCGTTGTGGCACGTTGTTCTTGCCTGTATATAATAAATCATTATTTATGTTTTAAAATATATTATAAATAAGAATAAATTATATAAACCAACACATTATATTTAAAAAAGAACTAAATAAAAATAAACTAAATAAGTACAGAAAAGATCGATATCACTATTTTACAAAATGCCGCTTGTGAGTTAAATTTTTATATTAGTATAAACAAATAGTATAGATATATAAATAGAATACATATATAATTAAAAAAAGAATTTGAGTACGAATGGTTAAAAATTTATATAAGAACATTTTTGATAATTTAAAAATCTAAACTCCTGGTTTTCAAATTAATAAAGGATCCACGAATTTTCAAAAATGCGATAATTATATTATCTCATTATTATTAACTGAATATAAAAGTACACCAGAACAATTAATGAGATAAATGATTTACATAAATAAAAAGATGGTAAATTGCAACGAGTCCTTTTAATATTTGACATAATTACGAATAAAGTGGATGGACAATTGTAAAATATTATTCAATTAGTTCATATTTTTTTTGAAAAAATAAGTAAAATTGTAATTCATAATCTACAAAAGCATTTTGATTAATTCAACACAAAGAATAGATGAAAACCTAACATGGACTAACACATTGGCTTAATTGTTGAAAAACCGTTAAAATTATGTGGGTATTGGTAGTTCCCTAAACAATGAGAGAGTATTTGTAACTATGTCAAACTTTAGAAGAGTTCATTGTAATCTTGTTTTAATCTTAAATTTAGGTTAAACTACAACGGGTTTTTCTAAAATTTTTCATAATTATAAAAAATTCCTCATTATTTGAAAAGTTATGACTCCACCCCTGAAATTAATATTCGTATAACAAATACCTGCTTGTAAGAAGATACTTGTTAGATGTACATTAATTTTAGGATAGCATTTATACATTTTCCAACAACGAAAAAATATTTATAATTATGATAAAATTTTAGAAAAACTATTACAATTTATCCCTTAAATCTATAGAATTTTTAGATATCAGCATATAGGGCCTAATTTTGTTACTTTGTTCAAAAACAAATAACTGCATAAACAAGAATCTATAATAGGTCTTATTTATGTCCACATTTCTTTTCATTTTCAATATTTTTTCGTGTTTTTAATCCTTTGCATAAACAAGAATGAAATATCAGAATTGTGTACCCATTTTAATACTTTATTTTCTGTGTAAGAAAAGAAAAACAGAAATCTTGAGAACTAATTTATGACTTAGAATTCAAGATATTATGACAAAAGGTAGTAAGATTTCAAGGACTAAATTTTCATTGAATTGAACTGAAGTGACAGTTGAATGACCAAATATTGTGGCTTTGTTATTCTTCAATCTTCATATTATCCTTTCCAACAATCATGATAATGATTTTTGTGCTAATGATTGATATATAGAATAAATATTTTTCCAACATCTCTCATTGGCCCAATTTTTTAGGTTAAAATTATAATTTTATTTACGTTTTTTAGTTTAATTGCCCCGTTTGCCGTGTAATCGAGCAGGTTAAATTCGTATTTTGAATGCAAATACAAATTTTTATGTCGGTCGACTCTCTTTTCAATTATAAGTTTTTGAGTAAATTATATCGACAGTTTCCACAAATTCATTTTTTTCGTAAAGTAACAAACACATCCTCGGAAGTTGTATTTGTAACTATATTGACATTTTCTGTTCACAATTTTCTTTTTATAAACATACCCTCTGAAGGAGTTAAATTAGATTGACACTCCTCAAAAGACGTATTTGTAATTTTGTAAATAAAATAAGGTGTTTGTGCAATTAAACTTAATATCGGGGGAAGTCGATCTAATTATTAATTATGTCCATTAAATATTTTTTTTTAATTCTTTCATTAACTTGAATAAACAAAAAGGGTAGGTTTTGAAACTTATTTACGTAATTGATTATGAATTTTTCAATTCAAAAAACATAATCAATTGTTCCAAAAAAATTTCAAAAAGTAGTATAGATATTTGAAAACTATAATTTTTAATATATTCAACAATAAAATAGTATTGTATAAATACATTCGGTGAAGTTACTATATCAATAAGGATAAATTACATCGATATATTTTGAGATTAGGTCTAATTATATAATTTTTTTTATTTTTTTATAAAATAATAAATACATTCATAAAATTATGGTTGTATTACAAATATACCTCATATTCAGGGTAAAATTTTACAAATACACCTCTTGAGTTAAATTACAATAACACCCTTCTTGTACTGTAATTAATTTTTTTTTTCAATTCCAAATTCTTTTTTGAAGTTCAAAATAATTTAAAAAATTATAAATACCTAATATTATTTGATAAAATTATGCAATCTTTGGATGAAGTGTAAAATTGTTAATTTTTCACTTGTTGTATTTTGTTGTTTTTTCTTAAAAAAAATAAGAAATTGAATTAAAAATCAAAAGAGGTGGATGAAAAAATTTACAAAATTATAAAAAAGTCGTCCATGATGGGGCTAATAGAGATTAATTGTTCAAATTAAGGGGATATTAATAATTTTTCAAACAACGAGAAAATATTTATAATTATGCCAAATTTTATAAGAGCTCGTTGTAAATAATATTTATTTTTATAACAAAAAATCACCTGAGTCAAAGTCGGAGATTTTTTGAGTTGTCCCCTCCCTTCTATATATAATTCAAAAGTACGAACAAGAATGTGCATGAACACCAACGTATGATCATAATTGTTGTGTAGGACATCATACTAATTAAATATACACATATAACCATGGACTAAAATATATAAATTTTATCATTAAACATAAGATAAATTACGTTAGCAATACGAGATTAAGTCTATATATAAATATTTTTTAATCTTTATAAAATTATAAATAAACTCTTGCATAATGTTTGGATTCATTTTCGGAGTGTTTTGTTGTGTTTTATGGAGATAGAGAGAGAAAAACAAAGATAAATAAGTATGTGTTAGAGATAGTATATATGTTTGGATTTGTTTTTTGAAATAATTTAAAATAAATATTGTATGTTTAATGTTATGTTTTGGGAGATAAAAATTACTGTTCATTTTCAAATCACTATCAAATCATGTATTATTTATATATATTTATATAGATGTGTGTATTGATGTATGTATTATGTCAAAACAGTTAAAAACACTCAAATAAGGTATTTTTGTATGATGACAAACATCGGGTATGTTTTGACTTAGTCCAGAAATAACTTGAAAATGAAAACAAACATAATGTTGATTTTATAATTATAATTATAAATATACCATCCAAACAAATATTTGCGTAATTTATTATAGGGGACATATTTGTAAATTTATATCAATGAGACAGCTACAATTATGATTTCAAAGAATGTAATTGTAATTTTATAAAAGTTAAAAATATTAATGTAATTAAACCTTACATGAGTGAGTGATAATTTTTTTGTTTAATTTTGTTTTTGCTGGGGAAAGAATTAGAATTATAAAGAAAAAGATACTGGTCCGACATCTGAAACGTGGCCTCCTGTTTGGTGGCTGCCGGAGTAGGGCCCCACTTCAGACAATGATATCACCACCCCACCACTCTTCAAATCTTATCTATATATATTTGGTTTAATTAAGTTTGGTTAAGCAAATATTCACCATATTAATTAACTAATTGCTTCTCTCAAGAAAAAATCTCACATATTTCAACTAGAAATGACAACGGGACGAGTCGATAGGAGCCGCTCCAAACCCGTCTCCAAAGGGGCTAAGGAGGTCTCAATTATCAAGTAAAACATGAATTTGACAAGAATTCGTCTAATAGATCAAAATTACAGCACACAGTCAATTATTATGAGTCTACTATCAAAAAACGGGTTCACAATTTCAATCGATTCAATCCGATAACTCAACTTATCTTAATAATTTTACAATATTGTTTACTATTATATATCAAGATGTCAAATATATAACCCAAGAATTAAAATTTGTGAATTTTGATCCACAATTATATAGTTGGAATAGTAAATAAAGATATTAAATAATGAAGGAAGAAGGATGATATGGGAGAGATGATTGATAATTGATAAAGACATTGTGGTGGTGATGGGGGCATGTGTGTGAGAATCCAACTCCCATCATGCCCCCATTCTTTCTAACACCAATAAACTAATACTACATGCTCTCCTTAATTTTCTCTGTTTGTCATTATTCTCATTCTCATTACAACATACACACACACAAACAAGACATGACACCCATAAATTTTGGAGAGCAAAAATTTAAACACTATGTGACATAGAGAAAAAATATATATATGAAATAGAGAAAGGGGGCAAAACTGTGCTTTTGAGTTTCTAATATCAACATAATTAATTAATGCCATGTTTGGCTGTGTTCATCAATTTTTAATATAAGATGAAAATAGTATTTTTAAATTTATAATTTTTTGCTTTTCAACTGTTTAAATTAAGGTGTTTTGAGACAATAACTATAAGCGACTCCCTGCACAAGTTATCCAGCTCATTAAATATTAAGTTGTTTTCTCAGACACACCGACTACAGTGTTTTTCTACTTTTCGTTGTTTTCAAACATTATCAACTTTCATTACTAATTAACTTATATAGTTTATTCTTTTATCATCAAAATAGAAGTTATTACAAACGTCTTCGGAGAATGTTGTCAAACATATACAAGTTTTATTCATTGAAAGAAAATTATTCCATACATTCAATATTTAAACATATGCAAAATTAAACAATTAAAATTAGATGTGGGCCCAAAAGAGAACAATACTTATTAATTGAAAAGCCCAAAAAAAAAAGAGGAAATAAAAATAAAAGAGGAAAGGAGAACATCACAAATTAGGTCTGATGAAAATGTATGTATAAAGTCATTTTCAGAACATTAGTACTGAACAAAAAGCCCAACTCAGGACCACAGACAAAACTGCAACCACTTTTAAAACCCAAGTTCCCACACTATTCATGTCTAAAAGTAATTCACATCCTCTTCTTACATTTTGAGTATGGGCAAGAATTAATGTCTTAGGACTAGTTTCTTTGTTACTGCACTAACAACCTGTCAGTAAAATAATTTCATGTACAATTCTGGAAAGTGTAGTAGAAATTAACTAAAATTTATCCACATATATGTTACTAACACGTTGGAGACGAGACTAATCATGTTCGAGAGGGATAACATTAAACCCTTATCAAGGAAATAATTTTAAAGTATCAAATCCTATATATTTGTCTCATTATTTACAATTGGACAAAACGTGCACGTAAAATGACCTCATGTGCGGTTTGGAAAATTAAAAAAGGTGCAATAGAAATGAACTAAAATATCACTCGAGATACTTGTTTTTGGCAAAATGTTATGGAATACATATAATAAACGTATTTGAAAATATCGATGCAATGAAAGAAAAATAAAAAATCTAAGACAAAAACGTCAAGAAGCAACAACTTAACGGTATATGAATCGTAGACAGTCATTTTCAAGTATAAAAGATTGTCCATTTTAGGACCACAAACAAATTGGTCCGCCTCCCACGTCTCAAACTTGTTAAAAATGACTATACTTTGATCAATGAACATCATGACGACTATGAATGGTGAATTGACCCTTCATGCAAGAATGAAATGCATCTCCACCCCAACTCTACACACACACATATATGTGTGTATATTATACATTCGTATGTATGTATTCGTGTAAACTCTTTTTATAGAAATTAATACACAACATACATATCTATAGGTATATTACAGTATGAATCTTCTAACACATACCAGTATTACATTTCATGTTTCTATTCATATATATATATATATATGTTGTGTATATATACTATCATAAATAACATGCAATGTATGTATACTATACATATGTTTATGTATAAACCATCACACACAACACACATACAAAGTTCTTTACAAACAACTTAATTACAAGACATATATATAGGCCAGAAAAATGTACAAGACATATAAGCATATATATATATATATATATGGAACAATTTAGCACAAGAGATCTAGTAAAAGACCACAAAGTATTAAAGCCAAAGAGAAACAAAAAATCAATCTCAATCCATGAACTAATTGGATAGCTGAAAGAACTTCAGCTTGTCTCTACTTTCCCCATTAATCCATTTCTAATTCTACGGACAACCTGGTAAAAGACACGAACAACGGGCCGACAAAGCGCTTGCAACGGCATACTTACATAAATATGACAACACGACTCAAATCCAATGCAGCTCGCCTTCATTTTCTCACAAAACGCACTGATCCAGTCCTGATCCCTATTCGCAGGGTTAACGGCCGAGAGCACGTATGCCGACGCTGCATGCTTGACGAGCTCGTTGCGGATTGAGATATTGGCCGAGTCAAATGGGATCCCCAGCTCGGTGTTGGAAGTATGCTTAGGGGAGGAGTTGTTCATTATAATGTCCTTAAGGCTTGTGTACGTTGGAAGATCATTCTCCGAGTTCCCCCCACTTAACGTGGGCTCAATCCTACGTTTGAACGAAAGCGCAACCTTAAGTTTGGTGGGTTCTTCCTCCATCTACGTAATCTTTTCGGGATCGATTATGAGGAAACCTAGTAATTGTTAAAACTGATCACTCATCTCTGGGGTGGGGGTGGGGGTGGCAGGGCGGCATTGCGGCTGATTTTAAGGTCTATGTACAAATCAAGTGTGTTTTGAGTGACATTTGAAAGGTTTTGTGGAATTTAAGGATTCAAGACAATCAGATGATCATAAGACTGTGAAAACTTAGGAAAAATGGGTTGTGATTGACCAAAATTAATTTTGAGCATGAGTGCAAGTGTTGGAATAGTTAATTATTGAGACATGTGGATTTTGAGGCTTGAAAGTTAGTGAAGAGTGGAGGGGAAGAATGACTGTTGGCTATCCTAGGATCAAGGACATTGAACCGGACAATGTGTGGGATTTATGGTATATTGTGGTTTTGGTTTTGTCTTGTAATCAGGAAATAAAGTCTTGGACTTTGACTGCAACTTTCCCATGTTTTATTGCTGCCTCATTGTTTTTCGTTGCCCGAAGCAATTATATGTATAGACAGGGAGATCAAAGGGCATAATTTCATGCCACGTAATTGAGTAGTGTTTAGTTTATGAGTTTTAATTTTAAGTGTGTTAAGACTGATGAGGCTTTGATTAACGATTAAGATTAGGCACATGCCGTTATTTATCTGCAACCACCGACTATACACACACTTACCATGACGCCAAATGATGTGGTATGCAACATAATCCATACTTTGTCCACTTTTGTTAGAGACTCATAGGTTTATACTTGAAAAGCATCATTCTTAAGGTTGTAAGGTATATAAGCTTTGAGTTAATTGTACTTTTAATCTCATATTTTGAAATAATTTTTTTTTTAAATCTTCCTTTGCACGTGATCAATTTGGTCAAATTTTAATGATTACACCAAAAGTACAACAGATATTTGAGATATGACACCAAAAATGTATTTTCAAAAATATGAAAATATTTAATTTCTGCAAAACATCCTAAAAAGTACAATTAACTCCACAAACTCCTTATATGTAATTTATGTTGGACACGTACCAGCATCACTGTCCCTAAGTGTGCCACGTTTGTATAAGGTTGTCTTTTCTTTTTTGGGTTGTTGTTCGTTGTTGATATACGTAGATTTGTGATGAATATATTTAATTCAAAATAAAATAATTATATTTGTATGTCTATCTCACTTTATTTAATTAAATTTATTTATAGTATTTTCTAATTATTAATTAACTGTAAATATAAGTTACAGATATACGTATCGACTCAGATATAATAATTCATCATTATTGATTTTCCTTAAAAAAGAAAAGGGAAGAAAAATTTGCTGCATTGAACCGAACATGATTGTGTTTAAATTTGGTCTGATCAATTTTTTAATAAAAAAATGCAATAGTAAATATTATTGCAACTTCCTCCCACATTAATATTATTACTGTGAATTAGGGGTATTTTACCTTGACACCCCTTAAACTTTGGACATTTTAACAAGTAGCCCTCAAACATACAGTATATATTTGACTTCAATCCAAAATTTCATCAATTTTCAACAAATTTACTAAACTAAGCCCCCCTTTCAATCTAATCTACAATCCCAAATTACAAAAACGTCCACATATTTTATCTATTGATAAAAGTATAGAAATATCGCGAAGAATAGATTATCAGAGTAAAAATAAATGTCGCTATGATTGAAAATAAATTAAAATAAAAATAATCAAGATCCAATTTATATCAATAAGACAAATATATCGAGACCATCCAAATAAGCGTCATGTGTGTGCATAAATAAATGGCCTTTAGCATTTTATTTTACCACATAAAAGTTTACATTTTCATTTTTTCAGAATATTTAAGTTCGGACAAGTGCATGCTTGTTTATCTCTTTCCAACTTAAATTCCAAAAAACATTAGAATAACTCCTGACAAAAAACATTTAACTTTTGTATTTCTTTTAAATGTTCTTGATTGGATATTAGCGTATAAAGTAAATTTAGTCGTTCCTTAACATATATCAAATTGTTTCAAAATTTCTTTAGAAAAATGATTTTCCTATAGCAATTCCCACTCAATGAACAGAGTTAAATTCCATAATGGATGATTTTCTATATACAATGTACAAGATTATTACAAAAATGATTGTTCGAAATTAACAAATGTTTTTAATCAAGCCCCATTCTAAATTGATTATGAGACGAGACCCGACCCACTTCAATCCAGTCCCATTTAAACGTCTCAAGACCAAATCTAACACACACCCACTAAAAATGGATCCAACTAGTCCGCGTCATGAGTTTCGACCCATATTACCACCCATAGGCCTTCCACTGCCAAATTACAGTCATGTTACTGATCAGAACTAGCTCAACTTTAACTTAAGCCTGGGTCAATAGTGAAGAGAGATGCAAGGCAAAGGCTAATGCTTCTCCACAACTTACGTTGGCTAAACAACGGTCTTGTTTACGTTCATCAATTTATATAACTAGTACAGCAAGAGAGGAGAAAGACGAGGATGCAAGGGTAATTGATAAGATCATATTTTGTGCTTATTTCATGTGATATTTTGACCTATTTTGTGACCAAAATGCTCCTAATTAAATATTCTTTTGCAGTATTATGACAAATGAAATAGAAAATGAAAAAAAGAACCAAAATAAAAATTCGGACAAGACTCAAACTTGATTTGTGGCAAGAATTTGTAGCTGCTTGGACTACCTTTTTTATGAATGAGGAGTTTAATTAGGATAATAATTTTATTTTTATTAGTCTTTTAGTTCAATTAGGAATCTACATTTTTAATCCTAGTAGAATTAGGTATCTAATAAGTATATATATGTGATGTAATTCACTTTAAGAGACAATTTTTTTAACTCTTGGGAATTTCAGACCTTGAATTCCCATCTCTCTAGTTTTCTGTGTATTTATGATATTTTCTTACTTTGTCGTTCATGCGCTCTTTCGTGAGCATGTTTATCGAGTTCTCTCATTCTGATTAAAGACTTGGTGAATGCTTAATTCCAACAAGTTGTGAGATTTAATTGATGCTTTTTACTTTCGTTCATGTTGGTATTTGTGTTGTTCTCTGTGGTTTTACTATAAATAATCTGATTTATGAATGATATGTACCGTTATTCATTGTCAAGAATATTTGCCTAGCCAATTGAACTTGCAAATCCGTAATTATTTGTTTAGTTCAATAAGTAGTGGTAACATAGTATAATTGATTATGTAAAAATTTTCAATTATATTGTAGAGAATACACAATCTAACTTAAAATAAATCCTTGTAGGAATTTATTGATTAGAATTAGACATTTTTAGTTCTTAATGTTGTCGGTAAATTAAATCTTGAAAATGTTCCCAAGATTGTTTATTAATTAGGAATTTAGTCAACGGGCGTTCTTTGACTATCCAGAAGATAAGAAAAGGCGAGATCGTACCAATGGCCATAATCAATTTATCTATCATGAATTATTATTATCTTTGCATCTATAATCGACCATCTATCTTGAATGATTGTTATCTTTGCATCTATAATCGCCCATAAAATTAGGCATGATCCAGCCTTTAACTGGAATACTCTTCTATCATATTACCTCTTTTAATTTTATTAACCCTTTTTAATTTAATTTTTATTTTTATTCTTCTTCACAATCAAAAAATCCCTTTAAATTTAGGACGTATAGTAGTATAATATTTTTGGTGGATTCGACGTCCATCCGTAACGGCAGAATTTAGGACCAGACCGCAACAGAACAAGAAAAAAAGTGGAGAAAAACAAACAAGTGCAGTTAAGCTTCTTTGTAACTTCAGCCCGGGAAAGAAAGTTCAGGGTGTTTTCCTCAATGTTTTCATTGTATACTAGATGAACTAAATACTATAATATCGGCTCTTGCAACCCAGTACAGAGGATAACTGTTGTTGACTTTCACTATGTGGTAAGAGAGTCCCCTGAGGCCTGAGCGAACCATAACTTTCACATTGAAAGAAATCCAGAATTCATATAACAAACACGAACCTTCTTTCACTCTGCCACAACCAGAAGACATGATTATATGGATAGTTGGCTTAAGTTAGAGGTCTGTAAATTCACGTTCTTGTGGACTTCATAACAAGCCCACATCCATATCCAGAAAAGCATAGAATTGGTCTCAGGGTAGAGGGAGTCAGTTTTAATGTACTTAGCAGCATATCGAGCAATCAGACACTTTCTTTGTAATGCTGCTCCTTGTATAAAGTATTCGAATGTATTCAAGATATCATAACGACATTATGGACCCCAAACATAGTCCATCAGACAGAAGAGCAAAAGATCCTCCTATTTGAGGCAGTTTATGTGACAGTGTCACCATAGCCATGGGTATGAATATCAACCTAACAACATCACATCGACTATCCTTTTCATTCCACATATTCAACATTCTCCAGAGGTATAGCTTGAAGGTCCAACTCAGCTTGTGATTAACCCAAAGCAATACTCATCAAATGTAAACAACTCTAACCCATTCCCAACAACTCAACTCACTTCAATTAGAAATAGGAGCCGCATTTCTACTCTCACCAAGAAATATCACAGTTTTCTTCTTCAGATTTTTTATGTAGCAGTTAAATCCTTCAAAAACACCAATATTCTCCTGTAAAGTGATACACCAGAAAACAAAGGAAGCATCCTTTTAAGAGAAGCATAAAGACACAAATCACACAAGGAATCGTGCTAATTAAGTTATTAGGACTGACATCCTTAAGAGTGGATATAACATGTCCGACTGAGGACAAAATTAAAAAAGCATACCTACACCATTTAAAATCAGTTACCAGAGCATTTAGGCGTATCTGGAATCCACTAAAATTAGTGGAAATATTTCAGTAAACCTTTCTCCTTTAATGGCCTAGAATGGAGGAAACCCTAACTTCTTTGACTATTTAATTGCATAATACGAAGAATGCTTGAGCTGCACCCAACAGCAATTAGATTTTACTTTCGTGATTCAATAGTAAATCACTATAAACAGTCTCTTTGCTCTAATGTTCATTAAAGTCGTAACCTTTATAGTTTCCATTTGTCTCAATTTGCTTCAATATAAGCTTCCTATCCGCAAAATGATATCAGGAATCTAATGGATATGAAAGTGAACCAAGAACCAAGACAAAAACAGTAACTTAAACGAAGATCATTATCAGATAATGAATGGGAGACATAATTGCAAAAAAGAATCTCAACAAAACATTCCCGTACCTTGTTACTGGAAAAGATTACCGTTTCCCTTGAACTACAAAATGTGAACAGTTAAAGCAAATCTTATCCGAGGTGCTCCAAAAGGCAATTAATGAAAATGAAACTCACTTCTGGATGCTCACTAGTTAGAAACTATGAGAAGCTTCTGCTTCTGGCCAGGCCATTCATTTATGTACAGCAGAAAATGAATGCTGCATGCATGTAGGAGTCAACCACAGCATCTCTATAACAAAATCTATCGGATTGTCACAAACTTATTTGTACCATGTTTCGCCCAGTAACTCCTTAGATCAATTGGGTTAGAGAAATTATAACCTTCGGATGCAAGTTTCTCCAAGACCTTCTTAAAAGCTCCAATACTCATCTTCCGTCCCGCTATCCTTGCACCCCGTCTCTTCGAGCTCATAGGCAAGGGATAAACAGACACCCCAGTTGTACAGCAAGCAGACTGCCAACCACCAGATCCCCATCTATAACATTGTTGTGGTGTCCCCGTGCACGAGCAAACTGGAATAGGAATTTCTGAAATATCCATACTAACTCCATTAATTACAATTTCCGCCCGTTTCTTGGGAGTCCTTGCGCGATGAACTGAAGGAGCAGACTCATCCCTTTGCACCCTAGGAGTCCTAGTCCTCGGTTTCTTCTCTTTCGGGGGAGACTTTGGGACTTTACCACCACCTCTCTTCTTTGCCACCGCACCACCACTGCCACCACCACCACCACCATTATCTCTTTCTTCACACACTTCTTCCATTTCACAGATCACATTGTCATTTTTTGGTAAATTCATTTGCTGGGGCATTTGGATAGAATGAGCAGATGAAGTCTCCGGCGATACACCATAACTTGACTGATAATAAGCATGGTGTTGATTTCCAGATAAAACGTTGAGGTACTTGTCCCTGTTTTGATTCATCCAATAGTCCATCGGAAAGTGGGCTTCCGAAATGCCGCCAACACGATGGTGATGGAACGGTCCGCCATTAGTAGAGGCCATTACGGATGACGGGTGGGTGTGCTGGTGATCACGAACTCCACCACCACCAAAAAGGGGCTTCTCAGCCATGGAGGACATTAGCTGAAGGCCCAGATGGCTCTTAAGTGTAGTTGTTGGGGGTTCAAGGAAACCCCAGTTCCTCAGATTCATATTTCCATTTCCATCCATCTTATTGCAAGAAACAGATACAACGTCAACCCGTTAAACAACGAAGAACACCAGCACAGAATTCAGTAAAATAAACTCCCTTCCAATGAACAGCCAAACGGAATTTTAGCACAACTACATCACCAACAACAATCCACATATCGCAATGCTGTTCTTGAGTTTCATCATGTCAACCCCTACAAAAACCACACAAGAAATACAACTATAGCAAACAAATCTCCGTACATAATCACACACAAAAGATACAAACAGCAAAAAAAAGCATCGAAAAATCCAGAACCAAGAAAAAATGCAGGGACTTTGGGGGTTTTTATGCCAGATCTCCGTAGATAATAGATTTTCAATCATACATAGTATAGACAACAGATTCAGAAAAAGAAAACTTGGGCAAGATAAAATGGCAAAAATTTTGACAAAAAACACGAGAGAGTGAGAACGGATGATAGAGAACTTACTAAGAGAAACAAGAGTCGGCTGGTTTAGGTTATTTTTCCCTTTGTTTCAGATTTTAAGCCCTCCTTGGGAACGGAAGAGGAGGTGGGAGTGGGAAAAATGGGCACAAAAATAGAGAAATGAAATGAAAAATCTTCAAAAATATTATAAATTTTAAAAGAAAAATGAAATCTTGATGGGCACTAATGTCATGCAAGAGCATACATATATTCCCACCACACTGTTCTTGGAAAATACTTTTGATCAAAAACCCAAAAAATTGATACTTCTTAAGGTGTGTTGTTAAATATATACACTAACAAGGAATATTAGCAATGAAGATTTGGAGAGTTAATGATGTTAGATTATGACAATGTTATGACTACAAAAATATGTGATGGGATGGAGAAAGTCCCACTATTATTATTACAAGGAAAGAAGATGAAAAGTTTTGTGTTGAAAATTAGCATTTTAAGTATTTGTAAATATAGAGCCCACAAAAATATAAGCCATTTAGCACTTTTTTACTAAATGCTAATTCTTGAAATGATTATACATTTAGATTTAAAATTCAATGGAGACAGTATTGTATTGCCACACAACATTCCATTGTTGGAAAATCACAACTTATTTTTTCACAAGAATGTCTTAACTAAAACATTATTTTATTTTATTTTTTTTAACTTATTACTTTATCCTATCATTTGGATCAATAAATTTAAATCTAAAAGAATAATTTCAAATTATTTGATGTTAGAAGAATTTAAAATTCATCAATGTTTATCAAAGCATATTTTAATTTTAGAGTCGAGTGATTTGAAACTGTTTAAAATTATAACTATCAAAACAAATCCAAATATAGGGATTTGAAACCTATTGATCTAAATAAAACCTTAAATTACTTTGTTTATTTGAATTATTGTTGCTTCATATAATATGTTTAATTTTTCTCATTGAAATAATACGAAAAATAGATAGAGAGAGAGATAAAATCATAAAAGATTCATATTCAACATAAATTTCAAGATTGTAAACTTAATATCAAGAATTAACAATTATTCGATTTTAAAGAATTAATATGAAAGATGGGACAAGAACATCACCATTTGTAGGGGTAGTCACGGTGCGATTTTGATTTTTTCATAGCAAGCTATTCTCAAATTGTATTACTCTTGGCGATTATTATAAAAAAATATTTTAATTATCACTTTTATAACCAAAATCAAAGGTGTGGTTTCACAACTTTAATACTTAATTATAACAAAAATAAAATATTGAAATTAACAAAAACATAAATAAATAAAACAAGTGTTTGTTTGTAGCAATCAAAATTTAGGTTATGGACCTATTAAATATATTGTCAAGAAATAAAATAAAAATTAAAGACATCCTTGGGCAATCTTCAATATATTGTCTTAAGCGTGTCACTTGTATCTTTCATATTTTGGCTGCAAATGATCAAACAGATGTTACTGAGCCCATTTTCTGACTAGCTTGTTTAAATTCATGGCAGCGAAAAATCTCCTGATCGAATTCCTTACCCTTTTCCTATAGCTCTTATGCTTATTCTCTTCAAGAAAGGACCTTGGGCACTCTTACAAGCACTTATGGAGTCAGGTTCCGCTGCAGCATTCTCTTTGATATTTGTTTCTGAGATTGGAGATGAGGTAAAATATTTTGAAAGGTGACTTAGTACTCGTCCTTTCCCATGTAAGCACGTCTCTGCTATCTCTTTGTATTGGTCTTTGAGCATACATTTGCATATGCGAGTTTATATCCTTTTGTACCTTGTCTGCCAATCATCCATCTTTTGTTTGATTCAAAGGGTGCACCATCACTTATGACCATCCTGTCTGTTCTAATTGGCCGGCTATTTCATTCAGACAGGTAACCCATAGTTCTTGCTGTCAAAGCTTGTTTCATGTAATTCCATTATTTAGTGCAAGTATACATGTCTTATGTTGAAATAATGTTCTCTTAAACTGTGGTCAACATAGTCGCCATACAACAATAAGGGAAGAGACTGAAACAAGAGAGTGATTTTGGTCTTAAATCGATCCGAGATGCATGTGACCTTCTGTCTATGGTAGCTACAACTGTTGAAAATGGGAAACAGGAATCTAATGAATTTGCTGAAGCTGAGGAGCTTGTAAAGGAAAAGGTGATTTCCGTTGCCATAATCTGACGTATCCTCTTCTGTAAGACAGACTTGTGTGATGTCCTTGGCGGTCTCTCTTACTCCATGTTTGTTATCTGAAATATCAACCTTTGACGCACTCAAAGGTGTCGAGACGGCTTTTGGATCCCCTTGAAGTTCTCTGGAAGTCATTTATTATAACTGTACGAAATCCTGTCCTAGTAAGAAAACATTGAACGGCCATGGATGTAAGAGCGCTTACCAAACAAAGTAAAAATCGTGTTTTGTGCTTGTTTTTCCTTCTTGATTTTGCATGTATTCCTCAATCTATATTTGCAATTTCCTGATAGTCTGTACCGCAGACAAAAAAAGTAAAAGGTGTTCTTGAGTTGTATATCAGTGACAACTCAGTACTCATCAAAACACCCTCTTTGTATTGCTCTGTGACAACTTAGTCTGATTTATCATCCTCCAGTCGGTTCAAGGTTGGACACATCTTTCACAACGACTCAGCTAATGGTAGTCGATGTTAATTCTGGTAAAAATCTACGACTCCCAAATTAGGCTTAGTAACTTGAGACTGTCGTAACTAGGAAAACACTTGTCAAACATAGAAATCTCAAGCTAGTCCAATCCCAGACAACAGTTGTCATGACCTTAATTCTACATGTTCTTGATGTGATTTCTCTCATACTTTGTTCTGGAATTGTCCAGAACAACGAGAAAATGGATATATGCACCACAAATGATTTTCCTTTAAAAGATTTCACGTGCTAAAGCTTTTCATCTACCTTGGGAGATCGCTTGATGCAGCCCAGATATCAGATTCTGAAACGTCTCTAGCCTTCAAAAGATTTCAAGCATTTAAGAGAGTCTTCTTGACCGTTCTTGTCTAACACGTGCATCCACCAGCAAGGTGATATTGTTCTTGATGTGACTTGCAAAATTTGGTTAAGAAAATGCAAAATACAGAGCGTGTGGGAATACTTAACAATGTGGTGCTAACAAGAAATCCGAGATGTTGCTAATGTTAACTTGGAAGTGTTTGAGTTTTACTGATAATTTGTTTGTACAATTCTATGTTAAAAAGAGTTTTCAAACCTTTCCGCTCTCATTTTTTACTATTTTATATTTTATGTAATGCTGATAAATTTCAAATTCCCATTAATCATTTCCCCTATCTCTTTCCTCAAATCCAATCCTTCTACCCAAATACACTATGAAAACTACATTTGAATTGATACATTTAACCCGTCAAAATAAAAAATTAATAGATTTAAATTATGGGACATCAAATCCATAATAAAAACTTTTTTGAATTTATTGGAACATTTCCACCTTAAAAAGGATTTTAATTCTCTATTTGAACTATATTCTATGAAAATATTGATATTCAATTTATTTGACGTAACTTCAATGTTCTTTTTTCTAATTTCTTTCCTCAAACCAAAATCATTCAATCCAAATGTAGCCTAAAGTTGTGTTTGAATGGATAGACTTGAATTTGATTAAAGATATCAAATAAGTTCATATCAAGAGACTTCAAACTCCCGTGCATATTTCACGAAATGTAATTGTCAATATAATTATCCAAAGAATTTGTCATTAAGAATTCAGAATCCACAAATTCACATCCATCCCTCTCAAACATAGCCTAATTAATACTACTTCTCTTACCGTTAAACTTTTTTGTATGCATATAAAAAAATTTCTCTTCTCTGACCTAAATCACTTTTAATTCTAATGCTCTGACAAATTACAAGCTCAACACCCATGAAGCATCAATCGCCACCTGCATGCAAATGAGTGATCAACAGTCCGAACAATATTATATCACAATCATCTCGAGCATGTTTTCTGACGCGCACAAGAAGCCATAATTTATTAAAGAAAAACATATGCAGGCACGGGTAATGGAGAGTTTGACATCAGAGCTTCAGAAAGCACATGATCCATTAATAATGTTACTGGTGATGAATCTTACGCTTTCTCGGCTTTATGCATAAACTGCATAAGCGGAAAGCTGGTAAGTTCAGAAAGTGTATAGAACAAAAATTTGCTCATAAAATTTCCTCCTCGCAAACAAAAAAAAGGATGCCGGAAGGATGCAATTGAGACCGTCGACCGTTGCTCATGAAGCCTGGTACTTATTTTTCATGGCTGATGCTGCTGCTTTGTACCAAGAAGCTGCAGCCACAGCCCCCGGGTCGGGTACTGATGCTAGAATGTCAGCTGACACATAAGATGACCGGCCAGCCTGCAAAAAGGCTTGCTAATTAGTTCAGGTGCAGATAACTATGACAAGTAGGACTGAAGCATATTTGGATTGTGGTGGCTGGTTATAAGCCAAAGAGAGAGACAAGATCAACAACATTAGCATAAGAGAATCTCCATATGTTTATTCACCGAACTGCTGAGTTGCCTTGCTTAATTTAGAGCATGCTATTTGTATGCACATCAATCTCAAAAGTCGCTTCATTAAGTTCTTTGACAACTTATGCATGGCAGCTAGAAATGTTAACAAACTGTGAAGACAGGTTTGCAGAAAATAGAAGAAAAACATAGATGTGATGCCCTACAAAGTGATCAAAAACCTTTTAATTTAATATTAGGGGTAATTACACTTACACTCCCTCCGAAAATTCACGGTTTACACCTCACCCTCTTTCGTTAGGATTTGGTCAAAAACACTAACTTCAGCAAAATAATTACATAAATTTTTAATTTTACCCCTCATTTAACAATCCCGTGTAATAATTTTGTACCTATAAGGAGAAAAATGTAATGATGTTAACGTCACTCTTTCTACAGATATTGTATTTATCCCTTTATAAATATAAAAATATACATGGGAATGTTAAATGAGATGCAAAATTGAAAATTGCTGTAATTTCTTTTGCTAACGTCAACATTTTTCATCCAAACCCTAATGGAAGGGGGTGGAGAATTTTCGAAGGGGATGAAAGGGTAATTTCAAACTTCTTTGGGGAAAGTGTATTTGCATTTTCAATAGGGGTCTACGTGTAATTAACCCCTTGATATTATGTGAAAAGCTTGGTCTGAAGATCATTACCTGTGCTTGCATGTTTTTAGTTGACTCGGCACCGGCAACTGCTGCTTCAGCAGATAAGGCAAAAGCCTGAACAGGATCTTCTCCAGCAGTCAATTTCTATCCACAAAGCGCAATGAGTAACTAAAATGCCTTAATCAATTGATACTCACTGAACAAGAAACATGGTAATTATAGCTTCTAACCTCTTTAAGGACAGAGGACGCTGGAATAAGAGCATCCAATAATGTCCGATAACCTGCTTTGGCACCACCATATTTACTGACTGCATCAATAGCAGCTTCAAGAGCACCAGCCCCTAAATCAAGAAGCTTTGGTTTATGCTACTGCCTTTTGCACAGCTGTCAAATCTAAAAGCCATACATTAAGTCTACTTACATTCTAGTGCTGTAATACCCGACTGACTATTTGCCTTCAGCTGTGCGTATGCTGCCTTACAGAATATGTCGTATCTGTTATTGCAAAAGGAACCTTTGTCATCAAGTTAAATACAATATCCTCGGCAGTTATGATAGAAAAGGAAGAAGTTGAAATAGACAAGGAAAATGTTTACATGATACCACTGGTTCCTCCCATGACTTTTCTTATAGAAATTCCAATTTCATTAACAGTCTCTGCAGGGTCATTCAGTGGATAACTGGAAAGTAGGATCCAGAGATCAAAATAAAGTAAGAAACTGGAGAAAGTAATAACAAGGCTATTTAACTGGTCCAATATCAGGCAATACATATGCACCCAGTAGAATTGAAAAGGACAGGCAAAAGATAGAATGGGAGACTACAAACAGAGTAAAGAAAAGGAAACCAAAAGCAAGGTCTTGACAGTACGAGCTTCCTACTGGGGGTCTTCTGCTGTCAGAGGACTATAAAAATATTAAATGATTTACAGGTAAATTGGAGGAAATTTTTAATTTAAACAGCATCAGTTTTTTGTGAGTTGACTGAAGAAATGTACTCCTAATTGTAATGCAATCCAGGAAAAGCTTTTCCCTAGTTTACTAATCTATCAGCAAACAGCACTAAATTTGATATAGATGTTCCTCACCTGCCACCAGACAAAATTCATCTCTTAAGTTCTTGCTAACACCTAGAGTTCAAGGAGTCAAAATCACAATCAATCATCCACTGGTTGCTGGTTGCCCTCCATCGGATTTTCTGTGTCTTTAACATAAGGTGATACTAACTAAGAAGAAAATGCAACTTACTCCAGTTACAGAATACAATGCGCTACTCCAATCCTAATCATGTTAAGAAAGGGAAGAGCACATACAGGTTATTTGAATTTCATAGTTGGTTTGGTAAATTGAACAGAAACCCCACAAGCAGCGAATCTTTTGGACCAACTTCAGTCATGAGGAAACCAAGAGAAAAACAACACAGAAGTAGGAAAACAATTGTTTCGTACTTTCAAGAGGGTTAAGTTTCTTTCCCATGTGTTCTTGGATGTATTTCAAAGAACTCCATAAACCAAAGCCATAGTCCAATTAAAATAAATTCAAGCCAAAATACTCTAGCTATAAACAGTGGTAAGACTTCACTAGTACAACCACATATTACATTCATAAGAAAGTAGATATATCTCAACTTCAAGTAATTCCAACTCATAATAAAGAAAAATATGCATACATATTCTGGAAAAATACAATGCTGTGAGTAGTACCACAACATAATGCATGTGTGCGTGAGAGGGAGAAAGAGAAGCCAGGGACAAAAAGAGGCTTACCACTTTCTCATGTCTTCAAGAATGGCTGATGCACCTTTGGACATCTACAGTATAACAAGGTGTCAGACTCATTCACCATGTAAGCTGCATTCTTAAGCTAGAGGGAACATATAATAAATCCGGACACTTACTGTTGATCCACAGTCACCATCACCAACTTTGCCATCCAATTCATTTAAATTGTCCCTCAGATCAATAACTGTTTTTGCTGCTGCTTCAATAGCTATTTCGAGAATGCGCCCTTCAGGACTTAGCTGTTGAGGCCGACCCAATGTCTAACAAAATAGTCGAACCAACAAGAGGCAGTGAGGTCACAACACGTGTTTTCAGTGACAGAATTGCATCAGAATTAAAACCAGAAGACCAACTCGTTTTGTTTTGTTCATAGACACATTTTGGGGGGGTGGCCAACCTTATTGAATTTTAATGCTCAAATTAAGCTTTGATAAATCACATAATGATCATTTTACTACAGAAGGAAGCATGGAAGAGCAAAAAGTCATAATTAAAGAATATTAATGTCCCGCCGATAGTATATTTCGAACACAAGCAATAGGTAGATAGGTTCAAGCCATATCCTAGCTTTGGCAGGTGATCCTTTGTTGATATTGGTCAAACTACAAGTGTCTTTTCTGATGATGGCATATGAATAATAGGCCTGTTATAGAATGATGTGGTTAAAGGTACATGTATCTCATGCCCTTTACCACATGCAAAATTTTCATTTGAACTTCATGGGAAAAGGGAGGTAAGGGTAAATAATTTTCATGAAGTTCAATGTTGAAACAAAGGCACCATTGACTTTTTTTTCTTAGTGAACAACTATTCAATTTCAAGAGCAAACAGTTTTAGGTGTACGCCCTACTCTGGGGACAAGTTCCCTAAGGTCTCATCTGCCAAAGAATAGCAAAGTTGGGATCAGCATACCTCTTCATTCTTTTTTGTACGAGATGGTGGAAGAGGAACGGGAATCTTGGCTGGTGGGTGATTACCTGAGGGCATAATTAATTTAAATAGATTAAATTAAGTCGTGAAAGAGTCATTTATTTTGACCATAAATTCGGATTTCCCACAAGCGGGAGTCTAGAAGAGTGACCAACTCTTAGGCATTGACATGATACTAACCATCAGCACCAACGGGCCAATTTGGAGCCTTAGTAGGGGCATCCAGAAGGTTCAGAATTGTTTGGTCTGCCTTCATAACAGTGATTGAAAATCCTGCAAAAAAAACAACATAATACTGGGCTCTCTCATAAAAATATATTATGGCGTGCACAAACGTACCTGCCATATCTAGGGAGGTCATAAATGAACCAGTATACACTCTTTCAACAGCTAACCCATGTTCCAGCTGCAATCTAGGAACAGCCTTTCCAGCCGCAATCATCAGTTCCATAAGAGGAGTGGCCCCTAATCTGAATGCCACAAGAAAATAAAAAAGAATTAACAGAAAACACAGGTATGAATTAACAATGATATTTGCAGTGGAAAGTGCTTCTGAAGAGTGCTAAAAGATCATCTCAGAATATGAAGAGGTATATGTGTTTAGCTTCAGGCTTACCCGTTAATCATGAGAACAACTCTACTGCCACGTGTTATATGAACATAATTGGTCTCCTACAGATGATCAGGATAATCACAACTTGGTGCCAAACTAGGAATAACACTTTAAGAAAAAGTAAAACCACAAGAGGCAGTTTGCCAAATAGTAATCTTGAAGCATGGAAACTCTCAATTCAAAAAGAGAACTGTCAAGACGCAGACACACACGAAAAAAGGAAAACATTCAAGACCAAAAAGCTGAAATACACAAGTCCTCAGCTTGTGATTTCCTGTCTATGTACTGAAGTCTTCGGAGTCAAGTTCATCAAGCAGAACCTGCAATCTTTTCCCAATTTCTTGTATCAATCTGTTCGGTTGGAACTACAGAACTTATCAAACTACAAGCCATCATGTGACTGTACTCATCTCAGTGCTTGTTAACCTTAATTCTTAGCCTTTCTTTTAACAAGGTTACATCATTTAACGAATTGAACATGTTATCATTGTCAGAATTCCATGTTCACCTCAGCCTGCCTTTCCCACAGACAACAGTCGATAGAGATCAAATCACATCAATACATTCTTCCAGCTTTGACATGCAGTCTTTACACCATAAAAGATAGCTGCAAATAGTTATTTCATATATAGGCCTAATCATTCTACTATTCAAATTTTATAACCTTCAATACCAGCACTTTCACTAAGGCAAACTAAAGACCTACTCAAATTAACTTAGACTATTATTTATATAATTGTTTTTGCAGTGCCAACGACATCTATAGTTGAAAAAGTATCAACTGTGGCGCAGAAGTACAAGTGATTTTTAGTACAATAATCTGACTTTCGATCATTTCATAGTACACTTGCACCACATCACACTGAGGGAAACTCCACAAATTTGACGAAATTTAGGATAGACAACTTACCTGAAAATTCTCATCACTGAGTCCTCTCTTAGAGATGATGTTTCTATATCAGATAAGCTGTATTAAACATTACACATCTAACAAATAGTGGCATACCGTTGACAATATTTGCTTCAAGACATGAGAGACCACAATGTCAACAGGTTGGAGATCAGCCACAGCAGCTCCTGGTTCTCCATGCTGAAAGACATGAAAGAGGGTATAGATCACTTGCACGGACAGTGACATTCATTATGCCATTCAATAACTTTGTTACAGATTCCCTTCAACTGAGATTGCTGAAACTACTTTTACAGTTAAGAGTACGAGAACCCTTTGATTGCCAACATCAACTGGTTATATGCAATTATGAAACAGAAAGACAATGTCAAGCAATATTCTACTAGGAACTAAAGATTTGAAACAACACAAATTTTTTAAGTCAAAACTCTCATGACTAAAAATACATCTTGATTGTCATGCTGCAAGCACCACAAGTGATCACGGCATTAGATAATTGGAAATGAAATGCACCTATCCAAAACTAACTCTATTTTTAATCAAAATCAACTCAATCATAAAGTAACCCCTTACAATTCCAAGACCAAGCTCCATCTTGCCAGGGCCCAAACGATCTGGCGTCACTTGACCGGGCAATGTGCAAACCGATAATGCTACACCCATTGTACCAACCATTTCTGATGCCCGTTTTGCTTCAGCAGCAACTTCTGCTAAAGCGAGACCAGAAGCCGCAGCTGCCCCAGCAACCTGGGATTGGCAAATAAGTCAATTATCAGTAACTAGAGTAGAATAAGCAATTAAGTGTTTAGTTGCATCGTATGAACCAGTTCAACCATCATAGTTTAGGATAGTGTAAGATACAACAGCAATGATTTGTCTAACACATCCGACTCGAACAGTTAAAGGAAACTAGTCACAGAAAGAGAACTAGTGATACAAATAAAACCATGTATGTCTAATGCAAGTATTTCAGCAGGATATTTCAATTAGCTAGTTACATGAATATTTTAGCATGTTAATCTAGAACATTGGCGTGATTTATTTTACTGTTTAACAAATTACTGTACTCTTATTATGACTGTTCAATAAATTAGGAACATGAGCATATATAATTTCTTATAGTTCATAGGATTCATTTCAATCTTACAGCATTAGAATGCAATTTATTGAGACCACAATGACAAGATGAAAAAAAAAATGAGGAGAAATATGATGCTTCTTTTCAATAACTGAGGTTACCTTTGAAATTTAAAACAAAAGTAGTTGAATAACATATCAGGAAAAAAAATTGCATGTGTATGCATACCTTCATTGCTGTTTAAAAATCTATTTTGCAACACATGAATGCAGAAATTTCTGATTTAACAAATAAATTCGTGGAGAACAAGAAGAAATCGACAAAGTCTGCAAAAGCGGTTGGTCCGAAATAAAACAAAGGTATGAGAAGCACATATTCAATCCTGTGGGATAAAAGAACACACTGCAGGATGGAGGAAGACACTGAACCAACCTTATGAACAAGAATGGTTCCAGCTAAACCTCTTCTTCCAGCAATGCCTCTTGGAGGTGGTAGAGCACAGTCATCACCAACAATTACCATCTGTTAGCACAAATTGTTGTAAGCCCATTTATTAGCTAAATTTTAATTTTAGTATATCATCTGGGTCACATAAAAAAGGCATACCTCCACTTTATAACCTTCAGATTTTGCCTGTTCAGCTGCCAAACCAAAGTTCAAGCGATCACCAGTGTAATTCTGTGATTAACCAAATCAACATGCCGTCATGAAGGTACATGCAATTATTATAATAATTTTGACAGAAAAAGACTACAAGCAGCCTGATTCCACATTTTGAAAGTAGTGAGGTGCACAACTACAAGAATAAAATGAGCATATGTTATGAACAAAAGTAGTAGTACATTGGGAAGAGAAAAGGTTAATTTTATCAAAATCACAATCAAAGATACCTTGACAATGAGGAGGCATCCCGGAGGACCAGTCACAGCTCGGATGCCCTGATGCAAGAATTTAGTTTTGATCAACTAAGGAAATATCAAGAAGGAAATTAACTAAAATTAATGAAACCATGATGTTATCAATTAGTGTGATTAGAAGTCTACATACTGCAAGAATGGAGTCAACAGGAGGAGAGGCAAAAACATCCCCACAGATTGCTGCTGTCAGCATTCCTTCTCCAACAAATCCAGCATGAGCAGGCTCATGACCACTTCCGCCTCCTGTATGTTAAGCAACTTTCATAAGGTTTATCAGAGTTCTTATACAATTCTAATCAAACTAGAACTCTTTACAGTCAACTAAGAGTTCTTATCAACAGCATTTAATTCTGATAGCGAAACATCATCTTGTTAGTTTGTCAAAATGTCCAACAACATATAGAAATCAGAAAGGACCAAATTTACTTGTCGTTACGCCGCTGAGACAATGGAACCGTTTAGTATGGACAACTATATTCTTTTAATTGTATCTGAAAAGTCAAGGTTAGAAAGATTCTAATATGATGGCTACAATCAACCACAACAACGATAATAGGACAAAATAGGTATGGTCATCTCTTCATGTGTAGAATAACTATTAGTACTAAGATCAAGTATAGACATAGAGGCTTTCTACTATACTGGCTAAAACAGGGGAAGCATATATGGCCCACCTCATGCTCAGCATGCAATATTGGTAATTGAGCACTATAACAGAGAATGGAAACAAAGAAATCAATGATGCCTCGGACCTGAGATAACGGCTACTTTGTCGTATGTTCCGCCAGGAACATCAGCGCGTAACACAACTTTGACCTACATAAAATGCTGTTAGATGGAAGCAACACATATAAAAGACAGTGATGCATGAACTGAAGCATGAAAATAAAGTAGTTCATATCATTACATCAGGAAAACCATCCAAATACTGCAACCCAGGATAAGTTTCCACCAGACCCTCAATGAACTCAGTCACAACATCTGCAACCAGAGTACATAAATTCAGCTTTGGAAATGCATTTAGAAACGTGTTGAGAAAGTCGGACATGCATGGTGGGGCATAATGAATAACATGCAGATCTCATTAATATCATGACTCATGATGCTAAATAAGCAAAATCTTGCACCCTAGAAGGCCTCATCCCAACAATTAAAAATAACAATAAAAAAAGAAAAGAGAAGACGAAGAAAGACAAAGTTCCAGTAGAATCATAGTTATCTACACAAGTATTCAGTAAGTTCGGCTGGTTATCCTCCTGCCGAGTAAACTACAACTCTTAAACCACGATGTACAGCATAGCAATCACGTACTAAACAACATGAATAACATACAATCCAAATCCCAATTCCAGATAAACATCAACCGGACAAAGACATTTACGAAAATAAAATAAAAAACTAAAACCCTTGCCATTCCCCAATAAAAAGTACAAATGGAGCATCATCCGCGAAAATTCCCTTTTGCAACAGAAACAAAAAAGTCAAGGCCGACTAAAATTCGAGTGCAGTGCATGCATCAAATGCACACCACTCCCACCTCTCCCAAAAACAAAACCCCATCCAAGAAAACCCCGAAAAAAAAAAATTCAAGGAAAAAGTTCAAGAAAACCAAAATGCAGACACAAAATGGTAAAAAAGAAAAATCATAAACAGCGGAGAGCGAGGAATTATCGTGACCGTTTGGGTCGTTAATGAGTTTCTTGCTCTGGAAATCCATCGACAAATGCGAGTGAACTCGAGTGGATTCTCCCAAAAATAATCCCTAATGCTGGATTAGTAAAACAAAAAAGAAACCCTTTTCTTGTGAGAGAAAATCGATGAGGGTTTGGAGATTTTGGAGAAAACTGGCTTCTATAGAAAGTCACCTGAGTGTTGAATAATTGTTGATTTTAATGGGTTTGCTTGTCCGAACAAGAAATCAATTAAATATATATATATAGATATATGTAAATAAATAAATAAAAGGAAAAACTCATCTAATTTCAGTCTCAATTATCGATGCGCCTTTTATGTGATGAGGAGTCGCATTCGACGACGGATGATTGTAGCAGAAGAAAAAAACGTGCTTCTTTTTCGTAGGTATTTTTTCTACTTCCATTAGGAGAATATTTAATTAATGATAGGATAATCGTAATTAGTCTTACTTATATCAGAAACTCTAATCACCAGTCATTAAGATCTACTTGCAATAACTTCTATTTTTACGTGGGAATACATTGCCAAAAATTATAGGCTAAGCAATCATACATTAAGTGTTTGATAACATAAGTTCAAAATGGAGAAAAGAAAGTTAAAATTAAAGTGTTTGGTGGGGATAAAAAAAATTAATTTTTACACTTTTATAAATAAGCTCGTCGAAATTATACATTAATCCCATTATATAAAGAGTTGAAGACTTTGTCTTTTATTTTACGAAATTTTTGAAATTGTATCAAATGACATGCTTTATGAGATTGTTAAAATCGTTTTAAAAATGAGAAAGTTTGATACATTTAGTCTTATGTTCAAGCTTCAGTCAGAAAATAAACAACAAGAACATGTATAATGTACGTGTCCATCAGTTATACGAATAGCTAACTTACACTCATTGCACGTGTTGAGTTTTTTCAATTTTTTGAATCATTTTAAAAATTTTGTAAAATTGATGAATAAAAGCGTTGAACTTCATATCTTATAGGACTAAAAGTATTATTTAACATAACCGTTAGCTATTAAATGTGTGAATCATAAATAATTATTTAATAGTCGATAGTTACTTATGAACAACTACTGTACTATGACTGACAATCATATTTTTCATAAAATTCAAACTCCAAGAATTTTTGGGATTTCAATTTTACCACTAAGATTAACCCTAGCAGGCTTAATTAATTCATCCATCATCTGTCAAATAATATTATTGAGGGTTTTTAATTATTTTAATATTAAGTCTCACTGCCCAGGTAGATTATTTTTTTTATTTATTATTTTGATGGTTTTTAAAAAAATAAGAGCCCATCTTTTTATATTCCCCTTGTTAGCCAATTCTTGAAGTCTAGGTTCAAATTTGGAAATTTTGATATCCTCATATGTAAATTGTGAGCTGTTGAATCAATATATGATAATATCATTTATATATAATTCAATGATTCAACAACTGGTAATCTATGTGGGTACAAATACATTGGATGAAAATGCCTACACCAACCAAAATCGGACCGGATTTTCTATTGCAAACTCTATCTCATCTTCTACTCCGTTAAACATACACACACTATGTGTATAAAGATAACATCATGTATTTATATAGGAAAATATTTTATATACATGGTGTGTGTATATGTTGAATGGAGTAGAAGATGTGGCAGAAAAATCCAACGGCAACCAAAACATACACATACCACAAAGTTTGATGATCTCAAGTTTTTCATGAACTGCATCATGTCCCAAATTAAATAAGCACCATCTTATTTTCAAGACAAACTGATCCATTGCCTACTTAAACCCTCTATGAACCTTCACAGTCTGCTGATCAACCATGCAATGATATTGTCCATGACTTCTTCCTTTTCAGGTTCAAAGAGCAGATCATGCAACAGTCCTTCATATAGCTTGATCGTCTTGTCGGTCGAGGAAGCCTCCTCGTGGAGCTTCTGGGAGGCTTCGGGGTCGGTGACGGAATCAGCCGTGCCATGGAGGACCAGAAACGGTGTTGTCAACCGGGTCAAGTTCTGCTGCAAGTAGGTGGTGATTCGAAGAATTTCGTAGCCTGTTCTTACCCTTATGGATCCGGTAAACACTAATGGGTCTGAATACTTCGCCACCAGTGCCTCTGGATCTCTTGAGACGACAGACCCCCTTTTGTTTGCGGCGCTTACTTGGAATCTCGGCAACAAGAAGGAGAAAACTGGGGCGAGCACCTGTAATCGAGGAACTTTAAGTTATGTAAAATGTATAAATTTAATATACAGAAACAGGGGTGTAAGTATTTTAGATATCTGATATTAGAAGGGAGTTAACTGTAAGTTCCTTTTTAACAAAGAAAACTTAAGAGGGGGGGCTTCTACAATTTCAACAACAGGAGGCGTATAATTAGTAACTACATTGGTTCGCGAAGGGGTCGTTGTGAAATAACGTATATGGATACTCAAAATATGGAAGATTAGGAGAGAAGATTCTTACAGCAAAAATTGGATGGGATGGCTGAACTCCAACGGCAGGTGAAGTCAACACCACTCCAGCTACACTTTGCCGCACTTTTGGATCAAGAGCTGCCTGTTATGGCAAGAGAAACGTCATTAACAAATGGCGTTGATCAAACGACTAGATTACAAACATTAAGTTACAAAATTCGAATGATTGGTGATCTAATCTAATATTACCTTCAAGACTATAGCTCCACCAGTTGAATGTCCGAAACAAAAGCAGGGAACTCCTGGATTTTCAGCTAAAACCTTGCCGAGAAACATTTTCTAAGCACAATACAAGTGCAAAAGTCAACGCAAAGTCCTGCATGTAGTATCTATTCAGCATGAAATTGTTTTGGACTGAGTTGTGAGGATCGAAAGACCATACCATGTCGTTAACAGCATAATCAAGAGAATGAACATATGCATGCAGCCCATCACTTCCACCATGTCCTGCAATAAGGTAAAGACGAGGTTACAGAGAGGATCTGTCGGAAAATATCGTAGGAATAAATTTAAAAAATAAAATAAAATTGAAGATAGGAGCTCTATAAGATAGTTCTCATTGTAAGCTGTGAAAATGCTCCGACTCATTACATGAAGTTTCTCTCTACCGTTCAACGTGCATTCCATGCTTTCTAACAGGTACTGGACGAAATTAATGAATAGCTTTAAGGCTTAAAACACTAACATAATGTAAAAGAGTTCATAAAGAAGCTATGGTTTTGTTTTCCTGTTACATTAAATATGAAGAATTATTCTCAAGAGATGCCGAGTTAGTACATCCTACCACTTACCGGGTCTGCCTCATGCAGTTGAATACCGGCCAGAAAAAAAACAAAACAGGTTGTTGTACAGTTGTTGAGTTTGTAAAGCATAACTGGTCCGTTACCACTAGATATTTTCTCCAGTAAGACACAAGAGTAGTTAATTTTAACAACACAAAATATGGATTAGAGTCGTGTCCGCCTTTACCAGTTTTCTTCTTCTGTCCCTCTACTAGGTAATTACAAAATAAAGAACCATGAAACAACTTACAAACTGTATGGATACTTGAATAACATGCTATTTTCTCATCTCTAAAGCCGAAGGAAAAGAACGGGGGAAAAGGAAATTCACAATATTTCGTATGGCTACTATTATTTCTGAAAATAATAAAGATGACGTCGTATGTAGAATTTTTCAACTTACCGATCCAATCCATTCCATAAACCTTGATGCCATTTGCATTCAGTTTCTTGGCGAAATCATTATATCTCCCGCTGAATGTTAAAAGAAGTGGACGATCTCAGAAAGGAAAAAACACAACCAAATAAAAATTACAGGATCTGCATTGCAGCATACAGACCTGTGTTCATTCAGGCCATGCAAGAGAACAACCACTCCCCTGCACATCAGAAAACAGATACAATCAAATTGTAATCCTGAAATGTGGACTGGAAGATTTCAAACTAAGAATAGCCTGAGATAAAAGAATGTAATGCAGCAAGCACCCTTGCTGTAAATAACCTTGTCTCGGCTGAATGATATCATAAAGCTATGTTGAAGAGAACCCAACAAGAGATGTCGAAACTAATCAATCAAATTAATCACTTGACTTCCCCAAAAGTCTAATGCAATCGTCACCATAATTGAAACAAGAAATAAAAATCTTTCACAAACCAAAGCAATTGTACATGTGCCACTAATATAGTTTAAAATACTCAAATTAAGCTCATGAAACACCCCAATGCTTTCCCTTTCTTTTCTTCTTTGGTTGTCGGGTTCGGTAATTAGAAGTTTGAGGATGATAAGAAGATTTGCAAGAAACATTGGTGCAATAACCCCTATTTGTGCATTAGACGATTTTATTGGTTGCAGACTCAATTTTTACTGAACGAGCTAGCCTTTCTATCCAATGCAACTACATTGAAGAATTTTGAAAGTCTCAAAGTTGAAATGGCATTGACAGCTCTTAGCAAGAAATATTCATAATATGTGAAGTACCATAAGAAAACAGTGTAGTCTAATTTCCAGATCTATATTGAATTACTTTACTTCCTAAAGATCAACCAGAAACTCAAAACAGCGGAGGACGCAGTGCATCTTATGTTTCAAAAATATATAGTTATCAAGCCGATGGTTTCATCACTTGAAGCAAAGCAACTCATCTTAAATCGACAGTTCAACACAATCTATTATTGCGTCAGTTGATTAAGAAGAAATAAGATTAAGTCCCTTTTCCATTTGATTTCTATGTTGGCGCAAACTTACCCTTAGAAACGAAAGATGTTTTCATGAGGAACTTTGAAATTGAATGCATCATAAGAAATAATTCAAACCCCGCAAAAAGCAGAATTCTTGGATGGCAACTGGCAATTGGAGACAATGACAATTGCAGAAATCTTAACTAGAAATACTAAATATATTCCTTTTATCTTATCTTTCCCCCAGCCTCCATGCCCTGTCACAGAATAATCCTTATTCCAAATAACAAAAAGAACGGTAATCCTAACAAAAGCTGCTTGCGTTTTTACAACTCTTGGGATACGGTCCAATTAGTAGGCGCTCAAAAACAAGATGCTTTCAATTATCATGTGGGAATATTCTGTTAATTTCAAATTTGAAAATCCTCCATGTCTGGATATATTCGGTTGTGGCTAAAAATGACCAACAACATCAATTTAAATTATGTCGACAAAACAAGCTTCATCAATGTTATAGCTTACAGCACATTCAAAAGCTTTAACAACGGATGAAAACAAGAGGAATACAAAAGCATATTTAGCTAGTAGTAGTAACAATCAACTACTGCAACAAATGAAGAAAAAACCATGGCAAGAACGTAAAATTCATTAGGTCCGTTCGTAAATGCAGCGTGAAACAACCATTTCATCAGAGCAAAAACTTCTGGTCCTAATTGTTGTCAATTTTCTGGCACAAATTCATGATCCAATAAACAGTAAAAATTAGTGTACCCACAAACACAGAAGATTAACTATAATCTGATGCTGTTATAATACTACGGGAAAATACTGTAGAATTCAGAACAGAAAATAGTTCCTTTCTCTACGTTACAGGGCACCAAAAAGCATAAAATCTATGAACAGAACCAAGCTTTGAAAATATTCAAGAAAACCCTCTTCATTGAATTAAAAAATAAAACAAAATAGTTAGTTTTGGGACAACCCAAATTACAGAAGTAATTCAAGAAAAACATATAGAAAAAGGAAGAATTTACCTGACTTTAACTTTAACAGGGGTCCATGATTGCGTAAAAATGGAATCACCTCTGGAAGAAACAAAAAGAGAAAACTCCCTCACTGTATTGTTATTATCTCCTCCATCATTATCCTCCACCACCCTCTTCACTGCCAAGGCCCGCCGCGCCGCCACCTCCTTGTCCACCGCGCTCTTCCTCGGCGCCATGGCCGCTGGAACTCTCACCACCTTCGCAGGTGCTGCCGAGGGCTTCTCTTCTTTCCCACCACCACCTTTCTCCGCCAACTCCGACGCCACCACGCTTCTCCGCCTCCCGCGAAACGGGAGCAGCAAAATCAAGAAACATGCGTTGATTAACAGCCATAAACTCCTCCACACACGTAGAGAAAACAACGCATTGATCCTCTCGCTGGTCCCCGGCGTCAGCATTACAGCGGCCCCATCGTTCGATCTCCTCGCCATATTTGGAGCTTCAGATTCTCTTTTTCTTGCTGACCCAAAAAGGAAATACCAGTCGTGATCAAAAGGTACGACGAACACCTCCTGTTAACCACAGTTCTGCCGAATTTCAATCTGGGTTTTGAAGCTACATAGATTTTGGCTTGAAACGATCCTGATTCTTGAAATGCAAACCAAATTACAAGCCCAAAAGTGGGATTTATAAAAAACAGAAAAGAAGGGTAGAAATTCTACAGAGTTGCTCTCTTTCTTTTTCCTTTTTGGGCAATGTAAATTCAGCGGTTCTTACAATTGTGAGACTGAGAAAAGTTGGCAGAAAAATCCGGTAATTCTTGAAGAACCTAAGAAAGAATCCCTTCGTTTTCCGTCAAAATCTATGTTTTGCAAGAGAATAAACGAATTAAATTGAATGGAAATAAATTTATTGAGAGGAAAATTGGCAGTGAAATTTGTCTCTTTGGCGAAATCTTTGGGAGATACGCATTGATGTTGGGTGTGGGAGAATACGGGAGAGAACATAGAGAGCTTCTCCTATATAGCGGTTGATGGGCTGCCATGTGTGAAATGGTGGGACCCATTTGTGAATATGCGGCGATTTGCTTATGGTCTTGTCGTGACTTGACGACATCAAATGACGAGACGCCACGTGGCGTCTGCGTTTTTTGGTGGGGGCAGGTGAGTGCGGAGGTCTTAATTTTTAATAACACTAGTGGTTACGGCATATCGTCTCTGTATTTACATAATGAATAAGGGTTAAATATATTTTATACTCTTGATTTATGTAAAAAGTGTATTTACACTTCTGAATGATAGGGTTAAATAAAAAAAAATACATAGTTCAGGGTGTAGAATGTAATTAATTCAATAAATAATTAAGTTAATTATATTTTGTCATTCAAATTATAATTATTTTTACATTTTGACATCGATATTTTTTTTTGTCAACTTATTATATCGATTTTATAAGATTTTGCATTTTGTTATTTATTTTTCAATCAAATTTTTTATCAAAAAAACCTCACATGTGGTGCACATGTGATATTTAATATTTATATGATGTAATATTTTTCATATATGCAGAGCATTTGATATTCTTCCGGCAAAAAAAACAACAATAAGATGGGCATATATGGCAAAATTTTTATAAAGTTGAGATGGTAATTTATCAAAAAAAAAATGCAAAGTATAAAAATATGCGTAATTCGAACGGCAAAATGTAATTTACCATAAATAATTATTTATACTTTAAAGTATATTATATATAAAAACAAGATATATCAACCAATATATTATATTAATAAATGAATAAATAAAATTAATTTAGGGATATTATCGTCACAAAAAAATTGATGTGCGTGAAACTTTCATATTAATATAAATAGATAATATAATCATATAGATGAGAAGAAGAATTTGAATAAGGATGATTGAAAATTTTTATGGATATTTTTTGTCATTTAAAAAATTGGTGTCCCTATATAAATAAACGTTATTTGTAAATGAAAATAAAATTCTTTTTTTATATAGTATAGATAAGGAATTAAAATTTTATTTTATTTTAATTGTCAATATATCAAATTTGACTTATTTTCATATGTTGAATTTATTGTGTGATGTTTGCAAACATATCATATACTTGTAAATGAATAGTTTGAATTGTTTATAAATTCCAAAATTACTTGTTTTAGTGAAACATTTTCTCGTAATAAAATTATGAGGCATGAGAGGACAATGTTTCATACCACAAAGACATGGATTGTGTCTCATTTTGCATCATTTGATGTTGTTTGGATAAATAAAACTATTATCTCATTCTCAAGTCTCTCGTGTAAGGAATCGATAATGCTGTCACTCATAATATACGGATACTCCGAAAAATTATTTGGTACAGTGTTAGACACGTGTCGGACACCGACACTCATCAGACATGCCTCGAACAAGTATCGAACACATTGATCACATGTTCGAAAATTTAAAAAAAAAAAAAAGATTAAAGAGGACACGAGTGTCCGTCACGTTCTAGACACATTTTGAATTTTTTTTTATAATTTGAAAAGGTTTTAGGCTATTTTATTTAAAAAAAATATGACTGATAAAAAATAAAAAGAATCAAGTCACTAATCTTAACTAAAAGCTTTGAGAATAAATTACTAAAAATTTGGGAGATGGTCAAGATGGTTTAATTAATTTAAATATTAAATATTTTTCATTGCATACATTTTAAAATGAACTCTTTATGTATATTTTTGAAGCCACATTTGATTAAAAGTATAGATGTAGAACATGCGCATCTTATATTTTATCTTGATATTGTTTATATTGCATATTCTAATTTTTTGAGAAATTAAGAATATATAAAATAAAATATATATTACATAACTGTATCAGTGCCTTGTCATGTCGTAATTTTTCTACATTTTTTATATCACCATGTCCGTGCCATATCATTGTCTGTGTCAATGCAATATTGATTGTCACGCATTCCATATTCATTTACGTCATTTCAGACCAAAATTATAAGCATCACAAATTCAATACGGACAATATTTTGCATCATATACATCGATCACATCCCATATTGCATGTATAATTATTGTTTGTCATATTCCAGACATTTATAATTTAAAATTTATTTTAAATATATCTTCTTGTAAAATAAAATCGTTGGCTCCCAATTATTGAATATACAATAATGTAAAAGTACATTTTTTTAAAAATAAATAACCAATATTTTAGCTTTTACCAAAAACTTGGTATGTAAAATCAAAATGAAACTAAAAAATAGGATAAAATCATTTGGACCAAAACTTTGTTAGTCAATGGTAAGTCTACTTTTTATCTATATATTCTAACAAATCGTCTATGAATATTCTTTCATTTGACATACTTCCATGTAATAGATTTAGCTTTATGAATGGTCTTGTGAGTAAATGGTTGACACATAGAGTGTTTCCTTATGAAAATTTAATCATTTAAATATTTTAATAATTTATATTATATATATTTATTGCATAATCATCTCGCTGCTCTTGTGTATTTTACTATTTTTCAAAAAAATAAAAATAAAAATAAGAGATAATTAAATTATATCCCTGTAAGTAAAAAATGATACGTAAATTATATCAATCGATTTCATGTTGCTGTAAATTTATGATACATTATCTTAGACAAGTCTTGAGAAATTTGATTCATTATTCGATACATTATTTTGGTGTATTGATTTTTCGATTCAATTCAATATAGTTATATCAAGAACAATCAACGAGTATAAAAAATATAAAAAACATAATATTAGTCGCCATATTTGTATCCATTTGATTAATAATTTTAAAATAATATTGATGATTTATTTTTATTATATCTAAATCAAATTTGAGGGCACTGAACTACTAAATACCAAATATAATCAAGCTAACCACGTGATTATAATTCATTTTAACTTTTATACTAATCACATAATAAATATATGTACTTTTATATGATAAATTCAAATATGTATAATAGGAACGGTAATGGTCAAAGACGCTGAGTGGATGTTTGGATATTCTTATTTTAAATAAAAATAATAGATGCAAGTTAAATTAATTTTATTATGAGGATATTAAGAATTATCTAGTTATTTAGAAGATTTAGTCATTTTTAAAATAAATTCATGTGAGTCCATTATAACATGGACTTAATATGACAAAAGTGGTATATTAAGTTTGAGAAGTGGAACTCACAATATGAAAATGAAATTGGGAAAAAAAAAAAAGTGACCTTTTGGAAAAAATGGAATAAACAGATAATTTTTTATATATTTCTAAATAATAAAAATATAAAATCCCATAATGAAAATAAAAACATACAATTATCTATTTTAATAATAATTATTTGTGATAATAAATTAATTTATTTCTTATAAAATTACAGGAAGGGAAGAATCCCATATATTTGAAAAATCAAAATATATTACATGAAAAAAAAAAAAAAACTCTAGAGGGGGAACAACTACTTCATCTACCCTAAACAACTCCTAACATCTTATTTATTTGTACACTAAGCTATAAAACAAGGAGAATCGTCCCATATTATCAAATATAAGACTTGCTATAAATATCATTTTACAAATTTAAATATGACCTACATATAAAGAAAAATTAATCCTTTTTTCTTTTTCCCTCGGAGAGTAGGGGTAGGAGAGCCCGACTTTTTCTCGTTTATCTGTATACATCTCACGTTGTAAAATAATTTTTCAGTAATATTACATGTCGGAGTATAGTTGCTTGGACCTGGTCCATTTGTGCAAAACCTTACCGAAAACATCATAAAAAATTATATCGATATCACTCCGTGTCATTTGAACAGACATGAACCCCTGCCCATCGTAGAAGAATTTTAGGCGCTCTCTGTTCAAATTCTTGACATCTCCCCGCCATGCCTTCGAGCCCGCTCCACTTGTCAAAAATTGAATAGGGCTGCAAAACAAATAAAATAAGTTATGTTTAGTATAAATGATCTACTTTTGAAATAATTCAGGCCGATGCTATCTTTATCGTACCTTTTATCATCACTGATTTGCTCAAGACAATGATCGTGCCCGTTCATGTAGAAATCAACATCATTGGCCTAAAAAATGAGATTTTTTCAAAAAAATATCAGTATTTTAAGAAAAAGGAATGGAAATTAGAATTTTTAGTTATGTTATTTTTTAATGAGTTGTTGGTAAGAATTTTACCTGAAGAATGGGGAGAAGATGACGTACAAGCTCTAGGGTATCACCATGGTGGCCTACACTTCTGATGGCATGATGACCCACCACAATTTTCCATTTTGCCCTTGATTCCTTTAGTGCTGATTCAAGATCCTGTACCCCAAAACAAACAAATAAATAATTATTGTCATAATAATAATATTGTACCTGTCAAGTCAATTATCAATGACTAATAATGATTTATTGTTAACCCATGTTTACATATAAAAAATTGAAAAAATCTTCCAACACAATATCAAAGTTAGAGGTCTTACGTCCGAATCTTATGACCATTCATTTATAAAAGAAAATTTTGCATATTTAGAATTAAAAAAAGAAAATTTTCGTTCTATAATTTTGTTTGAATTTATTTTAATTTTTTTTATTTTAGACAATATTAGAAATTAATTCTTTATTTATTAATTTTACGTAAATTTGGTCATTTAACCTAATTTATGGCTCTTTTGCCATTTTGATAATAAAAACCAATAATTCATCATAATGCTCTAAGTGTAATATAAATAAATATTTTTCAATAAATTTAGATTCTTATACCATTTTAGGCGAGCATTAGTTATGAGATGCAAAATGAATGGATATATATGGAGTAAAATTGCTCTTGAACAATTGTGTAGGGGTAAAATTGTCCAAAATTGGGTCAAATGACCAAAATTAAGCAATTTTGAAAGTTACCAAACTAAAACTAAAACATAAAAAAAACTAAAATTAACAACAAACAAACTTAAAAGAGTAAATAAAGAATTTTCCCAGTAGAATTTGCACGTAAAAGATGATGTCAAAATATTTAAATAATTATGGGTGATCGTACCCTTAATACAATAGCAGTGTAGATCTTTGAAGGGTTTACATCCCGCCAATCATAGACATGATTCTCCGGGTTTGCATAATAGTAGTTCACAAATGGGGTTGTATCCACAAAGAATAACTCAGCAATTTCTGTTAATTACAAAAAAAAAAAAGATAATTAAATGTATCATTATTTCGAAATTAAAGAAATAAAAATGATTTTAAAAAAAAACAAAAGAAATTATCACCCGCATTAACTACAAAAGACCTCAAGCAAAGCCATCTGTCATCAATTTTCCTAAGGGCAGGGCTCATTTGTGCCACTGCATCACCCCTGTAATCATGGTTGCCTAAAACTGCATGCAAAAATTCAAGTGTCAATTAATTATTTTTGTTAACATTAAAAAATCGCGACGGATACTTAGCATTTAATGTAAATGAGATCAAAATATTAGTCATATATGAAAATTATGTCAAATATTCTGATCATAGTTGAAATTGCAGTAAATATTAATTAATCATGGTCATAATTTAAATTTTCACATCTATTTTATTTGGTTTCGGTAGGTAGTGTTAATTTATCATGATTTTTAAATCAAAATAATTTATAATGTACAAAAAAATATATAATTACGGTGGTATTTTCACATTGGATCCATATATAATTTGATAAATTGTGTAAGAGTAGGTAAAATAAATTACCACTAAACCACTGTTTTTGGAGGCTCTTGGCTGTATAAATATTGGTGAATGAATCAACAAAGGCTGGATCTGTCTCTCCTTCCAATCCATTATCGTAGAAATTATCACCTGTTGAAACTACAAAATCTATATCTAATTCTTCTCCAATTTTTCCCATCTGCAAAAATAATCCACCAACTTTCTCATATAATTAATACATACAAGTTAATAATACAACACAACTGCAAAGAAAATTAAATTATTCCCCACATTTTAAATAAATTCGATTTTCAAAATTATTATAGATTAATACGATATTTTATTTTTTTATTTAATACTTTTTAATTTAAAGAAAAAATACGTCTCCAATACTCAAACATCAATACATAATGTAAATGTGTGATAGAAAATTCACATTAATTAACTTATAAGCATCTTACACGTATGATCTTATTGATCATGCATTCGAGTACCATTCCAAAAAAAATAAAAAAATCAACGTTGATCCTTCTTTATAAAAAAATAAAAATAAAAGAAAATCGACGTTGATCCTTCTTTATAAAAAAATAAAAATAAAAAAAGAGTACCTGAAAAGCAACTTGAGATTGGTTAAACTCTCCCTTTCTTCCCCAATCTCCGACCACCAGGAACCTGAGTGTGCCATCGCCTCTCGTCGGCTGCTCGAACCTCCGCAGCTCAGCCGAGGTCCTGTGAGAAATGAAGGACACAGCCGCCAGCCAGAGGCACAACGCCACCGCCATGTTTTTGTTTCCAGAAAGGGCCACCATGGCTCTATCAATCAATGGCTAGCTCTCTGACTGACAAACAACCAATACCCTTTCTTTTTTATTTACTTTATTACCAGAAAAAATACGAAGAACAAAACAATAATTTTTTTTTTCTTTTTGTTTTTGATTACTGTGGTGATGATGTGTGTATATATATATAGAGAGAGAGAGACAGAGAAAGAGAGAGAGAGGATAAATATAGGATGATGTAAGAGTAATTGGCGTAGCGTGGTATATGCAATGGCGTGAACATATTATTAGTAGTATACAACAAACAACTTACAATTATTGCTTGGTCTATTATTTATTTAGGTAGTGGATACTAAAAATTTAATCAGGTTTCTATATAAAGCCATCGTGCAAAAATAAAAATAAAATTTTAATAATAATGGGAACTAGAAAGAAACGTAAAAATTGATGAGAGAGAAAAATAAAATATATGTGTAAATAATTTAAGAAATAAAATAATTGACAGATCAATAATAAACGTATGAGAGAAGTGAGAGTAAAAATAAATGTACAATAATAAGTTTGGTATTTGGTTAGTAGAAGTAAAATTGGATATATATGAAATTCCTTCGAAATTCAATTCTGTTTTCGTCCAAAATTAAGCGAAAAAGTGAACCTATAAGGCAAAAAACACAGAGAAATACATATTTTATTTTTATTTACGCAATTATTCGTATACATATTTTTTCTCTAATTTTTTCCTCATTCCAGTTGATAATACTGATACATAATCTTTGAAAAAGAATAACTAAATCACAAAAAAAAGAAATGCTGATATTTGAATTTAATTTTTTTCAGTTTAATATTTGGAAATATTTGTGCTTGCATGATAATAATAAAGTTATATTAGTTTGATATTTAATTATTTTTATTAAATTCAAAATACTCATTTTACTGAGTGTTGAAGAAAGTAATGGTAGATGCATTGTAATTAAATAGATTGGTCTATTTAGTTGTTCAAATCATTTTATATTTTTGTTTTCTGCAAAAAATATTGTCCATATATTTATCGAGTCGATAAATTATTTATAATATAAATAAATAAATTCTTTCACATATAAATTTTTAATAACATATGATATGATTTATAAATTATTTATAACCTTCTATAAGCGATTCTAAAATTATTATTATACAGTAATTTTCAACATATTCAATAAAATATGAATAAGTAATATTTTTTCTCGAACATTCTTCACTTTTCCTTCGAGCTCGCTACAACTAACTTAGGCATGAAAAGATTTTTATTAGAGACAATCCAATGAGCCTGATGAATGCGTGTCATTTGAAGTTATCTAACGTTGAGCGCCTACCATTAAAGCGACTTCGATCTCCAACTCGAATCATTTTCACAAATAATTGATGGATATTGCATGCGAACATTATCAACATATCACCATCTCAATATGTAATTCGATGATAACTTGGGAAAAGTTGCAATATGAGCAGAGTTGTCGAGATAGCTAAGGATTGTTTCCAATAAAATTGTTGGATAGTCGAGGTCTATATATATAATATTTATTTAAATATATAATAATTTAAATTTTATATACATAAAGCACATATATACATGGATATAAAATAAAGTAATAATTTTACATAGAAGAACCAAAAATAAATTAAACAATTATAGGGCTTTAAAAAAAAAAAAAGAGACAAAACTCAGAGAAAAACTGAATTGGGCCTATCTATTGGGCCAATAGAAAACAAGCCTAATGAGTTGGGCCCAATGGGCATGTAACCTGTTGTCATCTTCTTCTTCCAACTGGTTTTACTCTCACATCAGTTGAGGACTTAAGGTATATTTCCAATTTTCTCACAATATATACACACACATATATATATATATGTGTGTGTTTTTGATTTGGTGGGGTTTTTGATTGTTTGGGCGATTAATTATTAGGAGAGATGAAACTCCGGTACGCCATGGTGTGCTCGTCGAATCAGAACCGGAGCATGGAGGCGCACGCGCTGCTGAAGAGAGAAGGGTTCGACGTGGCCTCCTACGGCACTGGCCAACACGTGAAGCTTCCTGGTCCCTCCCTCAGAGAACCCAACGTATATGAGTTCGGCACCCCCTATAAGCACATGCTCGATGACCTCCGCCGCAAGGACCCCGAATTGTGAGCTTTCTACATATTTTTATTTCTTGTTTCAATCGGTTTTCTTTGTTACTGCTATTTATTTTCTTATTTTTAGAGGCATATTGTCAACCGAGTATTGTAGTTTTGGTGCATTATGGGGTTATTTTGTTGCTGAATGTTTCCTGGACTCTTTTGCATTTTCTGTAGCTGTTAAATAACATGTATTCTGTGTGTATGCTTAAGATTTTTGCTTTATGTTACTATGAGTGTTCTACAGCCTGTATGAGGAGTACGAGAAAATAAGGCTGCAGAAATTCAGAAAGTATGCATGATTTTTTTGGAGCTAGTATTGGAGAGGATTATACCATGTAAACTGTTGCCCAGATTGTCTGATTCTTAGTCAAATGCTCTTTGGAAAAGCAGAATTGATGAAAGAAATGAGAAGATGTCTTTTGAAAGAAAATCAATTGAATTAAGGATGAAAAAGAATTGAACAAAATCAACTTAATTTAAGGTGAAAGAAGAGAAAGAAAATAGATGAGATACGATTGATGAACAAAACTAAAATGTTATTAGTTAGAATATGAAACTAGAGAGAATAGAAGACAGAAAATATGTTGAGGAGAGATGTACTATCTTGACACTTCTAGGTTTCTTGCAAGTTGTAACATTGATGGACCAAGTAATTGTTCCAGATTAAAGTGAGAAATGTTTAACCCCTATCCCATTTTCTAATAGCATAGATAGTATTTATGTTTTGATTATTTGGGTCATATTGGAAATTGAAGGACAAGTTATGTGATGAACAATTCCATGAACTGTTATCACGTATTGTAGTCCATGTGGATGAAGAAGGTTAGTAAAGGGTATTCACTCAACTTAAGTTAGAAATACATGAGAAAGTCTGCGTTATAATGGGTGGACATAAAACATGCATTCCATCATTAGAAATTGTAAAATATCATTTTACTCTTAAATAAGTGCCCATTGTGCAAAATTTTTAGAGAACGTAAAGTAATGAGATCCATTAAGCTGAGGTAGATTTTACATGCTATTTTTACAATTACTGTTTGACAATTTATTCACACCCTGCTGGTGTTTGTACTATAAGAAAATGGAGATCTCCATTTAATTCTTGAACTCACCATTTTAGACACATCAAAACTTTAGTGAATTCAACCATCACTAGTGGATTGAAATAAGATTTGTGGTTCGAGGTGGGGGTGCGGGGGTTCTTCAAAATTTATACCTTAAGAATATTGATTTCCCTTGGCTAATTATCCTTAATAGCAGGATAGATATTTGCAGCACATATATGTGCTGTGTCAAATAACATATTCCGTAAAAAGCTGTGAATTTTGGTGTGCCAATAGCACCAATAAGAATATGAATATATGTATATGTATACACACATTCATGTTGAAACTGAGTTTCTTTTTGTTCATAGATCGAGCATTTCAGCCTCACGAGTTGCAATTCCAGGTATCGGCGAAATGGAATACTACCAATGCTCAAGAGGAATGTATCTGTGAAAACTGCTCCTCAGCGTTGGCAAGAAAATGCAGCTGATGGTACTTTTGATGTGGTACTTACATTTGAAGAAAAAGTTTTTGATATGGTCATTGAAGGTACATCCTGATTGTTGTTCTTTACTCTGTTATAATTGGTTGAAAGACTCACTCACTATTGCAGTACAGCTAGCCGTCATTTTAAATTTCGTGACAATGTTTAATCTCCATATTAGGGAACAATTTTCTTGGAAGTTTGATGCAAAATCTTTTTTCCAAAGCATGCAAATTAAGTTAATTTCTCCATTCAAGTTGCCTGCCAGCATTGCCTTGTACTGTAGTAGATGCGCCAGGGCATAAAATTGTGCATTGCCTCATCAAGCTTCTTCTTCTTCTGTCCTGGCCAGATTCACCTTCTTAAGGCCACATTTTCTGGCAATTGATCAGTTCTATTTGTGATGTTTCTTGTGGTGAAAAACAGGAAATAGAATCTAAATAGAAACAGATATTTACACAGTTCACATGTTATGCTTAACTTGGAGACTGATGTCAGGATATCATCCTTTCTTTAGTGGATGCATGTACACCACTCCAGGATATCTTCCGTCTTTATCGAATTTGTCCCATCACATGCATTAATTCATTGATTCCCCATACTTACATATAGCTCTAGTTCTGAAAAAGTTTTCTGCTTATCTGATATTTATAATTTTCTTCACGATATCAGTTTGATGTCCGTTGGATATGTTGCAGATCTACATAACCGGAATCATGTTCTTTTGAAGCCTGTTTTGGTTATCAACTTGGAAGTTAAAGATAACCATGAGGAGGCAGCTATAGGGGGTCGGCTTGCTTTACAATTGTGCCAAGAGGTATATATTCTGTTGTCTTTAGCAAAAGATTGACACATTATTCGTGATGCTCACTGTTATATGCAGCTCGAGACCATTGAAAACTGGGAGGATTGTGTTGATGATGTCATCATAAATTTTGAGAGGCAAAACAACAGGAAGCTTCTGTACAGCATCTCTTATTATTGATGCCAGCATGTTATAGCATGATCAGAAATTTCTCATGAATACCCGCGGCTGAATTGGCAGGTGATTCTATACCTGCCACCCCTCTTGTTATCCGGGTCAAGGATGTGTGTGCGGCATTTACAGGCATGAATCACTAGCTAATAATAGCTGAGGCTTTAGTCCCCTCAAGCTCTGTGATACTTATCGAATTCAAAGTGTACTTGCTGATGACCATATTGATTGCGTACGATTTAGTCGAACAAGTCGAATTAGCCATAAGCAGTACCCGTTCCAAGTGTTATTGCAAAAAGTGTCGAACATGAACTTTTAGCGATATGTGTGTTAAAGCTATTATTTAAGCATCACATTCTTTCGTCGATACACTTCATTGCGTAAGTGGTAAAATCGTGCTTTCATATTGACATGTCAGGAACCTCTTATATTATATAGGGTAAATTACATATCTCCTTTGAGATTATAATTACAAACAATCCTCATTTGAAAAATTACACATACACCCTTGACGTTTTTGAATTATGTAATTTTTGAATAGTTTTATGAAATTGTTAATTTTTGTTTCTGTATTTCTTTAAAAAAAATAAAAAAATAAAAAATTGTCAAAAGAGTGGATGGAAAATTTTAAAAAATTTAAAAGAATTATACACTTAATCTATAAAAAAATCAAAAAGTTCTAAATATAATTTTTAATTCATAAGAGTATTTTAATTAGTTCACCATAAAAAATGAATAAAAACTTAACGGACACTAAGGGATTGAGCTAATTGTTATACTATTAATAAATTCGATAAGGTATGGTTAATTTTTCAAATAATGAAAAAGTATTAATAATCATACTAATTTTACGGGAGGTTGTTATAATTTATCCTATTATATATATAACATGCAAAACAACAAATGCCGGTTCTAATGTAGAACTGGTACAAAACTCTCAAAGAGATTATGTGTTTGTTCCGGGTGGATATTTGGAGTAAACGATATATTTGCTGGAATTGCCAAGTAGTTCAATGAACAGATGTTTGCAAACCTTGTAAAAGATCCCAGAAATATATATTAGCATCATAGCATGCTTGTGGAAACTCTGCTCTCTAGGAAACTACATACTATAAAAGTTGTACATTTGTTAGAACAGTGGAAATCATTCAAATTCAGCAGCTCAACAGGAACGAACAGAGTTGCTTGATAAGGCATATGCATGCAAGAGTTCTGATTCTTCTGAAACCAGCAATGCATTTATGTATTAACATATGAAGGACATTCAGTTGTCTCCCAGCTACAAAGCTACATTTCTTCAAATAAAATAGGACGTTCAGTTGTCTCCCGGCTACAAAGCTACATTTCTTCAAATAACCCACCCAAGTAGGACAGCTGACATCGGGCAGCTACAAATGCCAAACATAGATAACCACTAGCATATTGCTTTTACACAAACCATATTCACACCTCTCATTCAGAAGCAACCCCTCGATGCCAATGGTGATTTTCATATCTTATCACCTATTAACAATATGAACACAAGATACGTCCAAGCATCGTAGGACCATAAGCTCGATGAGCAATTCTTCAGCCAAAAATAGCTAGCCAAGTAGAACGGTGGCCACACTTCTGCTTTCCTGCAATCTGCTTGTGGGAGGAAATATCTTCTCCTGCGTAGTAAACCCTCTACTGAGGGATAGAACTTAGCTGACTTCAATTTCTATTGCCATTCATCTTTTTACTTGCAGAGGAATTATCTTCTCCTGCCATAGTAAACCCCTGCACCAGAATGATAAATATGCCGATGACGTGATCCACCACTCCTATTGTGTCCATCCCATGTATGCCCCCTGTTGGTAACCCTGCCGCCACTTTGAGTCCAGTTTAGTGGTTGAGTCCCTCCATTGAGTTCCTCCTCTTCTCTATCGTTGTATTCTAGGACAAGCCGCTTTATGTCTTGTTTTTCTTCAAGCTCAGCTGCTTCTTTCTGTTTTGTGCTCTGAACCAGAGAGCAATCACGAGGAATATACATCTGCTTTGTCTGTTGTTTGTTGCCACGTTTTACAAGTACCTTCACCCGGATTTCCTTGGTTCCTCCAGAGCTTTCATCTGTTGTCTCGTCTCCACTTTCACCTTCAGTCCCTCTTCCATGGTGTTCCTTGGCAGTGCCCTCGAACACATTCATTGGTATCATCATATTTATTGTTGGGCGTGAGCGCAACTCCAACTTTCTTGAATCCAAGCTTTCCTGCACCCCATTTAATAATTTATGTTAGTCCCTGCAACTTTTTTTGCGACTACGTCATTACTTTAGTTCAGTGAGCTAAAATGGAAAAGGGAAAAGGTAAAAAATGTCATTTTGTTTGTGTTTAATTTGCCACAAGCACCAAAATTTGACAGAGGAATATACAACTTATGCAAACTCAACATAACAATATCAAGAATAAATATAAAATCTTGCCTGCATGAGAGCCCGCAGTTCTCGGTCAAAATCAGCTGCCTCCTGTGGGTCTACCTCTGCCACCCTCTGCCTAACATGTACCTCATCGTCTTCATCAGAAGCAGGATCACCTCCATCATCATAATCATCTTCACTTTCACAGCCCTCATCTTGATTGTCTCCATCCGTTTCTTCGTCATCATGATCAATGTGCTCAGTGGTTCCACTACCAGAGTCACTATCGGTCGCCCCAACATCTTCATGCGGTTCACCATTTTCCTCAGTGCCATTTGCAAAACTTTGTCCATTCACAGATACAGAGCCAGAGCCAGAATTTGCCCTGCTAGGAGGTTTTTCGGAGTCCTTCTCATTCTGAGCCTTTTCTGTTGAAACCCTGCGCTCAAGCTCCTCAAGTTCAACTAGAGCAGCGTTAACCTCCTCAAAGGATGAATATCTAATCATGTTTGGTCTCAGTTCAACAAATAAATCCTGAAAAAGTTTTCATTTATATGCTCAAATGAGAAATTTCACAATAGAACAGGAAAAAGCAGTAAGAGAAAATTCTGATAATACAGAGACGGCTCACCTAGAATCAACTTGTCGCTTGGCATAATTATGCAGTGGTGTGATGCCAATTATATGGTTACATAAAATCCAAATTTAACACCACTAGACACAATACTGGGAAAAATCCAAGTCTCCTGACCAATTATAATGGAACACATTCAGGCTATAATGTGCATGAACATGTTATATCATCCGGTAGGGTAATACTTGGACCCTACCCATAGAATACCAATGAGTCTTAACCATGTCATAACCGGAAAAACCGGATAGTGCCTGGATCTTACCAGTTAACTTTTGTGTTACTTTTGAATAGTAAGTTTTGAAGAATAAATTTCATATATTTTAAATTTACATCAAAATCAAACAATAAAGTTTTTTAAAAGCACCCCTGAAGCTTCAAAACTACATATACTTTTCCTTCAACCAATGACTGTTGATAAAGGTCAATCCTTCGCCATAGCTTAATTCTTTCTGCTTCAAAAAGAAGAATACTTAAAAAGCTAAAATACCCTAAATTTTGAAAAGATTCCACCCTCCAATTTGGTTGATCCTATTCAATTGTCATCCGGATCAAAATTTGTAGGTTCAAGCACAACCCACCCTGAAAACCAGACGTCCACTAGACTTAATTTAATTCATGACAATTGATCTCATCCTATCACAATTTCCATGTTCTAAAAAGACTAAAATATAAATTCAACATTAAAATAAAATAACTCACTGGATCAGATTCATCCTCAGTTTATTCATCAATATACTCGCAAAGTGCAATTCAGGTTATATGAATAGTTTAAACTTGAACACAATAAGAAAAAGTGAAAGATTACAAGCTAAACTACTGACCTGCAGATCAAATTCAATATCCAGGGGAAGGGCACCTTTGCTCAGGATGTATCTTTGGAAATGAATCAAGAACCGATCGAGCTTCCTCTTTGATGAACCTCTATCAAAATAATGCCCACACGTCTCAAGAAGTGTGACAACCATTCTGATTCGGAAACAGTCCTCTGGAGGATCCAATATATCTTGCTGGTATCATGATAATAAAGCATCTCATCAATATTGCTCAAAGTAAAAATATCATAAATAGCAGGTAAGTGAAGGCATGATATGCCACAAAAATCCCATAACACAACCCCCATCCAACATGGACTTCTAACCACTCATAAAACTGCAACAAATTTTCACGATCACACTCAATAAATCTTCATATGAAGAGACAAATGACAGAAAATTTCACAATCACTAATCACATTCTCCACAGTGCAGGATTTCCCCATTTATTATAACATTCAGTATAGTCAAAGTAATGTTCAGAATTTGTATATGTCAAGAAACAAGCATTAGTATTAGCATTCTAGTTTCCTTCACATGCATAATCAGCTATCAGTCGTTCAACACTGATACCCTGAAGCAAGTCATGCAATATCATAAACAAAATAAAACAATTTACATCCTCATTCTATATCACTTCAGTGATGAATGCTTTACTCATCATTCGAATATCTATATATGTCCTACAAGGCTCTCTTTTCGTGTAAACTACGATGTTCTTATGTTCTTCAGGAATGATGGAACTAAGATAATGCTGTGAACTGGAATAGAGGTCAACAATCACAGATGCGTCAGAAGAAAGGACATCACAAGTTAATAGATAAACATCATGTCATGCATGTAACAACCAATAAAGATAACTAAAAAGTTGAGTAATCAGGAAAAACATTGTAACAGAAGATACCAAAACAGTAGAACCTCTGTAGGTTCCAGTGCGTGCAATTCCAAAAGTAGTTGCACAACATCATATTATTAAAAGGTCAATCAGAATTAAATTCACTGAAGTCGCTGTAAGGAGAATTAAGGAATATAACTTGAATGAATAAGCTTCTCTGTAATAATTAGCAGGACGAAATTTTAAAGAAATATTGATCTCAAAAAAATTCTCCAATTTATTATCAAATGCAAAGCACAGAATTGTTCTATGTCAAACTTGTCACAGACAACAAAAAATTTTACGCAACCTAAAATCATAGGAGTTCAATATTTAATCTTAGAAAATGCTACCATAGCAAGTGATAAGTTCGTACCTCTGTAGTCCCATGGCCAAAAGCAAGAATCAGATAGAGTGTATCAAAAATAACAGATGAATCTACGAGTTCATAATTGTACAGTTCCCCTAAGAAACGCATGTATGCAATGCGCTGTTGCTGCATCCCATACTCATTCAGCTCTAATCCCAGTCTAATTTCCTCCAATACCTGAATGGAAACACAGAATTGCATAGCTCAGTATAGTTCCTAAAGTGTCTTCAGCAATATTTATCCAATTTCCCCAAACTATCTTGCATACAAGATGCAGAACCACAGAACAAATATTTTTTTAGGGATAATAAAATCACATCAATGGAACATAAAAGAAGAACATTGGAATGAGAAGTCATTTATATGATAAAATCAAATCTCTTGATAGATATTCATTTGATAACAAGTAACAACCAACACCATAATCGATAAAATAACTTCTGTGGGTGGGGGCGCGCTCAGGCAGACCGCCATATCCACATTATCAACCCCTACGTAAACATAGTGTCCTTTTTCTTCTCATTTCTATGTGGAACCAACACAACGGCAAAATACTTCGACAAGAATTACATACTGTTCCAGAATGGTCACAATGAAATCCATGTATGAAAAACATCAAAGAGAGCAAGAAAATTAACTTGAGGTAGACAAATGATACAGATATGGTAATAATTTTTTTCGGAACCATAAACAATCTATTTATCCAAAGACAACAAAAACTCCAGAGGCATAAAGCCCACAAAATCGACGACTGACTTTTTCAACACTCACATAAAGCAATTTAAAACATTGCAATGTATCATCTTGTTTAACCAGACTGATCCTGGCTAAAAGTACAACTTATGTATAGGATAAAATAATGTAGCTCCACCAGCATTGTGAAGTCTAATGCTAAATTCCCTAAATCATAAAAGAAAGACCACAGAATATCATGCCTGACAACAGAAAGGACTCAAGGGGTTGGTATTGCTTTACTGAGCAAGGTAGCCCAACTTGTTAGACTACTGCATCAAGGAGATAAAACTAAATGTAATGACCAAAAGGAAGGTAATCTATACAATGTATCACTCCAGCAATTTTATTTACTGTACCTCAAATATGAAAGACATCAAACCAATATCTAGGTTAAGATTTATACAATCACAGAGTTCTAGATTTTAACGGAAGTGCTGGACAAACATCGCTAGTTTGTAAGGTCACATTAAAAACCAAAAATTAACAGCACCAGGAATGATAATACCTCACTATATCTTTCCTATTTAATCCAATTGTTCACATTTGCAATCTGCATAAATTTGAAGATAAAAATGCCAAAAATTTGGCCACGCGATTCTGGCATTAAAGAACTAACCTCATCAACAACAGCAACTGCAAAGTCATCATGATATCGACTCAGACCAGCAGTGAGTGATGCAATCAAATGAATTTGACCATATTTGCCCTTGTGAACCTTCAAAAAACACTTCAAAAGGTATGGCTGGCATTCGTTCCAAGGTAGCTTACGTAACTGTCGCAGCACATGTTCGATCGAAGACTTATCAAGATCCGAGAAAAGTAGTTTCCTAATATACTGTGAAACAGGCCATATACAAGGTTAAACCATTTGTCCATAATATGGAAAATAACAAATGCCCAGGCATAGGAAAACTACCTGATGCAGAGGAGGACGAACTTTAGAGACTCGAGCCGATCTTTCTGGTGGTTTACACAAGTAATAAGCATTTTCCACTAAGGTACTCTGACGGGGATCCAAATTTTTTACATTTTTCAAACGCATCAGTATCTCTAACATATTCGACATGCGCACAGTGGTCTCAGGAGACCGGTAAAGAAAGCGACCACATGTCTCCAGGAGATTGCAAGCAACATCAATGTTATGATGGGTAAAATCATCCAAACAAGCCTGAAATCAGAGAAACTCTCAGACTGATAATAATTCATCCACCAATCAAACTGAACAAACATGCATTATAATTGGAATTCTTTTCAGAACTGATTCATCACAACAGCATATTTACTTCAACAATAAATCAAAAGAAAAGTGGGATACCCCAAAAGGCCAATAGTTGAATGTGTCGCATTTAACAAAAATCAGAAAACAAAATCTATAATGTCCAAACTGATGGGACAGAAGACTCGATATACCAGCAAAGATATAAAACATGATAGTTTGGGCAAATAAGATCCCCACACACCAACAAAAGCATAACTTTGGTATGCGTGACAGATAATATATCTAGGGGGGGGGGGGAGAGAGAGAAGGGGAGTTTTGGAAAAAATCCATGCATATGTAAGAAACTTGTTTCATTACCTTTAGACAGCTAAAAACAAGGCCAGCTGGAGCAATCTTAAACTTGCATAGTTCTCCAATAAACCGGATGTTCCTGATTTTTGTCTCAATATTCATTTGATCCTGCAATGTAATAGAATAATAATATAGAAAAGAATACATTATAGTTTGAACATAGTGCCTGTGAATCTGCTGTAGTCACCTTCTTATTTGTTAAAGTGTTGAATTCTTCTTCCAACAACTGTAAGAGCATGGTTGATACATCTTTCATACAAGTAGACAGCGTAGCAACCATGCGTGAATAGTATGGCAACAGCTCCAGAGATGTCCTTGGAACATTGAACAAAGCCCTCACAAGCTTCTTCCTATTGGACTTTGAATTCAAATAGCAAAACTCTACCTGAAAAATACATATGACTTATAGTAAGAGCTTCAGCTTAATATCTGTTTGCTGCAAAAATGACCAGGGAGAAGTTACAAGAAGCTTGAGAAAGAATGATGAGATTTACAGTCAACTGGTCAATCAGGTCACGGCTCACACAGCTGGGAAGCCTATGCAGCAAACCTTCAAGATTTGTTCCATCAAGACCTTTAGTTCGATCCTTTTCACCTTCTACTCTTCTTTCAGCATCCTTCTCTTTTCCCTTCTCTTTGTCCTTTTCTTCTTTATCCTTATCTTTGCCATCTTTATCTTCCAGTACAATTCCAGAATCAGAAGAAACCTCGGGACTTTCTTGTGTAGCTACCTGACCTTTGTCAGATTCAGGAGCCGTATCCTTCGAAGGAAATATTCATGTCAGCTACCAGACCAACAGTAATAAATCTCAGCATCACAAGATATTGAAAATAACATAGCAAAGCAATGAGAAGGCTGGAATAGGAAAACCCTCTCAAATTAGTTCAAGAAGCATCCTATGCAGGATGGTAGGAGTGCCATATTACCATCTTGGTCAGGTAATGATACCATAAAACAGAGAACAGCCTTGAATGCAGCACCATATTAGGAAGACTATATCTTAAGCAGCTTGCACAACTAGCAATCCAGACGTGACAAAGAAATCCTTAGAAAAGAATATAGCTAGGATTTTTTCCCCTTTTTAGAGATTGAAAGTGGCAATTGAATTTTTCAATATGCAGCTTCACATTAGGATTTACAGGCTTTATTCCCCCTCAGCCAACCACTCGGTCCTTCCAACCCTTAGCCAAAGAAAATGACAAATGAAACATATACCATACAAGGGGCATGAATGTGTTATTTCTTAGTACTTTCTTCATATAGTTTGCTGGCAGAGGAGCTAATTACAAGCACCACATAATCATTATTGGCAATCACCCATCATATATAGCTAACAAAATGATATAACTAGTTTCTTCTTGCAGAAAAGCCAGAAGAGAAACTTGAAGGAAAAGAAGTCAAAGGTTACCAAACAACTATTAGTGGAAAAAAGTAAGGTAAAGGTCTTACAATTGGTAGTTCCTGTGTCTTTGAAGATTGCTCAGTCAACTTTGGTTCTGCCTCTCCCAGCAACACTGCAGGAACAAATGCTCTAAACAAGCAAACCAATCAACAATCTCAGTCACATTGTTTCATTTAGGAAGAATGCAAGATTAAATCATTAACCAGCTACCTAAGGTCTGGAAGGCATTCGTAGAAAGCTCTAGTGTCTTCATCATCCCATAGGGCTTCAAGTGCAGAAGAATCTTTTCCTGCAACAGGAGATAAAACATCCTCTCCTGATGTGACTCTGGTTGTATGACCATCCTCTGGCATCACAGGAGGTTGCATATCAAGTGCTTCCGCTAAACTATAGAACAAAAGAATTAACAATAATTCACCCTGGCAAAAGAGAAGTCCAAAACTGCAGAAGTGCAGAACAAGCACAGGTAAAAAGACAAAAAGTAATGACACAAGCAAATAAAGGGGCATCCATAAAGTAAATAATGAGTGCAATACTGTATACAAGTCTAAAAAGCCATATTCACAATCAACTTACGAGGAGACGCCACGACTTAGATTGTCATGTGATTTCCGCAGCTTTTCGTATGAAGAGGCATTTTCCTCGCTTAATTCACCTTTGGCATTCAAAATCTTTGCATTTTCATGCTCCATTTGGCGAAGTGACTACCATTTAGAATCAAAAAGACAAAGGAGTAAATAGCCAGGACATCCATAAAAGATAACATCTTCCGACACAAATAAATAAGAAAATAGACATCTAACACAAATATTCAACTCCATAAAGGTAATGATTTCCTTACAGCATGTTCAGCCTGAAGAAGTTCCACAGCAGTATCGTAGTAAGTTTGAAATGCTTTGCGGAAGAATTTTTTCTGGTCTGGTGTAATATTAAGACCCTTCATAAACTGTGAGATATTGACACCAGCGCAAACAAATCAATTAAAAACCACAAAAATGATTAACAGATTATATAAACTGAGATTAGACATACAAATCAGTGCAGTCAAGACTCCAGCATAGAATATGCTGCACACAAACACAGGCAATCCTTTTGGCTACAGAAACCATCCTGAGCCATAGCTTACAAGATTTGAGCATGTAGCCAACTTGATCAGTGATAGTTTATACATCTGTGTCATTGTTGGAAGGTGACACTGTTCCTTTTGCATCATTAGTTAAAGATGGACCATGATTTAAATTATGCCACATGAAGAAATAGCAGTTTCATAGACCAACCATATTTATGAGGAAGTGAAAAAGATATGTAACTTAACCAGGAGACACATTTATCAAGAGACTGGTCATCCAAGGAAGAGAACACCAAATAACTATTATCAATTTAAGCATAAAGAAACTATACATCTGACATCTGGCAGATATCATGTAGACAGCTGACGATCAAGTATATCTCAGTCTCGGATTCAAACAACAAGGTTAATGAATAGCAATCCAGGTGAAGCCACGACATCTATCGATTTAGTTAAAAAAATAATAGTTAATCAGAGACCTCAGCCAAACAGCAGAAGGTAAATCAGCAAATTCAAAATTCACCATATAGCATGTAACAAATTACAACATATATAAGTTCTACCTCTTCAAGAATATCTTGGTCAGTTAGTGGAAGACCCAGAAGAAACCTTCCTTGCCGAGCAAAACTAGCAAGAAGAGACAAATTTGCCTGGGTTGCATCACGATCTTTCAGATGCTCGGTGCTTGTTAGATCCTTAATGATATTTACAAAGATGCCACTATCTTCTACAACACCAACAAAGTAAAGTTCCAAAAGGAGCTTCAAAGTACTCCGCTTCTTCATGGCCCTTGAATTTTTGTCTGCGTCTAAATCCTCTGCAGATTTTCCAGGTGCAAAGACCTTTAAGAGACCTTGAACAAGACTGGGCGAGAAGTCCTTGTACCTTTGATGGAGCAAAGAACAAATCTGATGCCAGAGGAATCTTATCAGAAATAATTCAGTTGGGATCAAGCCAAGCAAAACAAATGTAAAAGGAGCTGATAAAAGTTATGATGTCTGATAGTGAATAGGACTGCAAAGTTATGGCAACTTTTTTGCTATTTTTGGATCATTATGATGGACTTCAAATCATGTAATTGAAACAGTTGGAATGATATGAGTTATTACCTGAATTCATAATGATGTAAAATATAAAGATGAAATTCTTCACCAACTCATTGTTGTTTTCCCATAAGTGGGTTGTTTTAAAATTAATGGATTGGAAATTCTTCAAGGCCCAAAGCCTTTTCCAAATCCAAGTTCTTCAATCCAAGTGTTACCATGAGAATTAGAAAGCTTATATTTATGGGCGACAAAAAATCTTATTTATGTGGAACAGTTGTAACGGAAAATGCAAGCATATATACAAGGCAGAAAAATATTAACAGCATAGAGCCATCCAAAATCTAATACTCATGTCAATAATATTTTGTTAATAACACAATGTAGATATGGTAACTATTTACATCAAAGATGAAAGTCATTAACCTAGTATTTGCATAATGTTCTCAAGAAATGAACTTCACCGCCACTATTAACCACAATTTCTTATTGGATAAAGCTTCTTCATTGTGTCCAGTCACCTTTTCTTCTAGAAGTAATAACTTCTACAAAATACACATGGAATATGGAAATACCAAAGAAGGTGTAGGTGTGTCAATTCTCTTAACATTTCTTGCTTGTTCTACACAGTACAAAGTACATATATCCTGGTATCATTCGAATATACACTACTACTGCAGGGTAAATTTCCTGATCAAACATATTGGGTAACCCTCTCTTGTAAATTATGATTATTATTATTATTCTTTATATTTAAATAGATAATCAAAATAATCAACCTCATTATTAATCAACATAGATTAGTGGTCTACTAAAACCCAAAGTTGAACAAAGGAGACAAAACAATAAGGAACTAAACGCTCAAATCATAGTGACATGAGGAATGAGACTCAACGTACCAAAAGATTTGTAAGTATTTTTTGTTCATACTCTCAGTTTGTATAAAGCCAAAAAGAAGACTTGATGAGATTGAACAGGGAGGAACTATTATCAAATCTATTGGTAAGACTTCTCAATTTCATGAACAATGTTGAAATTATGGAATAAGGTATAGTATTTTTGCCATTCTGTGTGGTACTGAAAAGAGTCTGACGTGTAGAATACATTTAAGAATTTGATGAAATGTGCCACAATGGAAACGTTAGAATGTAACAGTCCTAACTAAAATCAACAATTCAATTTTGAATAGTGAAAAGAGACTGAGTGATAAACCAGCCATCATAAAGCAGCCTAGACTCAATACAAGCATACCCACAAGTTCAGTTAGCTAGTAATTGCTACTTCTCATAAGCAGACACTGTCAGATCTATGAGTAACTGAATCCAAGATACACATTATAACTCCAGGAGCAGTTGATCAAATGCAAAATCAACAAAATGAATGGTCACCTGTACAGCAGATTGTATGTCAGCAGATTTAAGCTTTGCATCACAGATTGCGGTTACTGCTTCACTGACAAACTTGCTTAAATTGACACTGCGCAATTCATCCATTAAACCTTCTCTCTGCTCTTCATTGATCTGCTTTAATTTTTTAATGACTGCTGTGTTGCGCTTGATGCTAGAATCCAACGTCCTGAGAAAGCCTGAGTCTGGAATAGACAAGCAGATAAATCAACACTTAATGCAAGAGACTTCCCATCCCAGAGAAGATATAATACATGTCAACACTAAAGTTTGTGTTTTTGAAGAATGTTGATTTTCTACAGGTTCTACTCAAGTTTAAAGGGCCATCAGACTCTGAAGGCCACAGAGTAGCATAGTCGAATTATAGCAGCAGAGGAAGGACTGGAAATTTCACTACTGTTAATTTTATAAAAGCGAATATGACTAGAAGTTGGTGCTAGCAACAAAGCATCAAAAGAGCAGAGGTATGAAATTCTCTTCACATTTAAATTAGATCCTAAGAAATCCTGACAAAGACGTTCCATATCCCTGTCTGTAGCCATAGCCATAAGTTACAGTTAGCTTTTGTAACTATGGGTGTTTGTAAGGAATAAAGTCTACAGCAACTAGAAAGCTAGGTTCATTATCTTACAAAGGTAAGTATATATCTTTGGATGACAGCGCGTAATTATTTGACAAGACCAAAATATACAAGGGCACTCCGGAAAGCTTATAGAATTAGATGATGCAATCATTAAAGTTGCTCTAATTTGACTCCCAGAAGGGGGTGAATGTGAGCCGCAGATAAATAACAAAGGGAGCACATTGTAATTCGAAATCAATAAAGGAGATGTTTGCAATTAGTCAAAGTAACACAGGTGCGCACTACAGTTATCCCAGAGCTCTTAGTTACTCTATGCATAACCTCACAATGTATCAGCTTTAAGCAGAATGATTTGGCACTTGAAATGCCGCACTGACAATCCACATAAACAGAAGAACAAAAGTTTCCTCAGTAATTGTCTGTGAAGCTCAACTTATTCTCTCAAATAGAACGCTTACCAGGCCTGTCAGGGTTCAAATTACTCTGCCGCAGCGCCATCTTTGCTTCAACGGATTTCTTAAATTCCTCGAGACGAGCAGCAGCTTCCTGCACCGGATACTGGGAGAGTTTTAACTTTTTGCAGAAACAACAAATTATCACAAACAGAATCAATAAACAACAACAAAAGTACTTCACCTTCAATTTTAACATTACAAAGAAGAAAAAAAACTAAAAAAATAAGAAGGCCCTCATGTCAAGTAGGCTGTCACTCAGCATCCAAAATCGAAGCAAGGGTTTAATTAAACAGACAACAAACTGAAACGCACACTTTGTGGAAAGGGACAAAGAATTAAAATGAAAAGTGTGACCTCGTCATCGTGTCTTCCCTCATCATCATGTTTCTCCTGATGTTCTCCGCCAATTTCGTCACCGTGTTCCATCTTCTTCTTCAGTAAAATGCGCGGGGGATGGGGGTGGATTTTGGGGGGCTGAGGGGGTTTGGGTGCGATCGAGGTTATGAGAGGGGTTGGGGGTGGAAGAGTGTCGCAGATTTTTAAATATTTCTTTTTATTTTTCTCTTGACGCTTTGGGAACTTTTCCTAATCACAACATCTAATTCTCTATCAAGACCTGTTTATACATTTTTATTGAACAACCAAAGGACTATTTTTTGTTTTCATCATCTTCTCTTGATTTGTTTAATTTAATTATTTTAAGTGGATTTTAGTTTTTTTAAAATTTTTTTTTTTTACTTTTTGATTTTATTTTTAAACGATCCAATTTTCGCTGACTCAACTTGTATCTTCTTTTACAAGTTAAAATTCGTTTGCAAGAACTAGTATTTTTATGACGATAAAAAATTGTAGATAAAGTTGTAAAATTATGAAGTGGTAAAAATTGATAAATTTCATCAATAAACTTATTTTGAAAATTAAGCTAATAAGTAGGTGTTTTGAACATTTGCAAAAATCCCCTTCTTCGAACTATAAAGTAGAAAAGTTATATTCAATTACTTCCGAATTATGATATTCTACTCTTATCATGTTATCCTTAGTAGTTTATATAATTCTCTTATTGGTATTTTGACATCTGGATGTCTACCACAATTGTGTAATTATCTTATTATCTTTACTTTTTTTGAAATAATTTATATGCATTCAACAAGAAAACTGAGAAGCATCTTTAGACAGTATATGTTTGGACCTAAAATCAATTCATAACAATAATTGATGCTTGATATGATGTACAAATATAATTAAATAAGAAATAAAATTTGACAATTACAATAGATATGATATTTGTAAAGTAGCAAATTTTACTCAAAATATCAAGTTTTAAGGATTTTGAAAAACTTAGCCAATAGCAAAAATCAAAACTTAATAACAATCCAATTATAAAAAGGAAATAACAAATTAGAATGAATCATAAAACTCAAACCCATGGTCCCATACTTGTGTGTAGGACTCGAGCCTCGACCACCATGTTAAGACCGTATTGGTATTTTTGTAACATTCTAAACGCCAAATTAAGCAACAGCTATGACATGCGTTACGAGTAAAGAGTGGCTCCAAAATAATAACTTGGTTTGACAAGAAAATGAGAGGAACATACAGACTATGCAGCCACGAGGAATAATTTTTCAAGGAAAACAGTGCGCTCTACTTGCAGATTTGACAACAGGATGCAGGACAACTGAAAGCAGTAAGTAAATACATTCATATAGGAAACAGCACCACTAGTCATAAGTACATCCGACGTTGTATCAGCAAGACTACCATTATTCAACTCTTCCACATAGTTGTTACTAGCCTCACGTACAGGAAGTCTGGAAAAACATAATAGATGAGAAAGCTACTCTTCTTTGTATCTCTTCTCGACTTCTTCCATGCTCTGGATATCCCGATGATACTTGCAGATGCGGTAGATGCACCTGTCCAGCATTTTAAAGCAGGCGTGTAAGAAAAGTGAAAGAAACAGTTCAAGATTCTAGCCAGATATGAATCTAGAATTGCTGAGTCATTTATCTACCAATAAAGAAGGCATGCAGAAACACATAAGACGGCGTTCCTTTGAGCCTTGTAGATCTGCAAGTGAATATCAACAACAGAGATTAACATCACAAATGGCCAAGAGGGTATATAACAAAAGTGCAAATAATCTTACAAAGCAGCATCCTAACACCAGACTACCACAGAATGGGACAAGGAATAAACTGATTATGTGAAGAAAATTCCCACAAGGAAGCACAAGGTATTGGGTCACTGGTGTAATGTCAACAAATAACATCTAAGCTGCAGTTGTTGTGAAATACAGAGAGGTATAACTTCATCTTAAGCCATTTGTGTTTTTTTAAATGAATCCTTAGTTTACCACAGGATATCTGAAACAACAAGCGACAACAATAAGAATATGCCATAAACTCCAAGAATTCAGAAAAAGATGAAACTAAACACTTAAACAAGGAACCAGCAAAACATAGATCAGATGCACTGGTATAGGATGTTGCCTTGATTGGGTGTCTTCATCAAATTTCTTGAATCACTTTGCTATCAGATAAAGAAAGTGGACATGTACATTAGCAAAACGATGCAGAGACATAAATGATAAATGTTTTCTTTTTCCCTTCTTAGCCTCTTAGGATAAGTAAGGTTTGCAGCCAATCAGATAAGCAAACAGGAAATGATCAAACGACATGGCAGGATACAAAACATTAAGAGCAAAGCATCTTATTGTGGAGATTAGATTAGGACTCAGTTTTACTGGGAAAAGGTGTTACAAGGAAAATTTGCAACACAAGAACAAGATAATTATCTCCATGAAGCACATATCATCAAAGAAATGTGGCAAAGGCTAGAATACTGTACTTCAGAGTTCTCCAGGCACCGTTACAAATACTTCCATTGCTAAATCTGACACAATGTAGTAAAATACATTCATGAAAAGAGAACTCAGACAAGTGTAAATGTTTCAAGCAATCAGGCTGCCACTGGCCCTCTAATACAAGAAGGCTAGAAGATGTCCATCTCTAGAAAATCTAATTTAATTTTTTCCTACGTTTGGCCTCAAATTTATGTATGCTTACGTAACATGTCCCGGTTTTTAAATCATAGTTGTACTACACTTTTACATCTAGAACTCAATGCTGAAAATTGACAATATTACAAGCGGAATAGTATGGATGGTGAAACCCATCCTTCAGAAACATTTAAACATATTTCCAAGCATAGTGGGTGGAAAATCTGACTAAGGCCTTCAAACAAAATTCAGAAGGATACTAGAACTATAAAAGAACAAAACGATCCCCCTTCTACATTGCGGCACCGTGCTTTTAAGTGGATTTACAGACACCATATAAGAAGCATTAATATATTTACACCTAAGAACACACACACGCTGTTCTGAGTTCTATAAGCCTTAATGTCTAGTTTCGGAACATGCATAAATTCTTCCACAAGCAGAACAGTTGCTGCACATGACAACGTATTCTCAGTTACATCAATACTCACTTCCATGAAAAACAAAACCCCCAAAAGAATTAACAGAATAGAACAGAAGAAAGGAAGAATTAATTACCGATTTCTCATGTCGATCCCTTTCAGCAGCAGTGCAGGTCTCCCCAGAACACATTAATCGATGCTCATTCTTCCAATATATATCTAGCAACCATCGAAAAAAAAAATTGAGGAAAACAAGCATAATCCACTTGAAATTGTTGGAATGAAAGCCCAAATATCATAATAAATCAAATACCCATTTCGAGAAAGAGAAGAAAATCGCATACCCAGAAGCTGAAAAGCGGAGAAGGGTATGATAAAAAGTGAGGGCTGCAGAATGAGCGAGACCAGTGACACAATACGAGATTTTACTGCTTTCGGCGACGGCAGTGTCACGATAATCGCGACCGCTGCCTCTGCCGCCACAACGTACGCCAGAATCATCCATTGCAACGCCATTTGCTCGGAATTTAGAGAGAGCTTTCCGAGGGATTGTGACTAAATTCGTTCTTTAGGCTTGCGACGAGGTTACGAACCGAATTTCTTTCTTGGTTTTTGCTTAATGGGCAAGGTTGAAGAAGGTTCTTACTTGGTTCCTTCAGTCGGTCTTTTGATGAAGGGTGAATAACAGTTTGCCCCCTCAACTGTATACGCGCTTGACTTTGCTTCCTCCAACTACTTTCATTTTACCACCTAAACTTATGAAAATACCGTTGAAGACCCAAGTTCATCTTTTTTTGGAGGAGAAGACCCAAGCTCATATACATAAATACATGTGGAGGTCCAAAATTCAAACCCCTCGCTTCGAAAGTCGAAGAAACCTCTCTGCTTCAAAGAAGGAAAGCAATGGCTAAAGTTCTTGCTTCACTTATGCTCTCGCGGCGTTATGACTGTACCTTTTGGTGTTGTTTCATGCTCAAATATCCGCATTTTGCTAAACTGGAATTTTGTATTACTGACTGCTTGAAAAATGATGCGCTAACTATGTATTTAGTGTGTTCAAAATGGTGTTGTTCTCTCATTTTGACTGCGAGGACATTTTAGTTTTTGTTTTTGTGATTTTCTCTACAGTGATGTGTTTGGTAAGCTATGCTTCTTATATTGATAACATGATCGAAAGACCGAATTTTGTTTCATATTCAGTCTAGACAATTGCTTAGTTTGTTATGAGAAAACAAAAAAGATAATGATAAAGGAAGAACTATAGGTGAAAGATATTTGATGGACTGTGTGGCTGCTGATTTTGCATTTTGATGACATTGAAAGTCTAGTGGGTGATCCTTTTATTTTTGTTGTTTGCTCTGGGAAATCAGAACTGTTTTCTGCACCTTTTCTGTTCTATTATGCTACTATCAAACTCAAAACAGTGAGGTGTAGATGGAGCTAAGACCACTGATGGACACAGGTTTAACAGGGATGAGCATAGTTCAAATTCGTGATAGTTATATTATAGCATGGGTTCTGTGGCTTTTTCTGCATCTTATTCCTCATCAATTTAGAACGCCCTTAATCGACTTAAAGTAAGGGATGGTCATCCGCTATCAATTTATCATACTTGCAGTTTGAAAGTTCCTGTATAAGAAGCTGGCAGGAACTGTTGAACTGGCTGAGGATGACCTGATTATATCAATGCTCATGTTGATATTTGCAATTCATCACTTGCTAAAAACAGCTTTTGATCATCCAAGATTATGCTCACATCAAGAATCTTGCCCCCGTTCTCTGATAATAAGCAGGAGCCGCCATGAAAACTTAGCTGCTCTTTCACCGTCTTAATGAGCTGTTCAATTGTTTCAGGAACCCATAAAACAACTCCTAGGCTTCTTCCATCTCTGTGATCCCATGGAAATCCAGGGAAAACTGTGCATTTCCTTCTTGTCAGTTGATCTACCAAAAAAATACCAGAATCACCCAAATTACCACTTTACACTCGAGATTGAATGTCTGCTAGCCAAAGCAAAACAAATCCACCCAGCAGCCCCCCCACCCAACACAAGAAAGTGGTTTCTTGTGTGTGTATACACACACACATGCATGCATACCTTGACTTCTTTCATAGCAGCAAGAAAATTCTGACATCTGAGTAACCTTTGCATCTTCTAGCAGTTTAAGTAGATCACAGTTTCCACCAATGCGAGCTTCGTCTATTGGACTTCTGCCCCATCTGCAAAAAGAGAGAAGATGGATCTAAAATCTTGAGCTAATTATTGCTGTATCCAAATATGATTTCTGGGGAAAACCGAACCACTGAATAAAGTAAATGAATTGTATTTCATAATTAGATGCTTATACGGAAATCTGATTGAATACCTGTCTGTTGCAAAGACACTTGCCCCTGCTTCTAAGAGTAAAATAGACTCTGAATACAACCCTTCTGATGCAGCTAAGTGCAGTGGTGCTCGAAGGTCATAATTCTTGGAGTTAGGGTTAATCCCATTAGCCAAAAGCCTTCTCAGGAAGTCCAAGTCCTTGCTTGCAACTGCCTTGCAAAGACAATTCCCAGCATCGTCAAAAGACAAGGAAGCCCCAGCTCTTACCAGCAATGATGCAGCATGATCATGACCATTCTTGATGGCTTCGAATAATGGGGTTCTTCCAAAATGATCTAAAAGAAGATCAAAGCCGAATATAAGTTTTTTGTTGTTAGTTGCTTTCTATCAATGCTAAAGATGTCAATTAGCCAGTAAGAAATTTACCTTTAGGGTTGATCTCCACCTGTTTTTGGACAAGAAACTGAATGATATCCCCGTATCCCTTGGATGCAGCACGATGCTGCAAGAAGGTGAATTGGAATGGAAGCTAAGGATGAATTCATATATTTTTAGCTTGTCACTCATAACCTCTTTGACCGAGTCTTTATCAAGAGTTCTAACAGTAACTGGGACTGAGGTGCAAATATTCAAGAGCAATACATACTTCGTGTTCCATTGTGGAGCTTAAGTAGTGCAATTTGAAGTTGACAGAAGAAAGCTTGTTCTATACAAACACATAGAAGGTAGACTTCACCATGTTTATTATGGAGATTGCAGCTACTGCATTGGTATTTTATCTTGTATTCCACTATAGATTGATACACATGGAGTGTATATATGAAGTGGAATACATGACAAAACTCTAATTTGAAATTGAAGTGCAAATCCAAACTGTGTCTTTGTATTACATGATGAGAAACACTTCGGCATAAATAGGTTAGATAAACTGGTTTAACTCGACGTGGAAACAAGACACATGGTAGAAAGGCAATGCCTATCTTTATGAGTTAGTATTGCAGTAAGACACCACAGATGACTTAAATCTCCTGATATAAGATCTGATACTTCAGAACTCTTCTTTTCCTTATCAAGGTATTGGGCAAAAGTGCAGAGAATTTCTACTCCAAAGCAGTTTTAGGACACAGACTTATCAGAAACAATACTATCATATGCAAGTACATAGAGTCATAGGTTTAAATACCAGAGCTGATTGTCCATTATAATCCATCTTATTGGGATCTGCTCCTGCTTCAACTAAATGTTGTAGTCGATTCAGATCTCCATCATTGGCAGCACAATTCAATCTCATAGCCAACTCCGATTCATGTTTCTCAATCTGCAGGGCTATAGCAGACTCCAGTATCTTGTTTCGAACGTCAGATTCTCTTCCCTGGAAATTTCAAGACTCATTTCAAGAACTCATCCCAAGTTAAACGAAAAACAAGAGCACAAGACCAACTGACCTCAAGCAGATTATTAATGATGGTACGCCCATCTGAAAGGTATATCTCAATGACTTCTACAAGCGCTTGCTTGTCTATACGTAATAGCTTCGACAATTCGGTTGCATGGAGAGTACGAGGTTCAGGGATATTACAAATAACAGAAATCTCTCCTATTGAACTGTGTGTTTGTATACTAGGAAGAGATTCTTTTGAGCGTGAGTCTTCAGGACTTGTTACTTCATCCTGCACCATTTTCTGACTTGGTTAGTAACTGTTTTTAAGGAATCAATGTAGTTATTTTTTTTTATTACTGGCTAGGAAAAAGCGTACCAGTTTACCGTCACATAGGAAGTAAAGCTGATCACCTGTGCTTCCTCCTTCGATAATCACTTCTCCAGGAAGAAAAAACTCTTCATGTACTCTAGTTGCCTGAATACAAACACAAAAAATGAAACATATCTGTTCTGATGAAAAATGAGTTTGTTTTGTTTGGGAGGTTTACTCTTTCGTGCATGCACGCCGGGGGGGGATTTAAACATGTCTTACCACTTTCTTGAGGAACTCGTTTGAGCAACCTCTGAAGAGAGGAATTTCTCTAACGTAGGGCTCATATAATTTGTTTGATATCTGCAACAGCAAGAAATTGGAAGGAAATTGAGTAATGTACTATTTCAAGATTTCCGTGCAATAACATTAAGACAAGGATGGACAATGTTATGTTACGAAACCTTTGCTCGTATAGCAAGTGGAAGGTCCTGAAGAGCAGCTGCATCAGTGTAATTGCTTTCGTACTGTAATCGGACATGGCCTTTTACCTCTTTGCTTATGTTCTTTCCCAGCTTGTTTTTGTTCATATATTTGATGAGTTCTGCCATTTTATCCCTAAACCTTTCTGTTCTGGATCCTTTGACGATCAATGCTGTCATGTTGCCCAGTAAATAAGCACCAAGAATCATGTCGAATGACACGTACATCATCACAAATATCATTTCCCTTGTATTTACTGCATGAATTTCACCATAGCCTGCATCATAAATGCACTGAATCAGCCTCCAAAGGATGAAGTAGCTTTACCATCCTGCCAAGAGCAACACTAGTTCATGCCCTCATTTAAGACAATTTATAGCTACATCCAATTAACAGTATTACAAATAACCCTATGTACCCTAACAATAGATCTCCCCAAGTTCCCTCCATCTCAACCCAAAAATTTGGCAACATCAGGACTTGAAAGATTATGCTCTCCAGACAAACCGACCCAAATGCAGAAGGGATAATTACACTGAGGTCCATGAGGTTCAGGAATATTTCAAAAGACCCCTCAATTTTAAATAATTACACAGCATTGTGAGATCATTAGGAGAGAATCTAGATACAAAACATAACTTCGGGGAGTAGCTAGTGTAATTCTTCCGAATTGAGTGGTTTTCTTGTGATTGTCTGAACAGCTAGTCCAACTAACAATTAACTTGATTATCTGAGTTCAGAGAGCAGATGAAAGGAGCTTACCAACAGTTGCCATGGTAACAACGGCAAAATATAGTGCTGTTATATAACGTGTCCAAAGATCAATTTCCCTGAAGTTTGCATAACTATAGTCACCCATTCGTAGACTTCCTATCCACGTATAACCTTCCTCTGATGGAGGAAGAGTGGTGGCCAGATAGTAAAATATACAAGCAGCCGTGTGCGTGCAGTACAATTCAACCACAAAAAGCTTCACGATCCTTGTAAAGAGATAGTTGATACGAATGTCTTTCTCCAGCTTCTCAAAAAACTCTGTCACCCTAAGCGCCCGGCTTAGCCTAATCCATAGCATATACCTTACTAGTTCCTTTCTGCCGCAAGCCTGATCACGTCACACTAACTTGTTCAGAAATTATAAGACACATGGTGAAACGTGTAGAACAACAGAAACAAATACACCTATGTTAATACATCAACATGTCTTTGCAGTTAAGCCAAGAAAACAGATTATTAAGTACATGTAGTTGGTTGCACTCTGTACCTTGTATATGGCATCCCAAGGCAAGCAGCCTAGAAGATCAACAAGAAACCGAGATTTCAGGTACCTAAAGACAGCATTAACATCCTATCAGATTTCAAGAAAAATTCATGCACTAAAGATAAGTGAATTGACAAATAGCCGACCTGATGGCAATGAGGTTGGGATTGTGAACAAGGCAGTAAGAATGGGGGTCCCGGTATCCAACAAAGAAGGAGAGGACGATGTCGATGAGGAAGGCGAACTGGCCGGCGATGTCAAGAAGGAAAAATTTCTCTGGCAGGCCTCTGAAGAATGCGAATTCCACTGGGGTGAAGAAGGAGGAGTACACTGCCCATATCAGAATGAAATGTGTCCATGCAACGTACCACCTGCATTTCGTATGTACTCATCTACTCAAAATCTTCTTCTTCTTCTTCTTACTATTCTTGTTTGTTTATTGTCTGTAGCTTATTGTTTGTTGATGACATAACAACTTAAGAAATGAGTTTTTGTACTTGTAATTATAGATCTACGAGTGTTACTTTGTTATGCAAAAGGTGAATGAATCTGCATAATTAACCAGTAGACATAGATAAAAAAATTTGCTGTGTTGGTGATAGTATTAAAAGGTATTGTTTCAGATCAGTTGGAGCATGTCGGGGGTACTATCAAGTGATATGGAATAAAAATGTTATAGGTTGCTTAAATAATTCCCAAAAGAAGCAGGAGAATTCTAAAAAACGATACCCAATAAGAAAAACATTATTACTCCTTGGTATACAATAATAAGTTTTGAGGATAAAAATTAAACAAAATATTATTATCAAACTTAAACTTATCATGGAAAGTACTTAGCTAATAGTAACACCAAACAGACATTCACTGTATACACAATAACTCATCAAGCGAACATATCAGATCTTATCCACAGTTCACAGTTCAGTTCTGAGATGTTCCTAGATTGACCTGTCCACCGATACTCTGAACCGTGCTCCAATACTTGAAGCCATGGAGGAGTATCTGGACTAAGGTAGACAACAGAACCTTACCAGTTTTCAGGATGAATAATGCATCCATGGGAGAGCACTCTCCCACTTCCAATCCTGCTAATGCTAAAAGACTCTTGCCTAGAGTAGTAATTTCCCAATGACCTGAAAGGATACATATTTTTCCATGATGATGATTTTGGGGAATGTTGAGGATCCTCAATCTTCATCTCTTCATCTGCTTCTGATTCATCATCTCTTTCCCTGCTGCTTACGTTCATCTTCTTCAACTAGCGCTTGGTTGTTTTTATGTTCACCAACTAGTTTATCATTCTACAATTTTGTCTCCTTTTTTGAGGATATATAACTACACTTGTTTGCTTTTGAATGTGTGTGTTTGGGTGGGGGAACGCTGTGTGGAATTCTTTTTTATCCGAATCAACTTTAGTCAAATCGATTAAATTGTGTTGCAATTGTTGTACATACATTACGTGACTTGTCACTCTTCTTGAACTATTCTGCAATCACATCATAAGCATATCATATTTGTTATGTAATCAATTCATGTCTAACTAAAGATTCGATTTGGGTTGGAATTTCCTCTTGTCAGGTGTTTTCTAACAAGATAAATATTCATTTTTTTAATAATTTTCACAGGCTTAATCAATTATAGAATTTATTATATCAAAAGTAATATATTGATAGAGTAAATTGCAAATCAGATGCCAACTAATTTCACATTATATTAGAAAGAAACATAGGCACAGACATGATACAGATTTTTTGCCGACAGCCAGCCATACATCAACTTATGAAGGAAATTACAACGCAGTAATTATTGTTGTTTTCTTATATATATATATGAACTAGGGATGAACCAACCATAATTAAGACATGTCACCAAAAGCTTATAACTGCCCAAATATGATGTAATTAATATAATTTAGTATTTTCACTCTTGACGCCTATAATTCTTTTTTTGGATAAATTGATTACAAACAAATAATAATTATTAATATTATCAATATACTAATTATCAATATTAAATACTTATAATTGATTAATAACTGTTATTAATATAGACAGATAACTACTGTTAAATTTGAATAGCAGTCTAAATATTAGTGAGATTTAGTTCTACGGCCTTAAAGTTATGGAGTTTCAATTTCGTCAGCTAAATTAAATATAATTAACTAATGCATAATTTTATTTTCTTGATACTAAAAGAATCATATGCAGATAAATTGGATAAGAAAATCATTTGCAATTTCTGCATAATTTTCAATTATGCTTTCTTTTGGCAATAAAATCGCAAAATCATCGAATTTAATTAGATTTTATCCAAACAAGGTTGAAAAAAAGAGTGGAATAAAGCATCTGACTGATGCGAAGGCTGAGTTTGAAGTTTGGTATTTTACTGTTGATTTAGCATTGAATTTGGTTCATAAATTGTGGGTGTGTGGGATCAGATTTGGCCTTTTGGTTCACTCCAATGACTAAAAGATATAAGAATCCTAGGACATTTGTTTTCCCTGTTTATGTTTATTTTTGGTACTTTACTTTTATGGAAAAACAAAAGGGTAAATTGCAAAGGAGGAAATTTTAGAGGTTTGGTATAATTATAAATATTATTTTATTGTTTAAAAAATTATAAATATTTTTTTAATATTTAATGAAATTATATAATTATTGAATGGGTGTATGAACTTGTCAATTTTGTCTTTACTGTAATTTTTTTTCTTGAAAAAATTAAAAATTTATAAAGAAAAATTGAACGTTGTGGATCGAAAAATTATAAAAAAATTATCCATTTAGTCCATAAAAAATCACAAAATTTTAAAAAATAAATAAAATTATAAATCTTAATCCACAATGAGATTTTGGTCAGTTCACCATAAAAAATGGATGGAAACATAACGGATTGGACTAATTGTTAGATGATCGTTAAAATTAAGGAAGTCTTGATAATTTTTCAAACAACAAGGGAGTATTCGTAATTATGCTAAACTTCAGCAGAGGTAATTATAATTTACCCAAAACAAAATTATAGTTTACATTTTAATTCGGCCAAATCCAATGAATCTTAATTTTTATTTTAAGGATAAATATTATAAATGATCCGATCCCTTAAATTTGTATTCGAAACAAGAGTATATTATAACTTGTTTTTTTGAGATTGGACATAATTATAAATTCTCTTGAGGGAGCTCCTTCCATTCCTCCTTGAAAAGTGTTTGCTTCCAACACGGGGACTGGACGAGCAGAGATTAGTATCGCCATCTGTTCTCGTGCAGCCGCTGCAATCACTTGTTGGATCGTGCCCAACAGGGCTAGAGAAATTTTGTTTGATGTAGTGTCGGAGGAGGTGCTTCGCTTTGGAGGATCAGCCAATGGCTCCGTCACTTTGGGAGACAGCATCGGAGCCGGAAGGCTGGGATGGACTCTCCTACTGGAGGCTAATTGTTGCCGGGTACCTCCACGGTCTTTTGTTTATTAGCGGGATTGTTGGGGGTCTCAATGGTATCTCATGCCTTTAACTCAATATTTCTCACATACAACGCCAATTGATGCGTGCGATTTTAACACAGGACTGAAGTTCTTGGATTTCGATATTGAATTTGGGCTAATTGAGTGGTAGGAAAAAGAGAACCTACAAACAAAACTTTAACACTCCGATGCTTAAGTTAGTTCCGGATTTAAGAATAAATAAATATAGAAATAAATTATGAGGAGAAATTGTGATAAAAGTGATAATTCTGTATGCAAGATGACGAATCAGAATAGCGGAGTAACAATAACAGAAGTTCTCGAGTGTGGAAGAGAATGCTTGCCGAGGGGTGCCTCCCCTATTTATAGAGGGGGAGTTTTCCTGTAACAGGAGTTTTGCTGAAGCGAATCTGCATGGCCAGCGAGAAAGGGGGGATTCGTGGATAAGGTTCCTCCTTTATCCGTTCCTTAAGTAACAAATCCCCAGATGAAGGGGGACTCCTTCTTCGTGCAGACTCCTTAGGTGAGGAGTCCTGTAAAGATGAAGAGTAGGGCACCTTCCTTTCTACAAGTTAGCTTTGGAGGCCTCCGGATTAGGCTTCATCATTGGGCCGTATTTGACGAAATAGGCTCCCTTCCTTAACTGGATTGTGGTGTGGGGGGCCCTTTTGGGCTGCGCCTAATGGATTTCCTCTTTGGGTCGAACCAAATTGTAGGAGGTCCTCTTCTTGGGTCAAGCATAGTGATTTGGGGGGGGGGGTTGCCTCTCTCTTGGGCTGGTAGGCTTATATTTGGGCCTATCACTTCTTCTTGAGTCAATCTCTTTTGAGCCATACCCATCAAATATATAACTTTATAATTTTTTTTTAAATTAGAGTAACCAAACGCCATCTTAGTTTTGCACATATTCATTTAATTTTTTTATATCTAACTATATTTTCAGAAATATTAATTATTTTAGTAATATTTGGTAACTTGGCCAAGAGCCGGCCACCTTGTTCCTTAGAATTTATTCACCCACATTAACAAGGAGGAATTGGATGCTCACAAAACATGACATGATTTCTGTCAATCGGTCAAGAATACATCCATTACATTTTTTTTTGTCAAAAAATTATATTGATCATATAATCCTAATAATAAATAAAATTCCCCCCAAAAGTACTAATCATACACATAATGCAATGATTGTAACGCATTGAGTTTAGTTAGCAAAATTGAGACTCCATAACTATAAGATTATAAATTTGAATCTAACCAAAATGTGTGTTATTTTACTTTAATAATGACTATTATTATAATTGTCAGTGATTAACATCATAAGTGATGTAATCGATGTACTAAAAAATTATAATATGGTAATTTATTTAAAAATAATCCAAATTAATTCAAGCTGCATATTAGTATTTTCTTGAGGTAAACCCAAGTTTGAGCTTGAGTTTAGGTTCAAGCTAGGTTTAAATTCAAGAGACGTGCAAGTGTTATTCAATGTCAATAATAGTTATAGTACTATTTTACTAGTAATTATTAATTTGTCATTGATATTTGACATTAATAGTTAGTATTTTGATTCTTATAATTTATTGATCAAATTTTATTTTCAATAAATTATTGTGTATACCGTGTCATAAATGTCAATAATCGGCACCTAATAAAAATATATATTTAACTAATAGTTATAATTTAAATAAATAGAAATAGAGTCACAGACAACGACGAAACATGTATTATTCAAACTCATGATCTTATAGTCGAAAGATCTCGATTTCGCGACTCAAATATTGATATATTGTTCACATGTAAAAATGACCAACCAAAAAATAGATTTGCTTTGGTCTACAACAAAAATCTTATAAGAAAATATTTCACAAAGTTTGGAGTTTGGGCCAAGAACTGGGAAAATGTACTACTTTATAGGCCCAATGGTATATTGATATATTATATTGTATATTTTAATTTTTATTTACCTCTCAAAACGAACCGAGTGTAAAGCTCAGTTCTTGAAAATAAAGTAAATTACATCGATATTTTTTAGATTAAGATTAATTATCTAAACACTTTATGTCTTTTATGAAATTATAGACACATCTCGTTAGAGGATATAGAGTGTAATGTCCATGTTCTCAGCGGTGTTAGATGTTTTTTGCGTAAAATTTTATCATATATTATGGAATTAATTACACTTAGACCCATTTAAAATACAAAACCATACTTCTCTAAAAAATAATTTAAAATTATACTTACATTCCTTCCAAAAATTCATTGTTTATACCTGACGAATTTTTGTTAAGATTAGAACAAAAAATGCTGATGTTAAAAGAAAATTATATAAAATTTTTATTTTTTTCCCTCATTTAATATTCTCATGTAATAATTTTATATTTATAAGAATAGATATATAATGATATTAACCTCACTCCATATAACTATATATTGTACTTATCACTTTTATAAGTACAAAAATATACATAGAAATATTAAATAAGAGGCAAATTAAAATTTTATGTAACTTTGTTTTTGCTAATGTTAATATTTTTCGTTCAAATCCTAATGAAAGGAGGTCAGGTGTAAACGGATAATTTTCAAAGAGAGTGTAAGTGTAATTTTAAATTTATATATTATTAATCAAATGTATTTTTCTTTCACACGAAGATCTAAACAAAATCGAAGACACATCATTTGTATTGAAGGATGGAAACTAAAACCAAGAGGCGCCGTAGTACATATTCCACCATTTCTGCTTGTTTTTGTAATTATTGATGCACTCCCATTGCCTTGTCCCCATGAATTTATTATGATGCAAACCCTGTCACCTCACATAAAATCATATCATTTATTTAATTTGATAGATGTTAAACTGTTGTTGTAGCTAGTGGCTAAATTGTTATTTATTTTTTATAAGGGAATAATTTGCTCATTTTCAATGTCGTATGAGGGTACTATTGCATTATACTCGTTCAATAATACAACAAAGGATGAGTCTGACCGACCCCTTCAAAATCACTTTTTAAATTTAAAAATGACTCAAGTGATACTTGAGTGATTATAACACAACTCGTGATTTCATAATTTATTATATTAGAAGTAAAATTCAAGATCCGTTTGCAAAAATAAGATATTAAATTGATATTAATAATAAAACTTATATAAAACAGCTAGCATCCAAAGTGAGATGATGAGTAGAGGGGCGTCCGGGTTTATGACCCAACCCCACAAATTAAAAGACAGGCAGGCCCCCTGTCGGTACGATTTGTTGCCTACAACAACAAAATACACCTAGTAAACTAGTTATTAATAGGAGGTGGAGGTACTAGTAGTTTAAACTTGTGCATCACTCTAGTTGGAGTTTATTAGGCGGCAGGAACACAAGAATCTTCTCTTCACCAATATTCCGTGTTTTGGTTTAGTGGTTAAAATGAAATTTTATTAATATGTTCAAATTTTGCTGAATGTATGTATATTTTTTTTTATTTTTGGTGAGTATTGTAATTTTTTTGTCATTTTTAATTATACTGATGTATTGATTGGATTGGTGTATTATTGTTTAGTTTCTTGAAATGTTGATGTAGTCTTATAATTATTATTTAAAAAATATATTTTTTTTAATCAAACTGCTAATAAAACACGCTTGTGAATTAATAAATTGTGAATTGAAATTATGATTAATTAAAAGAAATTTATTAATTTAAACCGTAGGCGTAGGCTATTAATTTACTCCCACTCACCGCACCACCACACCCACACGTAGACGCGCATCACTCATCACGCATATCATATCTTATCCGCCTCCCAACTCACTCCCAAGTTATCTCACGGCCATCCTACCTGACCCACCACCTCAACCTCCGTATTTGTCTTTCAAAATTTTAATTATAAATTATTTGAATTTATTTAGATAATTTTAAATTTAAAATATTTCATCTTTGACTCTAAATTTAAATTTTTTGATATGACGTTATTTGTTTATTTTTTTTAATTTTCTTTACAAATTCAAATAAATCAACTCAAGTATAGGTTTGTTTATCTAAAATTGTAGTAATTACATTAATAATTTCATAATAAATAAAACAATAAACTGTAAATTGTTATGTAAATTTGATTAATTTTTCAACTATACAAAAACCCCATTAATATACGAGAAATTGAATTTTAGCTCCACGAATTCAAACATAATAAATTCGTTATTATCAATTCATAATTCATTCATATAATAAAATAAATTCATACTTCAATAAAATTTGAATTTGTGATATTTAAAAGTTAAAAGTTATTAACATAACCCATAGGCTGCTATTACTCCCACTCAGCACACCACTCTCACCTACGTACTTTTTACATATATATACACGCGCGCATCACTCATCTCTTATCCCGTTGCCACCTCACTCCCCGCGCAAGTTATCTAATGGCCATTGTCCGTGACCGCCGCCATCTCAACCTCCGTCTGCCTCTACCGGAGGCTTCCGAGCACCGCCCCCGCTTCCCTCTCCCCCTCCCTTCCTCCACCACCACAACTAACACCTCAGCCGCTGCCACCACAGCCATTTCCTCCGCAGACCTCGAGAAAATCCATGTACTCGGCCACGGGAACGGCGGGACAGTCTACAAAGTCCGCCACAAGCACACCTCCGCAATCTACGCCCTAAAAGTAATCCACGGAGACAGTGATCCCGCCGTCCGCCGCCAGGTCCTCCGCGAAGTCTCCATCCTCCGCCTTACCGACTCCCCCCACGTCATCAAGTGCCACGGCGTCTTCGACATTCCCGGCGGAGACATCGCCATCTGCATGGAGTACATGGACATGGGCACCCTCGAGACGTTACTCAGGGACGGCGTCGTTTTCACCGAACGCCTCCTCGCCAAAATCTGCCTCCAGGTACTGAGCGGGCTCCAGTACCTCCACTCCCACAAGATAATTCACCGCGATCTGAAGCCCTCAAACATACTCGTCGATCAAAATATGCAAGTTAAAATCTCCGATTTCGGAGTGAGTAAAATCATGCAAAGAACCCTAGATCCGTGCAATTCATACGTCGGAACGTGCGCGTACATGAGCCCGGAGCGGTTCGATCAGGATACATACGGGGCGAACTACGACGGCTACGCCGGAGATATCTGGAGCTTAGGATTGGCTGTGTTGGAACTGTACTTGGGCCATTTTCCCTATCTGCCGCCAGGAGAGCGGCCGGACTGGTCGACGCTAATGTGCGCCATATGCTTCGGCGAGCCCCCCACCCTGCCGGAGAGTGCATCGGAAAATTTTAGGAGTTTTATTGAGTGCTGTTTGCAGAAAGATTGGAGCAAAAGGTGGAGTGCCACGCAGCTTCTGTCGCACCCTTTCTTCAGCAATGTTGAGGACTTGAAATCGGTGTGAAGTTGCCGGAATTTTGAATTCAGTGATTTTGGGGGAATCAACAACTGAAAACAGAGAGAATCTTTCAATGTTTCTTGTGTATATTCTCTTTTTCCTGTTGTAAATATTTTGCTCAAATAATTACTCATAAATTATCATGATAATTGTAATTGAAATCATCCCTATAACTTGTTTAGATACCAACATCAACCGTTGTCCTATTCTTAAAAAAAAAAACAGAAAGGCATCAATCGTTGTCCTAAAATTAATAGGGAGTACTTCTCACTGAAACTTTTATAATGGTTTTAATCTACATTTATCCTTATCCACTTCTTTTACTACTTGTTCAACATGCATCCACATGTCAATTCCTATACCTAATAATAATTTGGTCTAATATATTATTGTTCTTTCTTTTTTAAAAAGAAAATTAAGTAGAAATATTGATTCTGATCTCATCTCAGTGGCAAAAAATGAGATGGAATGAATTTGATTACGATAATTATTTTTAATGTGATTGAGTATAAAATAAAATATAATGATAATAGTTGATGTGATGTGTAAAATGTCTTGGATAAAAAAATATATAATTAATAATTATCGTCAATGTTATTTATCGTTTTTTGTAAAGTAGTTAAATGTGTTCGAGATATGCTTTCACAAATTTCCCATAAACAAACATATATTTGGATGAAAAAAAATTTTACGAGCAAAATGAGATGAGACAAGATTCATGTCACAAGCCGTGCCTCATTATACTCGTTTTTCTTAGTTCTACTTTGGTAAAAGAAAAGTTTGGATAGTTAATTATATTCCAAACAAATGTTTGGAATCATTTATATTTTAATTATCGTATATAAAGTGAAACAAGTACTTATACATTCGGTGAAACCTTAAATTTATCAATGGAGTCTTAATTTTAACCTTAACTACTAAGTTAAGATACTATTGATAGAGTTTGTTCTTTTAAGTTGCATTTGGAATGAGTAATTTGAAAGAATTTAAAGAATTTTAAATCATTTCATTTCAATTTTAAATTATGTTTTAATGAATGTGAATGGATTTTAAATTCTTTTAAAATGAAATCATTTGAAATCCTTCCTTCAAATTGAAATATACTTTAGGTAAACGTTAGCCTGCAAAATTGCTAATGAGGCTACTCCGTCTAGCCCTCAAAAGTATGTGGAGATTAGATCTTGCGCCAAAAATAAAAATATTTATGTGGAGGGGTCGGTGTGGGACAGTGTCAAACCTTGGGTGAAGGTGGAGGGAGGTTCTGTCTTGTATGATGTTCATTTGCGGGAGTGGTGTGGGGAGTATGGTGAGACTTGGAATTAGCAATGTTTTGTTGGATACAGAATTAAGTTGTTCTTTCTTTGGTAGATATGTTTTGTTCTCTGCCTCCACTTTCACTTGTTACTATGTTAACACGGCAAATAAATACGGATGTTTTTCTCAAAAAAAGAAAAAGAATAATTATTTGATACGTAAGTGAGTCGTGGAAAAATCAGTTTTTTACTTGTATTTGCGCATGTTTTCTTATAAAATTGGTCAAATGGTCCGCCTTATGACAAGTACAAACATTATTAAGACTAAAACTTGTTGAAGGCGAAATATTGAGAAAGTCTTGTATTAATTTACCAGATTGTTTTTTCTTTTTTTTTTTATAAATAATTGGAATAGATTAGCCCAACTATATAATTATAACCCAAAACTAATTGGAGTAAACTCAATCAATTACTTGAATGGAGCAAGCATATGTCCCACATAATCAAAGATAAAGTGTTCATAAATTTCATTTATTTTGTTGTATCTTTGTTGGGTTTCATTTATTTTGTTGTAATTATTTTTGTTAAATATCGATATTTGATATGAATAATTATAATCGAGTTACTTTAATTAATAATAGCGGACGTTTCAAATTAAAAAGGGATAATCACACAACTCTTTCCTAAAGTTTGATGTAATTATAGTTAGACCCCATATAGTTTGAAAAATTACATCTAGCACCCTTGATGTTTGCTTTCGTCTAACAAATAAGTCTTCCATTTAGTTAAAATTCACTGGAATTGTTGATATTAACAAAAAATTAAAAAAAAATTGTATTACACTCGATTAACTTATTACTAACTTATTGCAAGTTAAATAAATTTTTTATGACCAAATTATCCTCACAGGTTTTCATGCGTTAATGCATGTGAGGAGGTGAATTTTTCACCGTTATAAGAGCAATTTAGTCCAAAAGATTATTTGACTTGCAATAAATTAGTAATAAGTCAATCGATGATAAATATAAATTTTCATTCAATTTTTTCATTAATGTCAATAAATTTTTATAAATTTTGACTAACTTATTTATTAAACAGAAACAAACTTTAGAACTATTAGATATAATTTTTCATATGATAAAAAAATTACGTGTAATTATCCTGATTAAAGAGGAACAAATACGCCTCAATTGTATAAAATAATACTACTAGTAATCGGTTTTGCGAAAAGAGGAGAGAACAAAGGAGGCAACCAACCACATGGCTCATCCTTTTCTACGTTAGCAAGTGCTTATAAAATTTTTTTGCCCCATCATCAATCCCAATCTCTTGCACATTTTCTTCTATCTACAGTCGATTTCCACATTATTATAATCGAAACCCGCTAACTCTTCTACTCTGGACATTGCGTCTCTTTCTAGCCCAACGCTTTCATACTTAGAAAAACACTAAACTCTGATTCCAAGATATTCATTTTCAACCCCATCTGCCAGCTCCCAGAATTGCAAAAACCCACCAAGAAAGGCTGTTTTAATGGCGTCTGTGGGATTGATTGGTCGGATCAACACCTCCGTGGTCGAGTTTCCGGTGGCTCAGCCACGCCGGAGTTGTGGGTTCAGCAGAAACAGGGTGGGGTTCAGAGTGTTTGCTCAGGCTGATGCGGAGCCTGATCTCAGTGTGACCGTTAACGGGTTGAAGATGCCGAACCCGTTTGTCATTGGGTCAGGCCCGCCAGGGACCAACTACACCGTCATGAAACGGGCCTTTGATGAAGGTTGGGGGGCCGTCATCGCCAAAACGGTAAGACTTCTTCCCCGTAATTATGGTTCATATTTATTTTGATTTGTAGTTGGAAATGCTTATATGGGTTGATTAATCTATTTCTGTTGGACTTTTTATCACTTACTACTGCGAATTTTATCAGTTCTTGAATTATTCGCGCCAATGTTTTCTCTGTTCGTTTTTCACGCACTTGGGCGTGGGAATTAGTTGTGGAAGTTGATTATGAAAACGAAGAGGGTTGAAGACTGAATTTAGTTAGTTAAGATCAAAGATCGTGATGTTTTTGGCTGATTGATATGGATTGCTGATTAGCTAAGAGCCTAAGAAGGACTCTTTATGTAGTTGATTGCTTAGGATAGACAGAGATATGCACTTAGACCATCTGAACTTTGACTAATCGGTAAAAATACCGTTGTAAATACAATATTTTTCCCATTAATGTAGATTATAGTTGTGTGTTTCAGGCCTTCAATTGATCAACGAAAGAAATTGTTTGAATGGTGTGATGAGGTAAAGAATAGTTTCATTTCATAGGTTGCAGAGCATATGAAAGTCAACTTGGAGACTCTGTTGTGTGCTTAATTACTGCACTGAGTAAATGGATCTGGGGTACGGTAATTCTGAGTAGTTTACAATACAAAAGGACATAAAGTGATGATAGAAATGCATAAATGGTGCATGATTGTGGTTTTTCTATATTGGTGGTAAGAAATATTATTCTATATAAATAAAAGGATAAAATGTCGAAAGTCTAATGTTTTTTTTAAGTGATCAGATAACTTTGCTAGTTTTCGTGAAGGTAATGATCCAATGTTTCTCACTACCTTGTTTTGATGTAAATTATGTCGAAGCAGATCAAGTCATGTTGAATTGTTGGAAAACTCAAATCTTGGTTCTTCTTGTTTCTACTTGTTCTCTGCACTTTCAATTCAAAGTGAAAACTCTTGATCTTAAACATCATGTGTAGGTATCTCTGGATGCTGCAAAAGTTGTAAATGTAACCCCCCGATATGCCAGATTACGGGCAGGAGCTAATGGCTCAGCCAGAGGACAGATTATAGGGTGGGAAAATATTGAACTGATTAGTGATCGGCCTCTGGAAACAATGCTGAAAGAATTTAAACAGTTGAAAGAAGAGTATCCAGACAGGATACTTATTGCTTCGATCATGGAAGAATACAACAAAGCTGCATGGGAGGAACTCATCGATCGAGTTGAGCAAACTGGAATTGTATGTAATTAGTAAATATAGTCGTAGTGCATTAGTTTATTCAGATCTTCAAACATGTGGAATTCACTGTAATGCAAAATAGTCTTTCTGAGAGCTTTTGTCACTTTGTGGTCTAACTCTTGATGCTTGTACAGGATGCTATTGAAATCAATTTTTCATGTCCCCACGGTATGCCAGAACGTAAGATGGGTGCTGCAGTTGGCCAAGATTGTGCATTGTTGGAGGAAGTTTGTGGATGGATTAATGCAAAAGCAACTGTTCCCGTTTGGGCTAAGATGACTCCGAACATCACTGACATTACACAGGTTTTCATGTTGTTCTTTTCCATTTCGCCACTGCGACGCAAAACATATCAGTTTTATGCTCCGTTAACTATCATTATTTGATCGTTAGTGGAGCAAATTAAGATTATTCACTTTCTGCTTCCTGCCGCAAATTTTCTAAAAATTTAATTCTTTGTTTTGTATAGCCAGCTAGAGTTTCTCTGCAAACAGGATGTGAAGGGGTCTCTGCAATAAATACAATCATGAGTGTCATGGGAATCAATCTCGACACGTTGAGACCAGAGCCTTGTGTAGAGGGGTACTCATAATATTACCTTTTTTCATTTCAACTTCGACCTTCCTCACCCGGAAACGATGAAAATAGTTCAGAAATCAACTTCATGTTTCTAAAATGTGATGTTTATGTGTCAAATTAGATACTCGACGCCTGGTGGTTATTCGTCAAAGGCAGTCCATCCTATCGCACTTGCAAAAGTGATGAGCATTGCACGGATGATGAAGAACGAATTTGGAGACGAAGACTATTCACTTTCTGCTATTGGAGGTGTTGAGACAGGTGGTGATGCAGCAGAGTTCATACTTCTAGGAGCAAACACTGTTCAGGTTGGAGAAGAGTATCATTATTTCTCACTTATTTTTTATTCTCCACTGCTATTGAAATTAGTGGATTGTTTCATGAAACTAAAAAGAAATAAAGACCCTTTCTTCTGGACTTTCTGGAGTCTGAGAAATTTCGACATTTTATAAATATTCAACATGAAAATGTACGAAAAGAAACCACCTACTTATGACAAAGAATTTAAACTGGAAAAATAAAAACCTTTACGCTACATCTGCAACTGCTTCCCTTATCCAATTGTTGTATGTGCAGATGCTGCCATTTAATTAAGTAATTATCTAAAAGGCTTCTGATTCCAGGTCTGCACTGGTGTTATGATGCATGGATACGGTCTTGTAAAGCAGCTTTGCTCCGAGCTGAAGGATTTCATGAGAAAGCACAATTTTTCATCCGTAGAAGATTTCAGGGGGTACGCACTTAAACTCTCTTCATACCTTCTAAGTTGAACAAACCACTTGTAATGTTCAGTTGTAACTTGAAATTTTTTTTACTAACCATTTTGTCCGATGAGCAGAATTTCACTCGATTATTTCACCACTCATATGGATTTGGTGAGAAGGCAACAGGAAGCCATTCGCGAGAGAAAGGCCATTAAGAAAGGTTTGCAATCTGACAAAGACTGGACTGGAGACGGCTTCGTCAAAGAAACAGAGAGCATGGTTTCGAATTGATTCGGTAAATACAGTTCTATCCTCACCATTGTACTTTCACAAAAATAAATAGCTTCGGCAGCTGTACTCCTAGTGTGTGTGTGTGTGTGTGTCTGCATGCACGCACATCTGCCCCCCCACCCCCCCTCTTTTTTTTTCGTTCCGCCTGTAAAATGCATTTCTTCTATGTATCAACATGTACAGAGAATTAATAATTTGACCTTTTGATGAAGCTGTTAGAATTTGTTCTTCGTTCTTGCTTCAGAAACAATATCCCTATGATGCTTGAAAATAAATATTGAAATAAAAAACTTGTTCATATATATATATATATGTATGTTGGTGTAGACTTGTTGATTCGATTTGTTTGGAGGCGCCTGAAGAAACTTGTTGATATGCATCAGTGCAGTGACTGAAAGAATACGTTCGGTAGAACTCAAATCAATTAGGGAAACATTTATAGGATATTTGGCTAAGCTTATAAGCTCTTCGAAACATCTTATAAGATGTTTGAAAGCTTGTAACCTCTAAATATTTATTTGGCTAATTTTCTTTTAAGGAGCTTTATAAGATCTCAAAATAAGATGAGTTGGATCCTATAAGCTCTTTAATAAAAAGTTAATTTTTCTAACTTTTTTTTATAAGATCTTATAATTTATATAAAATTAATATGTCATAAGATAAAAATAACTTATTCATACACTTACACTCTCTCTCAAACCCACACCCACACCCACACGGCCATACCCATATATCTTATTCGACTGGTATGAATATATATATATATATATATATATATATTATTTTTATTCAAAAGTTTAGGTAATAATTTGTCTTTTTTTTTGTTATTTTAAAAAGATTATCTATTAAATTTTTATTTGAGATTAACTAATCTGTACTATTTATAAAAGCGTTTTAAAAATATTTAAAACAAAATATGTCAAGAAATAACAACTTATTTGTTTATAATGGTATTAGGTCCATTTTAGTCATTTTATCAATTAAAAACCTTATTATGCCAAAACACCCTAACATCTTAAAAGTCTTGATATAAGATGTTTTGACATCTTATAAGATTTAATATCTTATATTTGAAAGTTTATTTTTAAAATAAGATCCAACATCTTATAAGTTTCTAAAACATTTTATGAGATGTATAAAATATTTTAAAAAAGCTTAGCCAAACACCCTCTCTTAATGTATGTATTTTATGTGTTTGAGGTATTCTTGGTGAATAATCTATACACCATTTGACAATTATTTGTCATTTTTATTAGAATAATTTAATGTCAGATGAATGAAAAAATTAAAATCCTACTAATTACCGAAAATACCCTCGAATTACAACCTAATATTACTCATTTGCCCTCATAAATAAAATTACATATCCAGACCACCTACAGGCAGACCTAAGAGGCCTACATGTGCTTTACAACACCAACACCTCTTCCAGGAAATGTTTGACAAACATTACATGCGATAAGTATCTGGAGATATGGCACACCTACAAGAATTCCACACTCTACTACCAAGGTAATTAACTTGTTCCTTGATTACAACTTGCATTGTGTTTTGGCGGTGGATTAAGGAATTTGAACAGTAAGGAATTTGAAAAAGAAGGTACGTGGTAGTCAGAAAAGACAAGAGAAAAAGTGTCCAAATGGGAACAGTTAAAACAAGTGATTGAGAGTGGATTTGAAGTACTGTACTATATTATATGAGCATGTGTGTTTGTGTAAGGGGTGGGGGTGGGAGTCTCCAAGAAACCTGTGGAATTCTGAAATGTTCCTTTCAACACTCTCAAAAATGGTGAGGCAAAAACCCCACTCAAACTCCACTCACTCACTCTCCCCTGACTGATATAATAACTCATTGCATGCATCTGTCAATCACTCCCCTCTTTCTCTCTCTACATATATAAAAATTTAATCCTCTCTCCCCGTAAGAATTTTGAATAGTAGTTTTAGTTGGGAATTGGGAAGAATCACATAAATGGAAAGAAAAGAAGAAAAGGTAGTGCAGGAGAGTTCAAGCAACAATATTACTATAAATGGAGATGATGATGAGTGTGATAATTTTGAAGAAGAGGGTTTCAATCTTCTTAAGAGGGAAATTGCTTCCCATTCTTTGTATGCTCTCTTGCTTCAATCTCACTTGGACTGCTTGAAGGTCTGTTTGTCTGTGTTCTTTCTTTCTCCACCCCACCCCCACCCCCCTCTCTTTCTACACACAATCTTGGAGTATTTTTTCAGATCTTCATGTTTTTGGGCTTCCATTTTTCTATGTGTGAATATTGATCATGTTTTCATTACATGGGATTATTACATTCTTGTGATTAGTCAAGACATAATCCAACGATTCTCAGTATATCTGATTCAGTAACTGGAAACAACTTCTAGAGATCAATTATTATTTTCCATGGATCGGAGAAGTCCATTCTTGTAATTTAACCACCAATACATATCTAGGGTTTCGATGTTTATTTTTTATTTTTTAAGCATTACATATTACATCGATTCAATTAATATATTAATATACTAAGAAAGCATCCAACTTTCATTACCACTCCAAGAAAGGGGTAACAATCGACATAAACATATTCTATAAGATTGATCATATGATAAGCAAAGGAACAACTCTGCTCGTGCAGCTTTGTTTAGGCAACGTGGTGGAGAAGGTTGATCACAATGTAGGCGACCGAACGACATTCAATCCCAACCATCCAAACTTGCGCACATCCGACCATCAGTCGGAGCTGGACCAGTTTATGGTAAGAGTACACATACATATATATATATATATATATATATTTTCTACTTTTAGTCTTAATTTATGCTTACAATATATATTTTATTTGGGGGGAGGGGGAAATTAGTGATTATGGTGTGGTGCAGGAAGCATACTGTATGACCCTAAAGAAGGTGAAGGAAGTGATGGAAGAACCCCAGCAAGAATCTATGGCTTTCATAAATTACATGTATTCTCAACTTGAGGAGCTACTACTTCTGGACATTAATCCACCCTCCTCACCTATTAATTAATTCCTCCGGTACAAAACTAATTCATTTTTCACATATTTTTTCTTTGAGATGAGAATATTAATTATTTCATTTTAATTTAGATCCACGAAAAAAAGGACTCCAGAATTTTGATTTTTAATCCAATTCCCTAAATTAAGTTTTTGAAGTTTTAGGCAATATATGCTCAATTAAACATTAGTTGATTGCTCATTCTTCAAGTTAAAAATATTCTTGAAAATGTGATTAATATTCTGAAAAATAGCATATTGTGAATGCTTAAATTAATAATTTGTATATTTTGTTGTGTAGGAGGTGCAGAAAGGTGGCCCTCAATATGGGGCAGATCAGACGCCAATATGCACATTAACAAGCAGATTGAAGCACCTAATTAAGTTTAGTCAAATTAAATTTGAACTGCCAGTACCCCTCTTCTCATATTTCCTGTTATAACTTATTATATATTAGCGATTGAAGTATGTTGGATGTACGTAGTATAAATTGATTTTTTATAATATTAGCATAATTATTTAATGAAGTGCTAGAAAAAATAATGGATCAAATCTGATAAATAAAGTTGATTTTAAACGTACATGAATAAAAATAATATTGTTACAATGAACAAACTATAGAGATGGTTATTTGATTTATAGAAAGAATAAGTATATGTAAGGGCATATTAGTTCATTCATGTTTTGTCTACCAAATAAAGTACGTACTTTCTCTAACGCTCAAACCTTTAATATATAGCATAGATATAGATATAGTGTTTAAGAAAAATACAAAGAAATTTCAAATTTATTTGATTGAGTAAGAAAAATACTGAGAAAATAAATTAGGGATGTGCTAGTGCATGATAAATGTTTTGCATAAGAATAGATGGTAAAACAACAATTTATTTTAGGGTTAATTACATTTAAACTTCATCTGAAATTGAATTTACAATCCTTTTAGAAATTCTTTGTTTATATCTATCCCCCTTTTGTTAGGATTTAGATGAAAAATGCTGACGTTCGCAAGAAATTAAATAAATTTTTAATTTTGTGTCTCATTTAATATTTCTATGTATATTTTTATACTTGTAAAGAGAAAAATTTAGAGAAAATTTAAATGCAATTAACCCTCCATTTAAATTTTGTTTTAGAAGGTTGTTTAGTAAAGTGCAGTTTATGCCGTAATAAAAATATCAATAGACGAAAAAAAATTTTCTTGAAGAAAGAAAGAGCAACGTAACTCCCTATAAATGCTTAAGAAATAAGTTCATCAATGTCTCCTGCATCGCACTTTTTCTAAAACTTGGAGATGTCATTCATAGTATTTCCTTTGTTCAGTGCATGGGAATTTGCTACTTAATATTATTTTCAGCTAAATATTCTAATATGGACCGTAAAGAATGTTTTGTTTGTATAGAGGGGAATAATTGATAGCTTAGTGCAACTTGAGAATGAAATTATGTAGCAACAAATCAAGTCAATTGCAGCACTTAAGAGTTAATTATAGTTGGACTCTTTTTAAAAATGTGAAATTACACTTTTTCATAAAAGACTTGTGAAATTATATTTACATTCCTCCGAAAAATCACTGTTACACCTGACTTCCTTTTGCTAGAATTTAAACGAAAAATACAGACTTTAGCTAAAGAAAAAAAATGCATAAATCCTCATTTAATATCTTCATGTAATAATTTTGAAAAAATATAATATTTTTAACCTCACTCCATAGATATATATTACATTTACCCCTTTATAAATACAAAAATATTTAAATGAAGAAAAAATTAAAAAGTTATGTTTTTTTTTTTTTGCTTACTTCAGGATTTTTGTCTCAATAGAAGGGAATCATGTATAAATCAAGAATTGTTTGAAAGGTATAAGTGTAATTTCTAAACTTATTTGAAAAAAAGTGTACTTTAATATTTTCAAATAAAATCTAAGTTCAAATAGAATCTAAGTGTAATTAACCCACCAATGATGCAAAGTTCCATTCTGTTTACATGCAAAACTCTTCCTATTTAAGGACCATGTGTTTGCACTAGTTATTGGTACTTTGATGTTAACAAAATTCTCTTTACCAACAAAAACAGAAAAAAAAAAAAAAAAAACATGAGAGAAAAATTCTTCTATATTTATCCTTTTAATTTTCTACAAATGGAGCTTTAAAGTTGGGAAGAATTGGAAAGATACGAGGAAGAATCATTCAGTGACATGTTAATACCTCAAACTCAAGATAAACCACACTTAATATTTATTTTTGTATTTTTACACCTTCTTTGTGCTTTTTTATTTTTCAACTTTCTATATAATATGTCTATATATATATATATTTATATATATAATATAAAACAGACATGATTTGTAATAAACAATAATTTTTGTCTCCTTAAAATACAACATTAAACATAAAATATTTATATATAAAAATATATATGAAAAATATATGATTTGACAATGAATAATGATTTTTGTCTCCCAAATTTCAATATCAAACCCACACCCACTTACTTTAAAATATTTTAAATTACCCCAAACAAATACAAACATACCATCTAGTTTCAACACATACTTATCTTTATTTTTCTCTCTCTATCCTCAAAACACAAAACAAAACACTTAAAATACAAATCCAAACATATGGAAGGTAGTTTTACTAGCGACATATTTATGCAACCCATAAACAAAAAGAAGCAAACAAACCAAGAAGATTTGAATTTTATATTGCAGTAACAAAGTATTTTCCAGAGAAATGGAAAAGCATGGTCTTGTTATCAAGTAGAAGATGGAATATAGGAAACTAATTTTACATTTACTTTTACTCGTATTTTCCAGAGAATATAGGCAAAACTTCCTGCAGGAAGAAGGGGGGGTAAAAGGAAACTAAAGAGAACGTAATCAACCGTAAGGATTTAAGGGGGAAAAAATGTGCACCAGAGGAGCAACTAAAATGCATGTCCGCTCCTGCATCAGCGCCTTGAGATAGACTTTTTATGACTTCCTAATCATAGGCATTCTCCCAATCATCCACTACATCACCAGACACGTCGTCCTCCACACCTTCCCTCTGCACTGGCAAATTCAGATTGGATTCATCTACCTTGGAACCCGACGTTGAAGGATTTTCTGGCTGTTTCTGAAGATTCTCGATTTTAACAGAAACATCAGATGATCCGGAGGTGCCTCCTGGTTGCAGCACGCTCCACCTGTTTCTTGATGCTGCAATTGGATCTTCCTCTTCTGTCCTAGCACGTGACTTGGTATCAGCAGCATTAGGTGACCATTCCTCAGCACCCCACGAACTCTCATTCCAACCAGAGTCCTGAAGTACCACCTTCTTCCAAGGGTTACCCTTGAGTGCCGCTGCTGTAGCTACGTCTTTTGACACTGCAGCAGATCCCCATGCACCAGCACCTGAAGCCATAGCCGAAGCACCACCATTTTGAGGAACGGAGACAGCACCATAATACACAGACCCCTGATCCAATCTCCTCATAGCAGTTGCGGCTCGTGCTGGATCACTGAAGACAGCTAATGCATTCTTGTCATTCAACCAGACTAATTCACATTCCCCACCAAACCTCAGAACCAATGCACTAACATCTGCATCCCTAGGTAAATCAAATAAAGCAACAACAAGACGGGGATCCATGTCCACCAGGGGATCAAATACTGGTGGCTGTAACATGTTACCAGGATTGCAAGATTTAACACCAAGCATACGAGCTGGGGCTTTGGACTTGGGAGTAACATGAACAACAACGAATCTCTTCGGCTCCCAGCCAGCTGCATTCACAGAAAGCTTCCACCTTTCTGCTATCAGCCGCACTGCATCTCTCTTGTCTTTTGCCATTGCACAGAATACATGAACTTTAAGTGCATTTATCCCCCCTCTGCCCCTGCCAAGGACCAGATATTTGCATCTCTCTTCCACAGACAACACCCACTTTGGGTCACGCCTGAGAAGATCTGAAAGCACTTCAGACACTGATGCATTCTCACCAAAGTGAAGTGCATCCAAGTTTGGGGGATTAATGCCAAAAGCATCAGCAAGAACTTTCTTCCGCTCCATTTTTGCACATTCATCATCACACATGAGCTTTCTCTGACCAAGCGGAACTCTCTGGCCGTTTCCTTCAGCAGGTTGTAGAGATACTGGTAACTTTTGGGTTATAGAAGCTTCAAGAACGGTATCAACAGTATATCCACCACTGCTACCCCCAGCATCACAAGGAACAGTTGCAGTTACTCGGCCACAAGAACAAGTGATCGTGACAGGGAACTCACATCTTACATCGGGGCATGACGTGGAAGGGTGACAAAGGGCAGTACACGTATGCCTGCAATCTCTTCTTGGAGCACCACATGTCTGCCTGCAAGATGCCTTCGCACTGGTACTTGATGTAGCAGAAGAATCACATGGTGGTGGATGACAAGTTCTAGAGCATGCATGTAGACCACACTGCCTTGTCTTTCCACATAATTTATTACATCTAATATCCTTCGATCCACAAGGTATGTTCCGGAGGACTACATGTCCACCGACGCACTCTTTCGCAACAGGAACTGAGCATGGTGGACAATCTCCAAAATGACAGCTATGTGAAGACAGATGACCGCATGGCTGACTTACCGAGCAAGGATACTGACATGAAGGTGGAGGTGTACCACAGGGCAGCGGAGGAGGAATGGAAGTTCTACCGCAAGCACAAGTCAAATCAGTAAAAATTGTCTCCAGGCATGGAGGACAATGACCACTGTGACAGAGTGATATACAGGAATGCTGTCCACACCTTAGCTTCTTCTCACATGGCATTGAGCAGAGATGTGGATCCCAATCAACCAGGGAAGCAGTTGAGGAATTAGAGAGAGGGCAGCACCGCTCACTGCACCTGTGCCTTCCGCAGCTTTTCTTCCGGCCACAAGGTTTGTCGCAAGTAAATTTCTCATTCTCTGTAACAGTTTTATAGCACTCTGCAGTCCGAGATGTTGATCCACAACGACACTTTTGGTTGACAAGCACATGGCATGGCGGACAAACCCCAGAATGGCATGTATCTTGACAGCGATGCAACCCACATGGGAGGATCTTGCCACAGATCTGCGAACAAGTTGGGATAGGATCCAAACAACTCCGTCTATCCTCATTTAAGCTTGTCTTACCACAGCAGCATGTCTTGATCTTGCTTGGCAACAACTCACACTCTCCACATGGGCCTGGATGGCAAGTTTCATGACAAACATGATTACCACAGTTAAGTTTCTTCTCACAAGTCAAACTGCATGAGAACACACCATCTTCCCCCTTGACTTCTCCCTTCACAATCATATCTCCACACAGTACAACCTCAACCTTTTTCTTGCAAAAACAAGAAGCATTAAGAAGAACCTGGCAAGGATCACAAGGGCCCACATGGCAGATCCTTTCACAATGATGACGCCCACAACCAAGAAGCTTATCACACTTACGCCCACAAGTCAGAACAGACTTCCGATCAGAGCATCTTGTAGTAATAACTTCCTTTCCACATGGGCATCTACGTGGAGGAGCAAAGGCCTTGCAGGGGGGGCAAGGGCCTGGATGGCATTGTAAAACACAAACATGAGGACACATATCCTCTTTAACCATGCCACTACCAGGAAGTTCCCTTTCCAATGGTTTCCCACATGGCTCTCCACAAGAATGTGGAGTCAAATATAAATCTGAAGGAGGGTCCGGTCTCTTCCCACAAAAGCAGACATATCGAATCTCCTTGGCTGACATCAGCTGCACAGATTGACATCCAGGGCAACGCCAATTACAACCTTGATTCTTCTCAGCCAACAAATCGGTAGAAGTGGGAGCTCTAGCCCATTTCTTTATACAAGTCAGGTGAAAAATTGAATAACAGCTGGAGCAAGACCAAATGGGTGCAGATCTTCTAACCATGTCATAACAAATCATGCATTCAACCGATCCCTTCAAGAGTTTGTCCTGGATTTCCTGCACAAGTTGAGGAATGTTGATGCTCTTCAATACCTCTGCATTCTTCTGATGATTATACTTCCCCTTCTCCTCCTTCCCCTTCTCTCTCTGACTAATATAACGACCTGGGTTTCCTCTTGATCCGTGATGGGTCCTATTGGAACTTGGAGTACCAGGCCGAGCCGGCCTAGTGGCCGGCTCTCCACCATTTTGACTCTCATTCTGGCTCAAACCATTAACACTAGCTGATGGAACTACCGCGGCAACGGCAGGGGCAGGGGCAGGGGCAGGGGCAGAGCCTCGCGGAACCCACTCACACCGGTTATTCCGCAAAGAATTGTTGCTTCTAGGCCGTCGATTGTTACTTTCCCTTCGTTGGTTTTGTCCAGAAAAGTTCATATTCTGATCAAAAGATCCCAAACTATTGAAATCCCGATCCGTATTAATAGAGGATCGAAATAAATGAACGCCAAGCTCCAAATCCACCAGCAACTGAAAACGGATACAGGATAAAACAATCAGATAAATCCTCCAAACCAAAACTAACGACAAATCCACATCTTAAAAATAAGCAACTTATCAGCAAACAATATTGACACGCAAACCCTAAATTAGTATTCACGACGAACAAACACCATCGCATTAATCGAAAACTAAATCGCAACCACACATACCCAATACGCACATCCCGAATTCAACAAAAAGAAGAAAACATCGGACTCACCTGAAGAAGAAACAACAGAAAACTGGAAACCCAACGAATCCCTTCTCCCACAACAAATAAAGAGTGACACCGCCTTTGTGCGGCAACTTCTCTCGCTATTGGTGCAATGAATTAGTGGAAATGATTTGATTTTTCCCCTTTTCCCTTGTGCGGAGATGTATATATACGGTGGGTCATGCGTGCTGCCCAAACAAGCGCGTGTTTTTCTGACCAAGAATTGGGGAAGAAGATAAAAGGAAATGAGCAGATTTGTGGGCTTTTGGGTATTTTATGGGCCTACAGCAATGTCACAGTAAAGCCCAGACCCAATAAGGAAGCCTCCTAATTAGGAAAAAAGAGAGCCTACCACTGCAGTAAGAAACGTTGTACATCAAATGCGATTTCTTCTTGGAAACTTCTATATTTGGGACTGTTGGTCAGGAAAAGAAGAATAAAATAGAGGATAAAACACAATATATATATTTGTTTTAAGTGGAAATAAATATTAAGAGAAAAATAAAAAAAATATTATTGTTTTAAGAGAAAAAAATAGTAATTAATAATTTTCACACATAAACATTACTAACTGTGAAATATACAAATTTAGGTCTACCCATTACACGTACTAATAGTTTGACATAATCGATGTGTGCAAAATTTTAATGTTATTTTTTATGGGAACACATTCAATGTATATATTTCATTTTTATTTTTTCTTATGTTTGTTTAATCTAATGAAAGAGAAGCAAATAAAATGATTAAATGACCATTAATTCATTATTGTTCAAAATGACTTGATACTAAATATGCTAGTAAAAAAAATATTATATAGAACTAGTTAATTAAAGATATATTCATTTGTGAAAGAGATAATATCTAATTGCATTCTCGATTCATATTTTATCAACTAATCTTGAGCCTTAATAAGTAATTAGTAAAGTACTTAATAAAACATAAAATTCCCCTCTTATTTTATTAATAGCTAGTAATTGATGCACACACTTTTTTAAAATTTCATTATATTCATTTAATTATATTAAATGGAATAAAGATAAAAGAAAAAACTAATCAAAATTGATAAAATGAAATAGTTTCAAGCATGCATGAATAAAAATCATATTAATAGTGAATAAACTTGAAAGAGATGGTACAAAAATAAATAGTTGAGAGTAGTTTATTTGCTCGTCTACATACAAATTTGAATATATGCATTACATATGTGTGCATTGTATGTGTATTTGTATAAATTGGGAAGCGTATATTATGAATTAATGAAGGAAAAAACAAATAGAAGAAGTGATTGGAAGTTGTCTGATTTCACTGTAAACAAAGTGAAAGTGTGGGTTACAACAAATGTGACCTCAAGGAACAAATAGTCAAATCTAAATTTTACTACAACATATGGACCCATCCAGAGCCAAAACTTGCTTTTACATCTCAACTTTTACATTGCAAAATTTTATGTATGTAGCAAGAGATGATAAATAAGGACATTGAACATCTGAAACTAAAGCAACCCTTTTAAGTGTTTTATTTCTATCTTTTACCTCTATATAACAGAACCATAAAAACAATCAATTCTCTTCCTCACAAAATTATAACACCCCCACCCCCACTCCAATCCCACCTCAAAACCACAAAAACCCTTTGACAGCTTCAGCTGGTGGGGTCTTGTTCTAGGGTAATCAAAACTGTTGGCTATAGAACTTTTATGTCTAGCATCAAGCCATTTTACTCTGAATCTGCCGATGGATGTGGACTAGGTACTCGACGTAAGAGAGCCCACTTTGGGTCTTGTCTTCAACCATGTGAGAGAAAAACGTCATCCCTGTGAAGAAAGAAAATTATTCTTGAAAGAGAAAAGTGCACGAAAAAGACTAATGGCAATCTGAAGCAGGAAGAACATGGGCTAGATGGGGTGAAGCTGGAAGCGAAAAAGTTCAGCAATTCCTGATGGAAAATATTTTCTCATACACTAACCTGATGGATCTCCCTTTTTGCAGAATTTCAAGCTGCAGAATAAGAGAAATGGAAAGTGAGAAAGTGTTTGAGAATAATTAAGCATGTTAAAGAATAAAATGTCATATTTACAGCCACAAGCTAATAATGAAGATATATTCGTACCGTAGGTAAGAACATCTCTGGCGCCTTATTTCATTCACGATGGTGTTCAGCTTCTTTGACAATGAATTGTCATATTGCTGCAGAATAAACTGATAAAAGGAAAATGCCATAAGTGCCAATTTCTGTGCAAATTGAACAAATTGATTCATATGTATGCTAGAAATGACACCAACGTTTTGAAAATTATTCCTTTCACCATTGAAATAACCAGTGGTAGGGAGCAACAAAATATAAAAGCAACCAACAAGAGAAAACAGAAAATAGCTACCGTGGTTTTAAGAAATGGAACACCAACAAGATGTCTTCCACACAAGTTAATGCATGGAAGTAGATATATATGATATCATTTTGACCACCAGTGTTGAAGGTGGAAACTCCACAGCTAGACAACTTGGTTATAGGAATCCAAATATGTGCAACCCCAGATTACAAATGGGATAAACAAGAGTTTATATGCCATTTACATTCAAAATAAGAACACCTAATCATCAGGCTTGTGAAAGAATACCTGACTAGAAATTTCTTCAACGGATGAAATGCCGAACAACTGTTGCAATATACTTGACTGAACGGAATTACCAACACAAATCAAACAATCTTCTCCATTCTCAAGAAGATATATCCCTTCATCTGTAATGTGCTCACTGGAAAGTGGAATAGGACTAGGAATCGTTGAATCCTCCAACTCCTGACATTCAATATTTGGGAATGAGAGAATGGGCACAAGTTAAAACCAATGATAACACCACATATCAAAAACTCCCTACCTTCTCATCAAGGTCATGAATTGCTATCATCCTAGGGTACACCAACGGGATTATTAACGGAGTAGGTAAAGGGGAAACATGATTGATCCAAAAGGACCTATCATCAATTCTTCCGTCAGAGCGCAATCCAGTGCTTTTCATTAAAGCTTAAAGAAAGCAGCAAGCAACTGTTAGAAACTAAAAATGATGCATATCATGAGAAAAGAAAAGGAGAAGCGCTACAGCAGTATACAAGTCGCAACAAATTTAAGCACATCAACCAGAAAAGAGCAATGCTCGTTCACCATCTGTATTAAGACAGTTGTTGGGAACTAGTCTATAGAATCTTCTTTATTTCTTTTTGTGAAATCAAAATACAAATATTATAGCAAATGCACAAAGAGCCACTATCACTACTTAAAGTGGCATTTACTTTTATCTCCATTATTTTCACGTGTTCTCCACAAGCAAGAATTTCATCATTCTTTTGCATATTCTCATTGTGACATTTAAAGGATATTACTCACTTTATCCGAATTTATCACTTCTATTTACTTGATTAATGTCCCAAAACAAGAATCTATTGTCTAAAACAGAAATTTATTTCCAAAAGGACGCTCTAATTTAAAGATAGTGATTTGACATTACCAATCGTCCAGGCTATTTATAAGGACAATGATGAAAAGTTAGAACTTTCATTATCTTACTGTCATATAAAACTTCATGGGTGGTCAAACTGGAACTTAATTTCGGGATGGCCGCATATTATTGAAGCTTAAACTAATTACATTCTATGAATTATTATATCATATAGAAGCAATTAGTTCTGCAATCAAAATCTTGTGTAATCGCATACATAATCCGTAAGCAAAATCAAGTCAAACCAGGAGTATGGTTGGTTCCAACCATATGAAGTACCTACTCCAGTAATAATAAGAATCCTAGGGAGGACAAAACTAACATATGTAGTTATATGAATTTTAGAATGTACCAAGTGTATATAGAGGCAACAATTTAAGTGCCTCAGGCAGAATAAGTTGTCCAGAAGACGACACTGTAGCACAGAACTTGCGGTACGAGTATAAAATGTTGACACAAATACTTGTAGCTTGATCCCTGACTTGTGCAAGAGGAGCTGAAGGAATTTCACTAGCCACTGCATGATGAGAAAAATCAGAGCAGCAGAGTAAGTAGACTAAGCTAAAGAAGGCCAAAGATTAATGCTAAATGATGTCTGTGTGCCAAACTTTCAAAATAGATCAGTATATTACAGTATTCAAATGGACTGAGAGTCTGAGACCAAGAAAAATGGAGAAGATGGGAAGGAGAAAGGAAGAATAACAGAGACAAAGTTCACTAGTATCCAGATGTAAACAAGCACAATAGACACACTCTACCTGCAAATGACAAATTCAATATAGCATGTCAAAGAAAACCATAGTGGCAAAGTACCTTGCTTCGTGATACAAGCAAATTGGGTGTCTAGGTCAGCAGACCGGAACAGATTGCTCAGCATGTTGGTGCAAGGCAGAGACAAAGTTGAAACCCGGATTCTTCTTTGTCCATAGACAGTGGTGTAAAGAAGGGCACACTAAAGAACAAACATACAAAATCACAGGTGATTAGATGACCAACGACAAATAAAGAGAGAAGAAAAACATTAGAGAAATCTTGCTTGCATGCACAACTTTCACAAATCAGGCATAGATAAAAATTTCAAATCGGAAGCCATTGTAGCAGAGACTTGACGCTATACCTGAAAAGCACATTCAGTTCCTTCCTGCAATTTATCATCGTGCTTCAAGGAAACCATTATCGTTTTGTCACAATCAATCTGGGAAAATTGAAGATGAGTTGAGTGAGTACGGAGGCTGTCCCAGAAAATGGAAAGACAAATGTTTCGCAGCAACACAAATTCTTCTCCAAAGCTAAAGAAATCTTACTAAAGAAAGCAACAGAAGAGTTGAGAAGAATGAATACACATAACACCATGTGCAAGAACCAGGCCACATCAAAAAATATAAGAATGCAGAAAAACAAGTTCACAGAAGATCATGTAATTTGCAACTATAATTCATCCAGAGATTATAAAACCATATTCGTTTAATTGTACAGGGAGCAAAAAACAATGATACAATTATTTAATCTCCTTATTTCTGGAATAATAAATTACGTTCTAGGCATAATCGACAGCTAGAAGGTAGCAAAACGGAAATCATACATGTCTGGATTCAACTTACTGAAACAATTACAAAATAGTAATCCACATAATGCAACTATTAGCACGACATTCACAGGATCAGACCCAAAAAATCATGCCTGATCCAAACAGTTGCAGAAACCACTCCTTGCTTAAACGGAGACCTAAATATTGCAATCTTTCATTATGTTTCATACACATATGCATAAATGACCAAACTGATAAAAAGTTCAGTTTTCAGCGCATGCTGTCCACTGATTTAAAAAATATAATCCAAAGATGATTGGCTTCAGCCGTAAGATATGGAGCTGCAAATATCCTTAAGGAAATAAGTTATGCTTCCAATTTCAGGACAATTTATTTTGTGTTTAAATAAATTAAATAATACAAAGACTTTTGCCACACAACAGAATGGATCTCTATTAATGTTGCCGTACCAGTAAGATTGGAAATGCCATTGCTGACCAGAAAGGAAACAGGAAATGATGATTAATTTATTAACAAATGAAAAGGCAAAACTGTGATTAACTTCACAATTAAAAAACAAGGACTGTCAATATAATTTGTTCGCTGACTGGTTGGACAGATAACTGAGACATCAGTTAATATATTTTCTGTTGTTTGTGTGCGTAACGAGAGAGAGACATACTGCAGGTAGATCAACGTCAGTTGGTATGCGCCTACAGAAATTCCCCGAATATTCCTGGACTTGAATACCCTATTCAGAAGAACACATACATAATACCCTACTGTTATCTCCACAGGTCAAACAAGCAGTTCTCCAAACACATTTTGTGATCTTTGCACAAAATAACCCAGTTAAGAAGCTAACCTGGCTGCATCTAACACGCATGACTGCTTCAAAGCCTTGGGGCCTTATAACATTCCACCGAAGATCATTATAAAGTTTAGCAGGATCGGATAGGGCGGAGAAAGGATAATAATAGTACACCTGGAGAGTTAAACCACTGAAATTCAGAACTTAAAAATAACATCTGAAAGATGTCCCATATAACATTGCAAATCAGACATCCAAGCAACGGATGGTCATTTGTTAATTTCTTAATTACCTGGCCTCCTGTAATTCTTGGAATGACAGAGAGCGAAGCTATGTCTACATATGTTTGTGTTGTAATAAACAAGTCAACGCAGACCTGTGAAGCGATAAGAAATAATAAATGCTAAGAACAGACAATAAAATGATCTCAAATCTGAAAAGAAAACAATGGTAAAATTTTACAGTGACAGATTTTCAGACTAAACATTTTAATGTTACCTGGTACTCTGCAAATTCAATGGCCATAGTTTTTAGAGCTTTGTCAGCTGGTTGGAGTAATTTATGCGCCTCCTGCAATACAAACATTTATGCAATTAATAGATCATCTTATATTTCATGGTACTGAACTAAGACTCCCTAATTTCCATCACTGATGCATTTACAAACCCAAATCAACTTACACATGGGTGAACAAATACAAGTCCTTAAGAAAACCTAAATGGAAAGTGGAATGGTTTAAAACATCATACAGAGTGCTAAAAGCAAGTGCATGATTACTAGTTTGATTGATGAACTGAAAATGGAAAACTTTTACACCTACTTCGCAGACTACCTACCTCTTAGTAAATGTTCATAATTGATGATCAAATCCAATCTATTTACAAGATTCAGTCAGGACAAATTTCATGTAATGAAAATTTATTGAAATTTGGCTACCTAATTGTCGTTATAGGTCATCTAAAGTACAATCATCTTCTTACGCCAAAAAACTGATTCATAAGCCTAGATGAAAAGTTGGAATCTTACTGCATACTGCTGATGTTCCCCTTGTAAAAATTAAGTAAACCCAAACTCAAATTGTGATGATCAGAGGACAATTTGAATTAGTTCTTTGTATGCTATATTTATTGTTTGTATAGAGGAAACACATAATTAATATACAGGGGAGCACCCATAAAATGATGCTCAAGTTGCTAGTAACTGAAGAGAGGGGGTTTAGATTGCACACTGTTTTAACACTCAGACTCGTAAGTTAGAAAGTAAAATATCTTCTGACATGAGAGAGGAAAAGGTATAAGGGGCTAAAAACCACAATCAAAGAGATTACCAAGATATCACAGTATCACCCTAATCACACAGCTTTAAATTCACTTTTTCATCCTTTCTGAGGAAAAAGAAAGTTGTGCATTCTTAATCCAAGAGACTATCCATCCAAAAATATACTACATTAGTAAAGAAGAAGCATTACCAGGTGATATCAAAAACTCGTAAGTGCAGTGTTCATACCTTTTCTCCTGCTGATATGTTGCTTCTGCCTTCTGCTTCTCTTGCAGAAAGGGAACCAAGGCCCGCTGACGGCAATACTGCAATAAAATAGATTATCAAGACAAGAGTACTACAGTAAAATTCTATACTCCAGAATAGGTTAATCCAAATAGTTCATACGAAAAACAACCAGTAAAATATGATGAATGCAGGAAAATTAGAATATTGTATGTCGAGGTTTAAGGACTGAAGTTTGCTTGCTCGTGTATGTATTGTATGTATACAACTATATAACTTTCATTTGTCAGTTTACCAGATTGGAAGACCAAAAGTTTGCCACCAGTGCTTTTCATTGCCAGGAAAGCAGCCTAAAGTAAGAAAGAGAGAACATGGAGTGAGCCTATATACTGAGACATGCAAGATTAGCGAATGTAATGAAATCATGTGGAAAATCTCCTATCAAGTGAAAAATGAGTCCTGTTTGATTTATGGATATGTAACATCGCCAAGCCACTTCTAAAAGCAAGTTTTATATGTCATACAATTCTTCCCTCATGGGGATCCGTGAGATGTGCTATGCCAGAAGTCCATTAAGATACTGCTTCTCTCACCACAACTTGTCCCCGTAATTCAAAACACTACATTGTCCTGGAAGACATCATATTCTGCCCTCATTGTAAAAGTCAGTATAACCTTTTAACTATGTTGCACTTAAAACTTCTGCTTCCTGAATGACTACTATGCAACAGTTAAACGACTTGGAAACTATATATTAATGAGGTATAAATAGAATTAAGCATATCACATGCTCATACCTTTACTGCAGCACCAAAAGCTGAATCAGCAATTCTGTTACTCTGAAACATTGTGGGAATACTTTCAAGCAATAACTCTAAATGTTGGCGGCACTGCAGTTAACAAAATTGTCTATGATCATTTGAAAATATTTAACATATGAGAGAGCCCTAATAGCCTGGCACTGATAGTTTTACCTCCACAGCCCCATCACCCAAAAAAGTTAATTATACTGAAAATAAAAACATGGTCAAGAGGAACAGAAGAGTTTAAGATAAGGAAATTTACAGAAACCTCAAAGTCAACATGTTGCATACACGAACTTATTGCTGAAAGGAGAATATTAACCAACCTCAGCAAGTGGAACGACAACATCACTTTCTAGAGGAGTGTAGACATCTTGTACATCAGGGACTACAAGCATCAATGGCTGAAACGAAGCAGAACAAGAACATTAGAGTCTGACAACCACTGCAGCAAGCAGTGATACACCATCGACAGAAGCTATTTCGTTTGCTTGAAGTGATCATGCAAGCAACATGAGCCTCAAGGCTTCTGTATCAGAAGCAGTAGAGACCAATGCAAACACGAAAGAAACAGGTAAATAATAATTATAGAATATTATCAGAAATAGAGCATATAGTAGGTCCAAGGTCAAGACATGAGTTAATCTGTGACAGAAAAGCTGATACCCTCCCCAACCTGCTGTAGAGCTCGTTTTAGGTTGTAAAAGTGGATGGTGGAGTCAAATGTAGCAATGCCCACCATTGTTCGAGGACCCTCCTGCAACAAAAATCATCAACCGTAAACCTTTCTCTTTCTCCGATCAGTCAGTAAACAAAGAATGCTAAACCGGTCCTTTTCATTGAGTGAATCATCATCACACTTGCCAGAAACTCATCTTGAGAATATTATCAAATACACCAGCGAAACGACAATTATCTATTGTTCTATATCCAAAACTACTTCAATGCAAGATCCATATGCAAAATTAAACACAATACAAATTCCAAGCTAAATATTTGTCTAATTTTATGTACACTATACCCAAGATGGCTTTAAGGAAGAACTTAGTACAGGATTAAATCCATCAAACATCATTAACCTGATGGAAAGAGCTCAAATGAAATGTTATTTGTCATGAACTCACAGGCAGATCGGCTATAACTTGGTTGATTGCACTGCAAGCTGCTGCAGTTGCACCGGTTTGTATGGCGTTCATAGACACATCAATAAGGAAGAAAAATACAGCAGGCATTGGATCTCTGACCTGAAATATGACATGTAATGCACATGACAGACAGTGTAAGAATGAAAAGTACTATCTTCCGTTCATAATAAAAAAGTGGCCATGTGTTCCCACATCCGACACGGCAACACCACAGCCATGCAGACAGGAATTTTAAAATAAATTTTAAGTATTGTAAGCATGTAATGGAGAAATCTGCCAGATTCAAGGTTGAAGAAGACTATAGCTGCATGCCAACAAAAGTATACCACGTTGACTTGTCTATGCATATCCTTTCAAAGCTGAATTCAACTCAGACAAATAATATAATCCATATAGTAGACCAAATATTTTAACTTATGTATCTGATCCAAAATCAATCCATTACTAGATATTTTATCTCATGAAACTTGATATATTCCCTCATACCCCAGAATTACCCATGGCTCATTGAAGCATAACATTTAATAGAAACTATTGCATCTCTGATCACAAGGCAAGGATCAATTGTTAAATATTAATAATACGGAAAATAATACATTGAGACTGAAAATTGAGGGCAAAGTCAACATTTTGAAATATATGTGGGATCATTCAAATTGTATAAAAGTTTGAGACCTCCCTCTCAGGTAAGGATGATGGAACTAAAAAAGGATTCCACTGTAATAGCTCCGAATAAATGAAATATGTCATTAAGATACAAAGACTGCTAAACTATTTAACAGAAACTTGTTAATCAAACTTATAGACTTCCTTATCATAATGCATGTACCTTACTCTAGTTAATAAGCCTGCTGCAAGAACATTATACTAAAGTAAGTTAAGAGAACAAAATAGAAATTTCAAATGAAAAGAAGTATTCAAAGGGCTGAAATAGAGCATTTAAATTTAAAAGTGAGTCAATGAGAAGATAAAAGAATTTCAAAATGCACGAGACAACCTTTACAGTTCTTGTCCAAGTAAGATTCTCCTTCAAGTACTTATAATGATCCCGGAAACAGCATTTTCATTTATCTAAACTCCCAGCAACCCCACCCAAAGAGGAAAGAATTTGGTACATTTTAGAACCCACAAACCAACATAAAATGACAGCTGTATAGTCTGACTACAAATATGCTTTATTACTACAGTCCAATATAGCAATATTTGCGTTGTGTAAGCAAGGCCTGAGATCATCCAGCTGTTGATCATCTTATAAGAAGCTTAGGGTGAATGACTAGCTACCTAAGTCAAAAGATCATGTAAATCCTCACACCAGCTAGTACCTTCATAGGAAACTATGATGGAAGTATGAAGAGTCATTCAGTTTGAACGCTACATGACAAAGACCGGTAACAGAACAAGGAACACTAAGGATGTAGAATATAATGTGAGTGATCACACAAATTGAGGTTTCAGTAGAATGGTTGATATAAAATTCAAAAAAAATATGGCAAGCATGAAAAATAGGAACAGCTGGACCAAGGATTACTAATTTCATTCTTGACAAGATGTCGAGCAGAGCTGTGACTCATGGTGACATAGCAACTACAGCACAGATCAAGAGGTTGATCCATAAGGTACGAAGAGTTTAGGATGAATTTTTCAGAGCTTGTAAGGTCCTTAATGGAGGTCAAAGGAATCTTGTGAAAAAATCTGTACTTGAGATTCTTTCAGAGAAAGGTTTTGGTTCAAAAGGTCAGGCCCTACAATTAGGAGAACCTTTTGGTATAGGTGTTAAAAAAGTCAAGTCATGAAACATAAATATCTTATTATAATTGATCATGGAAGAGCTTCGGATTCTTTTACCTACCAATGGTGCAAATTTTATACTAAAAAGACAATCTACCAAAAGACTTTTAACATGATGCTATGCCACACAGACATTTATTCTCCAAATATTGAACTACTTGAGGTGGTTACCATAATAGTCACAGTTTCCTCTTCAGCCAAATGAACTTAAAAAAAACATATCCCAACTACTCCATACCAACTACATGGATCCTAATTTTTCAATTCTGATATGGGCCACAAGAAAGATGCTCTTTCTGCTCTAGTGTATGCTCTATTACTCCCTTTCTATCACAAAATTTTAAGCACCTAGATCCTTTCTGGGATGTCCCAAAATAAGAATCATTTCCAGAAGTGTAACTATTTTCCAAAACTATCCTCCCAATTGAAGTAATAATGAAACACCACTAGATCCAAACCATTAGCAATAAGGACACAATGAAAAGATTAACAAAATTTTCACTCGTTCAACTCTCACATTAAACTCCAACCCAATTCCAGGTCTTATTGGAGTCTTTATTACCAGAAGCAGTATAAAATACCAACCCTAATCTCCTAGCAAGAATGAATCCCATCCCTATTAAATCACACATAGCACTAACCATGTATTCCTTAGTAGCAACAAATTCAACTGTTCCTCTGCATAGCTCAGGCCTTTCATCAGCATCTCTGCGCCGACCATCTGGACCTAAGTTGCAGTGGTAATCACGAGGGGTCTCATCCGTAAATCCTGCAAAAGGAATTGTAACAAGTGTGTGACAACTTCAGATTATAAAGGACAAACAGTTGAAAATCAAGAAATACATGCAAGAAATATACAACAAAAATTCCAATATCCACTATAGCGAAAAACTGAAAATCGAGCATTTAAGGATCATAATTTAGGACTTCTGAAGCTTGATACAGCAATGATCATTCTCAGTTCAATATTTCCTCCTGTGTTTTCCTTTTTATTGGTTAAAGCCCCTTGTGCTGAGGTGGGGGGTTTGGCGTGGACCCCTACCCGTTTATTATTTGAAAAAATTCGAAGAATCCTACGCTCCTAACTATATGAAAACAAATGAGGGCACCCCGTGGATATTGAAATCAATGAAGTATGCGTTTATAACTCAACAGCGAAATGATGACCCACTAATATTACAAAAACACATTAAAAGAAGTTGTTCTTACCACACAAGTTACAAATGAAACGTCTTCCTTGATCAATAAACTTCATGAAAGGATTGATGTAACCTTTGCAACGAGAGCATCGAACAGGACCACTTTCCCCAAAATCAACAACCTACCAAGTACAACAATACAAGTCACTAAAGCAGCTCAAACAATTACGAAATTATCCTAACAAAGGTCTTGTGCCAATGAAATAAAACAATAGCAAGTTTGCATGGACAATATCATAGTCAAGCATGAAGTCACATATCAAATAAGCTTGCGGCATTTGCAGTTGAATTTATACATAAAAAGAACAGATAACTGTTGCAAGAATTCTACTGCTGATTCATATTCATGGAATTCAAATTCTTCATATAAGGACAAGTAACACAAAACGCTTTGCGTAAGAAAGAGAATCTTTCACATTACATGGATGGGCTCCTCAGATGGATGAGGAAGAGCTAAAGGCTGGACCAATAAAGCCAACTGCATTGCAGATGTCGACAGAAGGTCTACTGTACATGGAATCTAATAACACAAACAAAAGCCTCTGTTGTTATTTGCAATTAGAACCTCATTTACAAAGCAAACCCATACTGTCTTTATATCAGAATTAAAAAAAAAGAAAGAAAGAAACTAATAAGAAAAAGGACAATAGTACCCAAAAAAAAGGCTTTCAGGAAAAATGATGCAATCAGATACTTAACCTGATTTATAGTACACCTCATGTAGCGCGGACTGCAATTTCCATTGTCCTTCACTATATAATCACTTGTTGCAGGCTTGCAAAGAAAAGACAAAAATAAGAGAAAAATTCATTCAATCTAAACATTTGATATCATAACTATATATTTTGCCTAGTTAACAGTTTAAGCAAGGAATATCAACTTGCACCATGATACTTGTGCAAGTACACCAGAACACACAATATTTCAGTACATAAAAGCTTCATTGTAAATTAAATTAAACAAATAAGGATATTGCTCACCGGAGGAGGGTTTGCCTGATTGCCCTGACGCGTCTCATGCAAAATTACAGCGGAGCTTGGAGTAAGGCGCGGAATCTGGTTGGGATCAATTTTTGATTGACCTGTTTGATTTAATGCCATAGATTGATTTGGAAGTGGTGGTCCGCCTGGTGGCATTCCAAACATCCGCGGCTGCTGCTGCATAGGACCAGGAATTGGAGGGGGCGCCACCTACACATCAACATTAGATGCAGAGTGTAAAATAAAGTAAAGTAATATTGTAGTATAATCCACAAACCTATATGATTTCTATAGAGTTGCACCATTGCTAAGCACCCAAAGAAACTAGAGGAAACATGAATGAAAATTCATCCAAACCATCCTGCTTAATGCCTGTTTGGTGCGAAATTATCTACTTCATATAAGATATACTCCTAATGATGAACAAAGGCATCCAGATTGGATCCAGGATACCTATGTGAGTCTAAAAGAAAATTTAGTTTTTCCAGAAGTCCAAATAATCTAATTAGACATTAATAACTTACTCAAGAACACATTATCATCTTTTTGCAATCAATGTAGACAAGTCTGTTGCCATTTTCTCCAGAAATTTTATTCACCGATATTTTGGATGAAAGTAGGATAACAAAAGACTTTACTCCAATCATGAAAAGTACACCTCAATAATCAACAGTATATTAAGCACATACATTGAGCACAGGTTTAAATACTAAGCATATTTCTTGAAAGATGTTTAAGAATAAAAATCATAGCGGAAGCCCCAACAGAAAAGAAAGTCTTCGTAAGAATATATGAAAGAAGGTAACATAGGCTCTAAGAGCCAAAAAGCATTATATTTTGCAGTTTTCCTGGAAGGATATGATCGAAAATAGTGTAGTTCAAATTAACTTCAACTAGTGACAGGAATGAGATGTTATTCACTTGAAATAATTTGACTCAAACACGAAATTAAATTTGGTGCACTCATCTACTCATCCAGTTCCAAGGCAGAAAGATGCCAAACAAAGTATCAAGCAAACTAGACTTGCATTACCTCCTACTTGTAAGATCAATGGTCTACTAACTAATGATTCACTTCTTAAAGGACAAATACAAATGCTCAAAATAAAAATCCAGGAAGCAGCCGAATAGTGACAGATACAACGACCAAGTTGAAGGTCATAAGTGATTGCCTAGAAGACCTAGTTCCGCCCCTGCAAACCTCTGTTTAAGTTTCGCATCCAGAACTTGTCACTTAATAATCAAAATAAGTCAGAGAGCATCAGAGCTGTCGTTTCCAACTGGAATCATATTACACATTTCTATAGCAACTGCACCAAGCATAAAGTAAATGAAATATAATTGAAACTTCTATAAGTGCTAAAAGGAGCAGTGGAAATCCAATTGTGGGATATGACATTGACGTCTTGTCAAGATGGCAGCACAAATACCAGACCCATTCCATAAACCCTCCATAAAATTACTCTCCCACACACAGATTTCCACTTGCAAATCCTCCATCATTAAGACAAAACATTTTAATTGAAGATTATCAGAAGAAGGACTATCCACAAAACAAGGTCTTTTCTAATGCATCCATCAACTTACATATGATCTAAGCTTGTATGTGCATACTGTCCAATGCTCATCGACAACTAGATGGATAATCTCTAACGCAAATAGGACACTGATCCAAGCTCCTTGGAAGAACAAAAGCCAGATCTATGTCAACTCAAGTTTCAAACTGTTGTTTTCCAGATTAAAGGAGATGAGCCTAGCTTTGCAGTTAAGATGACCATTCAATCTTTTAATCCAAAATAAAGCTGAGTGTTTGCTACTATGACTACCCTATTGTTAGGTGGTCCACCAGCCTGCTTTGGTGCATGCATATTTACATCAAGGTTTATATGGCGTAAATAGCTTAACTTTAGCCCGTATAAGTTGAGACTGAGATACTTGGCTTGGAAATCGCAATCCAACGCAGATAAATGGTCAACCTAAGTTACCTTTAATCTCAGATTAATATATTGACAAGGATATTAGCAAGAAACTGGGTTTCATTCACATCAGAGGCACATTAATTTCAATAGGGAGCTTCATGCAAGTTCCAATGGCACACATTTAATCATCCATGATTCTCTCTAAAAAAACTTCTACATGACATGAGCAATTGAGCATTGAGGCTTTTGTTGCTACAAATAATTTAATGGTGCACAAACAAGAAATCCTCCAAAACAGAAGTAGTGTCATAAGAAGATGAGTAAATCTGATAAATTAACCTGCTGTGCTTGCGGTGGCCACGTCTGCATCCCATAAGGAGAACTGGATGATTGAAGTGTGCCTCGAACTGGTGCTGAAAATGGAGATGAACCAGGAGGAGGAGGCATGTTCTGAGCAGGTGCTGAAAATGGTGGCGCTGGTTGCCCCATGGCAGATGATGCACCAGTAGGTGGACTAGCAAACCCAGGGCGCACTTGTGGCGGCTGAGAAGATGGCCGAGACGATAAAACATGTGATTGCTGAGGAGGTCTAACCGATGGCCTTGGCATACTACCCATGGAAGGCGGGAACCGTGGCCCACTTTGTGCCATCCCTGGGGCAAATGCAGGCGGTCCATTACTAACTGGGCCAGATGCACTCATATGGGTTGGAGAGGGAGGACCTGATGTGCGAGGGGAAGAGGATACAGATCCTGGCCGAGGGCCTGGACCAGAAAAAGATGGAGCAGCAGGTCCACCAATTTGTGATGGTAACACCCCAGGTGGTGGAGGTCTTGATGCAAAGGAAGGAGGCTGAGATACAGATGGTGGGCCAGTAGGTCTAGTAGACACCATATTTGTAGGCAATGTAGTTTGGGCATGAGCATTATGAGGAACAGGACCCCTCGGAAACACACCAGGTGGGGGTGGGCCTGGTCGACTACCAGTAAAAGGTGGGGGCTGCTGGCCAAATGGTGTAGTATTAGGAGGTCTAGGGGCACTACCACCAAGATTGCCTGATTGCTGCTGATTAGGCTGATTAATTTGTAGATTTTGCATATTAGTAGCAAGCGAATTTGGATTATAATTTGGGGGGAAATTCCCCGGCCTAGGTCCCCCTGGAGTTGCCATCAGTTCACCTAATCAAAATTCTGTACTGATCAACAAGCCCGGATCCTTAACAAAATCAGACTTCCTAAATCCGTCAACCCAATTCTTCCAATTCAATCCAAATCTACATATAAAAAAACCCAAAAAAGGAAAAAGATAAATCAAGACGCAATCTTTTGGCCAAATTAAACGAATACAGAACTCGGAAAACGTAAACAGAATCGTTCCAATATTTGGAACCTGTGATGGAGGCCGAAATTCCGGTCCGTTACAGAAAGAACCGACCGCTTTCCGACCAGACTTCGATCTGACTAACCAAAAAAACAAAGAGACAACAGCAATAGCAGAAATTTGGATCCAAAAATACAACAGAAATAACACAAACAAATTCACACGTAAACAACAGAGAGGAATTGAACTTACCTCAATCTTGGTCTACAAATTTGTATACCCTTTGGGCAAAAGGGTTTAGAATTAATTACTGATATTTATGGATCGAAGCAGAGATTGAGAGAGAGAAAGAGAGAAGAAACAGGGAAGGGTGGTGAAATTTTTGAAGGATGGAAGGAAAATCACATAGGGGTGTGAAACTGTAATTTATTGGAAATGTAAATCGTTGCTGTAAGCAATTTTCCTTTTATGAATTTGGTTTAAGACAGAAAAAAATATCAGATTGATGATATAGCAAATAGGAATAGAGTGATGATGTGTTGGCACGTGACTTCTACATGGTACGCACGTGACTTGGAACAAAATCTAGTAAAATGGTTTAAAATAATTTAAAATTCATTACATTACTACAAAATACAATTTAGGACATGTTTATTTGCAAGGAAATGGGTTGAGAGAGTAACATTCACATTCATGCTATTTACTTAAATGGCTTCACTTTGGTAAACTAAAAATTTATGCGGCGATCAGATTAGGGTGGCCGCGGGTCGGGTTTTTTCGGTCGGTACCCAATTCTGTCAGGCAGTATATTTGATTATTTGACACAAAATCAATAAAATTAATAGGGTATCTGAAATTGAATACTGATTTTTCTTATTAATTTAAATGTGAAGAAAAATAAAAACATCAAATATATATTTAAAAGTTTTTTTTTATTTTATACTTATAAATTGTACGCATGGCATTATTTTATTTCTAAAATATTATTAAAAAATTTAATATAATATATGATATCAATTTATTATAGTTAATAAATAGTATAACATCACCATTAATTCAAATTACTAAATAGAATAATTCAATTCGTAGTATCAATAACTTGATAAGTAGATCAACCAAGTTATATACCATTCTCTTTTTCGTTTTATTATTTTATTAGTAACAATAAATAATTATATTTTCTATTTTATTTTTTATTTTTTTATAATTATATGTCGGATACCCGATTAATCTGATCAGGTATTTATCTCTACCCGATCTATGCAAAATTGGGTTCTAATAACTCGAAAACATGATAAAAGAAAATAAAGCAGCTTCGAAAAATCGATCTTACATCGGCCAGTTTGAAGTCGATGCTGATTATCGTCCTATTTAATGTAACCTGTCACTCTTCCTTTTAAGTCATCTTACCAGCTCTTTCTCAATCTCATGAGTCCAAACCGGGGCAAGCGGTCCATGAGAATCTCTTCCTTGCGTAGGCTCAGTACATCTTACTGACTGGAGCGTTACGACAATACCATAAAATTTATCCGACCCACTCCACTCGAACCTAATTTGATTGGAGCAGGACCTGAACAATCCTATCTGAACGCCCATCCCTAATTGAGATCGTCATTGTTGTCTTCGCGTTGGGGAAAAAGGTCTCTTTTAGCCACTGCCCCAACGTTGAATCAGTTGTTGAACGTTACTTTACGTTGTCGACGTAGTCGACTGCTACTATGGTGGCACTACTCTTTTCTCATTATTGTTTTTAGGCTGGCGGGTGGACTTGGTCACTTAGAATCTTGGATACTGGATAGCTTTATGTGACTCAGCAAAAATTTATACTTGAATTTGGCGGTTCGTTTTTTCAAATACTTGTGATTTATTTACTTGGTAATTTAATTATTGAGATGGGAAATTATTGTTCTTAGTTATTAACTTGGAACGGTGTTAAACATTTTTATCTTTATTTTCATTATTTTGATTTATTATTTTCCAGTAATTATTAAATATTAATACAAATATGACTGTATATGGTAGGTGCAAAGTAGAGAAGAGATTAAGTGAGAAAAGGAAAAACACTAATGTTGTCTTGTTTTTATCACATGTAAATGGCAAAAATGTAAAGATGAGATTGTTTTTCTCACATATTTATATCACATCCCTACTTTAATCATTTTCTCAAATATCTCATACATATTCCATTCTTACAAGTAAACGCCCCTTAAACAAGGAGTGTAATGATTTGAGATTATTCATAATATATTATTGGTTGTGGTGAGTTGTTTCTATATGTATATAATGAATAAATTTTTTATATATTAAAAATAATATTATAAAATATATAAATTAATACATTACATAAAAAAAAAAGAAAGAAAAAAAACTAAATTATCAATTCATATAAAATTTTGAAAAGTTAAATAAGATAATTGTTTTATCGATTGAATGATACTTTTTACTTCACAAAAAATTAGTATATCGGTGCCATTAACCGTTATTTGTGAGTTTGAAAGTCATTTTTTTTATATATAATATAAAATAGATATGGAAATAAGTCAGAAAGAAAAGGTCAAATGGAATTGTTTAAAAAAAAAGGAAACACTTATAAATTATATATCAAAATATGAGAAAATTGGTTAAAGTGTTGCATCATGAATGAGGTTTTGGAGCATGGGGAAATCATGTGATTGGGGATTCCGTGGCCAAAACGAAAAGGCTAATTGGAATTCAACTTAGACCAAACACAAACAGCCTCCAAACAAGAAGGAAGAATTTTCCCTCAAGAAAGAACTATTTTCAAAATTCTATTAATAGAATCCCGACGTTCCAAAAGGGCGCGCAGGGCGCAACGATTCTTCTCCTATCAGACACGGTTCCCATCCTTCGCCATTTTCTCCTCCCCTTCTCTTCATCCTTCTCAATATCTGCAAGAATGGCTTTAACTGAAAACCCATCACGGCAGTCTTTGATCCCGAGTTTCCTCTACGCCTCCAAGAAGACGATGAGTTCGGAGCCGAATAATATGCCGGATTTGAAGATTACTCCATTTGCCTCGCTGGATTCACCGGCGACGGTCGGGATTCAGCGGAATTTTGTGATTCCAGCGCCGAAAGAGAGCAATATAGAGATGTTCTCGCCGGCGTATTACGCGGCGTGCACCATCGGAGGAATGTTGAGCTGTGGTCCTACTCACATGGCCGTCACGCCACTTGATATTGTCAAGTGTAACATGCAGGTTTGCAACTCTATTTTGTTGGTTGTTCTATCTTTTATTCATTTGATTTTTCACTTTATGAGTTTCTTTTTTTGGTAATTTTTTTTTCTGATTTTTATTAGCTATTCATTGCTAATACGTTTGGTTGATATATCTGGATCAAATTTGATTGATCGACTTTAATTATATACAAGTATTACTGTACGTGCTACGTGATCGATGGCTCTCAATAGAATATACGACTATCAAACCTGATTCGAGTTAGAATTTATGCTCTTTGACCGGTATTTTTACTGCAACAAGAGTGTATTATCTTGCTTTATCAAGTACTATACCGATGAATTCTGCAAAAACATACACAGAATGCTGATCAACCCTTAGCTATTGCAATTCCTTCGGATTTCAACTAATGCATCTGTCCTTTTCAGATTGATCCCACAAAGTACAAGAACATTAGCTCTGGCTTTGGAATTCTGCTCAAGGAGCAGGGAATCAAGGGTCTGTTCAAGGGGTGGGCGCCAACACTGCTTGGGTACAGTGCTCAGGGAGCGTGCAAGTACGGATTATACGAGTATTTCAAGAAGTATTATACCGACATTGCTGGTCCTGAGTATGCTGCAAAATACAAAACCTTAATCTACCTTGCAGGATCTGCGTCCGCTGAAGTGGTTGCTGATGTTGCCCTTTGTCCTTTTGAGGCCGTTAAGGTCCGTGTCCAGACGCAACCTGGTTTTGCAAGAGGTTTGGCCGATGGACTTCCTAAGATTGTCAAGGCTGAAGGAGCTAAAGGGTACACATATATGTAACCCGTTGTGCTTTTTTCATTCTCCATCGTCTCTGTAGCTTCTTCAAAAAGTATGATCAGAAGAACGGTTTGTGATTGTTTGTTTGTTTTCGTGTCTGCAGGCTTTACAAAGGGTTAGTTCCGCTTTGGGGACGACAGATTCCTTGTGAGCATCTGATTTTTATGTTTTCTGATTTTGTCATGGGAAAATTATTTAAATTACTGATGCTCATGTTGGGTTTGATTGCAGATACGATGATGAAGTTCGCCACTTTTGAGAACATCGTTGAAGGTTTATACAAATACGCCATTCCAACTCCAAAAGGAGAGTGCAGCAAAACATTGCAGCTCGGTGTTAGTTTCACCGGTGGCTACATAGCTGGAGTGTTATGCGCCATTGTTTCGCACCCTGCTGACAACCTCGTCTCTTTCCTCAACAACGCCAAGGGTGCAACCGTTGCCGATGTGAGTATGATATAATCACTTCTAACACAAACTTTATTACCAGGGGTAAATTCGTATTTTTACTTTGTCTTAGTGTCACTCTAGTATAAATAATTAATAGGTAATAAAAGGAACCTTGTATATAAGATCAAGACTGCATAAAATCTTTGCGACTTCCATTTGTTTCCGTTCTTTACATTTTGCACACATTCACAATCTGTCTCTTTGCAGCTTCCTAGTGTACATCCGTCTCGAGATTTCTTTTTAAGTGTTATCCATTCATGACTCATTATCTACGTTTATCAGGCGGTGAATAAGCTAGGGTTATGGGGGCTATGTACTCGGGGGCTCCCTCTCCGTATTATCATGATCGGTACTCTCACGGGAGCACAATGGGGCATCTACGACTCATGCAAAGTCTTCTTTGGGCTGTAAGTTTCTCTTATTCTTCTTCTGATACGTGCTGTAAATGTAAAAACGTTGTTGAAAATCTGTACTTAAATTCAAGGAACTATTTATTCAAGACGTGTATTGTTCTTGCAGGCCTACTACTGGTGGTGGGAATCCTGCTCCTGCACAGAAGTGAACTAGTATGAAATAGTAAATGTATTATTGTCTTCAGGATGCAATTTACACAAAGAATTTGTAGCCATTTGGTTCTCATTCAATTGTGTGTTGAAATTAATCTTAGATGATTTCTTCTTTTTTCTTATGTAGTAATGGTTGAGTGAAATTTGATCAAAATAAGTTATATAGAAATAAGAGTATCAAACTTGTTACGTCATTGCGATTGATTTGATTGGATTAAAGTTGATTTTATTCTAAGCTATAAGCGGTAGAGTTATGCTCTGCCCCCTGCCTCCCACTGTTTTCAAACCCACAATCCATTATCACTTCCCTTCCATCTCGATTCCATAATCCATATGTATGCGCTTCAGATCATCATGAAGAACACACAGATATACATCCTGTACATCTGCATCTAGTAGATGATTCGGTGAGTTGGACTGATTGGCAGACTGTGCAGTAAGATGGTGGACTTAGCTATTTTGGGCCAAGTTCAATAAAAGGTCCAGGTTGATAAATTGAGGGGCAGTTTCGGGACGACATCACGATTCTTGAAGCCCAATATAACTATAAAAGACAGGCCCGTGGCGCCAGTTTTTTCTTTTGTGTCCAGATTGCTTTTCTTTTGGGTCAATTTTACATATATGACAGAGTGCAATTACATGTTGTGTAAGTTCATGCAAGCAAAGCATAAAAAGTGATAGGGTCCATTTTCTCTGCTTCCGGGATTCTATTAGAATGGATCCTCGACGGATCTCCGATTTTTAGGGAGGCTATTAGTCGCCAATTAGAGAAGATCCCAATTCTTTCTCCATGAGTGCCACGTGTTAGTTATAACAGCCTAGGATGCATGTCTATCTACTTCTATTCTCTTTCAGTGTTGGTAACATCTCTATGATTCATGTGGCTTCTCAGTGAGCCATCACGTGTCCTGGCCATGCTTCGGTCTTCAGCTACCCCGTCTCCAATGGTCTTCTTGGGCCTATCTCTAATTGCCAAATTCTGGGGCATTATTATCATTATTATATAAATGATAATTGATATATTAACTAATCGTTATAATTGTTAATGATTAATATTCATTATATATTATAGTGTATGTAATCAATTTATTACAAGAAATTACAGCATACATCGCTAAAATAATGGAATAACACTGAACAACCTTTAAACTTTTCGGATTAATCACATGATAAGATGGTTTAAAATCCGTAAGATGTTCCAAAATATTCGCTAAATCTTTTAAAAAACAAATTTATAAGACTAAAAAAATAAGATGTTAAGAGCTTATAAGGTCCTATAAGAAAAAAAAGTAAAGAATTTCCGACTTATTTTCAGAATCATAACAAAGTAGTTTAATTTTTTCCAACTTAATAATAAGTTTGTGATTAGTAACATATTATAAGTTACATGATCTTATTTTATTCAAATATTACAATGGCTTCTTTCTAAAATAATCTTATAAGATATATAAACTTTAGAATTATTTTTTGGGTTAAATACACTTTGCACTCTTGAACTATGCTATAAAGTGCATTTACATCCTTAAACTATAAAAGGTAACAAAATAGCCCCTCATAATATGGACTAATTTTTTTATGATGATAAAGACCTTATTATTCACATCCCTAAAATATGTCTGTTAGAATCATTCTTCTAAATATAATTTGAATTATTATAAAAATTTTATTTAAAATAAACACTACCCAAAATTTATAATTTTTATTATAAAATATAGAATCTTTATAAACTCTATAAATTTACAATTCTTATATTTTTTACATAACTGGTAAAAGATTTACATAATTTTTACTTGTGTTGTTATATATATTAAACTTTTTTCTAAAAATAAATTGTCAATACAATTTTAAAATATTACATCAAACATATACATATTGTACAATATGCAAATTTGTAATATGATTAATACATAATATTCTATAATCTTTTGAATAATGATATGATATACTTTATTATGTGGACATGTAATTGAATAAAAAATTTATAAGTTATACTTTTTTCTTTAATATTACATGCATTATGTATTTAGACATATTTATATGTACTTTTAATATAAATTAGTTACTTTATAAAATATATTTGCATATATTAAGCTTATAAATATTGTTTTGTATTACATAATTTATAAAAGATTATAAATTTTAATGTTATTTTAAAATAAAGTGTGAGTGAAATTTTAAATCACTATAACTAGTTTTGGTGGAGATTTTTCAATAAAACATATTCTAAAGAGAAACAAAAAGTATAGGGGTATGCAAAAAGGGCATTCTTACCCTATCAATGCTAAACTATTTTGTTAGTGGTGTTTTTGTTACTTTTCATACTTTAGGGTGTAAATACGATCAAATACATAACTCAAGGTTGCAAAATGTATTTAACCCTTATTTTTTAAATAAACTTAACCAAACATCCTCTTAAGTCAAAGAAGTAGTCTAAATGCGGAAAAACTCTCGGCTGAGATCCAATATATAAATTTGAGGTTATGAGTTCCAGTCTTATTAGATAAGTGGGTATTTGTCTTATTTAATACGAGTTTATTGTGATATCAGTTGATTTGATCGAATTATTGTATGTATTAGTTTATTAATATTAATGTAATTATGTAATCATCGTTTCCATAAAAATAAAATAAAAAATTAAACAAATGCATCTGTTTTATTTTAATTTTCTGTAGAAGAGCAACCCAATTTTCTTTTGGGATCTCAATATATATATATATATATATATATATATATTATTATGCTTAACCTTCATCCAACTCAAATTGAGGGGAACAAAAAACAAAGAAAGATCAGTATATACCATTTATTACCAGTTGTACAATGATGTCCAAGTTGAATGCTCCTCATGTTAAACGCGAGATACATACATTAATCAGTTTGAGAATTAGGTGTGCGTATGAGTTACACTAAAGTCGTACTTATGCCTACCAATCTAAGAATGAATATATGTCTGATCAATTGTTTGTCCAGTTACGACTTTGATGTTTCAGTGCACTGCAGTTAAGGCTCCATCCATGTTTTGTCCCAATCAAATTCCTTCCACTTTTGACTAACTTTTTTCACCCTTTGAATAGCAGCTGGAAATTAGCTTATTTATTACCTACCTAAGGGATGGGATTGTAATATTTTCATGTGAAAAATATTTCAGAGGGAGCTGCAAAAATACATAAATAAATAAATAAAAGTGGACAATAGTCGGAAATGTGATGAAAATTGGGGAAAAAAAATAAAAGTCAAAAAGTATTTTGTAAAATTTAATTGTCATTTTTTAATTCATTAATTAAGCGTCGTTCGATTATCCTAATATGAAAAATAGAAAAAACTAAAGTAGGAGTATTTGAAAAAAAAAAAAAACTCAATACTTACAATTTTTATTGATAAATTATAGAAATCGATACGTCACTACCTACAAATTTTGATTTAAATTAATTTTATTTAAATAGTTCAAGAATAGAACTTTTAAATTAAAAACACTCTTTTCATCAATAATAAAATCATAATAACTCATTTTAAAAGATTGCAAACAAACCCTAGAAGTAATAGAAAGTCATTCATCTTCAAAATGAAATGAATTAATTTGTGATACCTAGTACAAACACTAATTTGCACTTGTTCATCCATTAATTAATTAAGTATATATTTTTATTTTTTTGGAGACATAAAAGACAACATAGTACATGGTCCTATTCCAATTCCCACACTTTGATGAATGAACAAGAATTTCAAAGTCTCCACCAAATAATTATTTCAAGAAAATTTAACTTCACATGTTTAAATTCTTTGCCGGCAGTTAGCACACAGATCACATTGATTTTCCGTACTATTATAAGGTAAAATAATAATTTATGGGATGGAATTGTAAATTTATTTACTATTTTTTGTTGGATGTGAGCAATTTTGACACAACATTATATAACTTTAACTGAGTTGGTGGGGGTTGACACTCGAACAAAATTTTGTCGGGGTCAAATTATAATTTTATATTATTTTGCAAAAACTGAACCGAACTAATCGGTTCGATTTGGTTATAACTGAATATTTTTTTGATTTGATTCAATTAATAACTGAATTACTGAATTCATAAGAAAAAAAAAATCTTCCAGTTATTTATTTAATATTTTTTTATTGTATATTTTAAATTTAAAATAAGAAGAAACTAAATTATATTATTATGATATAATATATATTTTATAAATTATAAATATATTTTTGTAAAATTATAATATATTATATAAATATATTTTTTAGTTTCGGTTATCCTGTCGGTATTGGTTAATTGACCTAATCAAGTTTGTACCGAGTCTACCGACCGATTATACAAAAAAAAATTTTGAAAAAAAAAATCAAAAACCAAATGGAGTTTTTGGTTCGATTTTCGATACGAACCAAAAATTCGATTTGGCCGATTTTCGATCGGTTAATCGAATTTTAACACCCCTAATTATTTATCGATAAATCAAATTTTTTGAGATTAAATTACAAATAACTCTTTTTTTAAATTTTTTAAATAATATATGATTTATTATAACGTTTACAAAATAATCTTATGAAAAATTACACGACACAAATAATTTTATGATGTCTTAAATTTTTTGAATTCGTCCACTTGAAGTTAGATTGATTGATACATAATAATCCAATTGAATAACGAAGAAAAATAAATATTTTTTTGGTCCAAATTGTGTACATAGATTCATGGGTATTGATGGGTGAAAACTCAATCCAAACTCAATCTGTATTTTTTCAATGGGTTCGAGTTTGAATCTGAATCTGAGTTTGAAGCTAATAATATATATTAGGTTTGGATCTGAATTTAAGAGTAAATCTATGGATTTGAACCCTAGTCATTGACAGCCGTACAGTAGACCTATAACTTACTAGGAGGAGTGATTTTTGGTCCACTTCATAGTTGATTCATTGAATTAAGACAAGGATAAAGTAAAATGTCCCACCAATGCTAAAACTTTGGATCAAATAGTTTTAAGATCTCAACTCCTACTATTAGTATTATGCGATTGCCGACTCAAGTCACACGCCAAATAAATTGTTTTTGATTGTTTGCTTGTTTCTTTTTAATTATTATTTTTTAAATAGTCGTGGGCATGCCGTCTCTATGTATCTGTAATAAATAAATTTTATATTTTAAATTTATATTATAAATAAGAATAGTATATAAGATTAATTACGCTTAGATCTCCGATCTTTCAAAAATGCCAAATTACTTTTATTTAAAAAGATTTCAAAATTATGCCTTTTTTAAAAATTCTCTATTTGCATAGGACTCTCTTCCGTTAGGATTTCAATAGAAAATATTAATATCAACAAAAAAGTTTATATAGATTTTTAATTTTGCCCCTCATTTAATATTTTTATTTATATTTCTGTACTTATAAGGGGATAAATGTAATATACATATATATATGTATTTATGGAGGAAGGTTAACATTATTAATTTTTTTTATAAATACAAAATTATTTATGAGGATGTTAAATAAGGATAAAATTAAAAATTGATATATTTTTTTTAGGGCCAAAGTGAGCATTTTTCATTCAAACCATAACAAAAGGGAGTTAAGTATAAAAAGTGGACTTTTGGAGGGGGTGTAACTGTAATTTTGGAACTTCTTTGAAAAAGTGTAATTTCACATTTTCAGATGGAGTCTAAGTATAATTAACACTAATATATAAGAACCAACAAATTGCTTTGTGCCAAAAAAAAAAAAAAGAAAGAAAGAAAAGAAAAGAAAACCAACTTAAGCTATAATCAACACAATAAAAGAATTGGTGTAGTAGAGTTAAAATTACGAGCAGCCACTTTTCTAAGAAAAAAGTAATTGCAATTAATTTTTAAAATTATTAATTAGGGATATAATTATTATATTTAAAAGTTAGTGTTTCAATATAAAAATTGTCATTTGTAAGTGTAAAGAGTCTTTTTTTTTGTACTAGCCATTATAATATGCAAATTTTAGCACTTATAATCGGATAGGTATGGCGTTGATATTGAAAATAAAAATCAATTATATTAAAAGTAGATCAAGTGATTATCAAAAGCACGAGGTTAATATATTGTCAGTATAACGATGGTTAAAATATGTCATGATCATTTAAAATAAATAAGTTATTATTTAGTACAAATATTCAAGTGTATAATTAATATTTTAAATTTAGTCTAATGGTTGTCACAAACCTCATTCTGTGGGTGAAAATTTGTCTTTCTTTTTTATGTAAGTAGCCGTTGAGCACGGCATTTCTACATGCATATAATAAATAATCTTTCATATTTTAAAATATATTATAAATAAAATTTATATATATAGATATAAAATATATTAATTGGCCAATTAAATTAATATAAAATTTAGAAAGTTGAGAAGTTAGTTATTTAATCAGTTAAAAAATATTTTTAAAATCACAAAAAATTGATTCAGCAGTATTAAAATCGTCATTTCGTATCTATAATATTTTTTTTTATAATAGTATAAATTAGCATAGATAAAGAATAAAAAATAAAAAAACTATAATTGTATCATTATATTAAGATTACAGTTATTAATTTAATTTATTATTCAATAACCATTAAATTGTAACTAACAACAATATAAAATATCATAATAATCATTTATATGACAAATATTTATATGAACGATGAGAGTCGATTATTTACATAATTATAAGAAAATCTTTTATGCATGTGCATAAAACGTGGATTAAACTATTGATGTATTGAGACTTATAAATCGTGGCTCAATTAATTAATTGTGTACTTAATTTTTTAATTCTTACAACTAATATCACTGTCGTCATCATCTTTATATTATTATTTTGCTAATTATAGTTTTTTGCAATTATTATTTATTATTATTTTTAGGACGATAATTAATGCTCATGTGGCAGCTGTCATCACTGAACATACTTTATTTTATATGTTTTTACATAATTAAATACCAAACATGAAAAACTAAGTAATTTCAAAGAATAGATGTCCATCTCTCATTTAAATCAATAATTTTATAATGGCACCACATCTCTCTTTCAAGCACAAATTTTGAGGACAAGAATGTAAAGACAAAATTTCATTTAAAAAAAATGAAAAAATTGTAGTTTATATCCCACATGTTAGTCTAATTGGGATTTTGGTCCCAATTTTCAAAATCATCATATTCTATCTTATAATTCTAAAAAGTTTACAATTTTAATTCAAAATCTTAATTTTCGTTAAATCTCAAAGGAGCTAACTTGACGTGGAATGTAATTTTTTTTCTTTCTAAAAATCCTTTTTCTTTTGTCAATGTGAATCCAAGAAAAAAAGATAAATAATCTAATCCATGTTAATAGTAGTGATCGTATGTCTATTTTGATAGTATTTGTTGAGTAATGATTAACATATTCATTGTTATAGTCATGATATAATTATTGATGTTGGGTTGGCCAAAAAGGTTTAAATTATCCAAAAAGAAGAAAGAAATTGCAAGAGCATGAAGAAATACAAGGCCTAAGAAATTCAAAGGGCCCAGGTGTTTAGCTAGGCTCCAGGATGCCTAGTTCGAGTAAGAAGCCTCGTCTGAGTAAGGGCCCAAGGTGACTTGAAAAAGCTCAGTCCGAGTAGAGACCCTAGCGAGTCTGGCAGGAAGTGGTTCTAGAAAGTAAATTGACCCAAATAAGCTTAAGTAGCCTGGATCCTAGGAGGTTCAAATTCAAGAAGGTTCTGCAAATCCATGAGGAAGCTTAGAGGTTTGGAATCCCCAACCCAAGTAGAAGCCCATATCATGTGACATCCACAGTTGACCTTATTGGCATCCACATAGGACATTTGAGGCCACACCTACAGAATCAAATAAGGATTAGCTGTTTCAGTTAGGGCACGTAGTTCTTTCGATTGGAAGTAACCTCCCTCCAAACCTTAAAGTCATGAAATTCCAACTGAGGAAAGATATCTCCTCAATCACTTTACTGAAAATTTGGTAAGTCATCTTTATCTCAAGAAGATATCCTTATCGGCAACAAGTTGCAACCTCCCCAAGGATCATGGGTCTCCAAGCGCTGGGAGATGACCCCCCACCGAATTTGTGGAGGATTCCGTCTTATCTAACCACCATAAGATAATCTTTCCCTAAATCCTTAGAAAATCTCCACCAAATTCTTAAGGGATTCGGTCTTATGGAATCAGCTAAAATTTGTTTATAAATTGAGAGATTCCTGGAGCAAAAATCTACTTTTAGTTGAAATAACAACTATAATTTTTTATTTGTAGTTTCACACTTTGAACTTGAATTTCAATGACTCACTTGTACATAAAGAACAAGAAATCGCACTCTCTATTTCACTCATTAGTACTCTCTTAATTCATTATGTTCATGAGCACCATTTTTTCTCATATCAATTATAATTAATTGTTGAGAAAAATGGGATCAAATCAAATGAGAAAATATATATTTTGTAAGGAGGAACAATAATGAATTAAAATGCTATATATATATATATATAGTGATATTTCAAGATCCTTCCATGAGTCATTTCAATCTCATCCTCTTCTTTATTTTTGCTTTTTGCCCTTCCCATCATCATACAAATAAATCTGAAGTGGGGTCATTCAGGTGTTGCAGCTCGTGTAAATGAACAGCAAAAAGACCACATCTCTAATATTATTAGGTCAAAAACCGTTAAGACACAAAAGCACAATTCATCCCACCACAAATTCTGTTTAATTATTTATCACTTTCTTTTTCATTTCTTCAGTTTCTGGGCACTGCCCTTCTCAAATGGCATGATTAGAGCCACAAGCTACGCCTTTTTTAATGCTTTATTTCCCTTTTTCCTATATATATATGATACATAAATAAATATGACTCGTGTATGAGAAGAAAATACTATGCTAACTCAATCCAACTCGTCCAATTTGGAACCTTATTGTGGTTGGAATCAAAGATATATTGTTATTGGAATTTGGAATCTGATTTAATATTTTATTTAAATTAGTATAAATAGTTGTTGAATGATTTTATTAAAAAACAAATTATATCTTATTAAATAATAATATGCCGACAACACTGACTATTAATGAATATTTATTTTTTCATATGTATAATGTAAAGATTAATTATAATATTATTCAACAAATATATTCAAATTCAAAAATTGATTCAATATATTAATAAGTCAACTTAATTTATATTCAAACAAAATAAAAAATAATAAATTAATATAAAATAGATATATATTCATATTTATAAAGCACGAAATCATTAGCTTTTTGATCTTTTTGTTTGTCAAATTTCTCCAGGTGCTTCTGGGCTGTGAGGTGTATATATTTCATGATACATATATTTTCTGCTAACTTTAGGTTGATTTGACACATCGAAATCATTTAATGTTTTCCTTGTGGTGAATATTTCCGTGACACGTGGCACAATCTTGCTGCATTTTCAATAGCATAATTAACATAAGTTGATGATTACCTGTAAAAATTATAATTATTAAGTACGATAAATACGTGCTTTTTTTCTTATTTTTGGTGGGGGGTGGGGGTTTATCTTACTATATGTATATATGTGGGTAAATGCAATTTTGATTTCGAAATGTAGGAGCGTTTGTAATATTAGTTTCATGCTTTTCTGATAACGAACATTACTCTCATATTTTATGAAAAAGTTGTAAAGTTAGTCCCATCGTTGCAATTTTAATTCCACATTTTAGGAAAATGTTGTAAATTTTTTATGGTGGAATGAGCTTTACAATATTTTCTTAAAATGTAGGACTAACTAATTAATATTGCAATTGTGAGACTAATTTTGCAATATTTTTTTAAAATATGAGATTAATATTAATCATTTTAGAAAATATGAAATAAATGTTACAAGTTATTCTATACTTTTAGATCAAAATTTTGAAATCTTCTCTCGTGTATATGTTGAGGCAAATATATATAAATAATGAAATAAGGTGAATGGGGTGATGCAATGCGCGCAGTGTTTCCAATCTGATTCACTGATTTAGAGAAAAGAAAAGGAAAGGGCAGAGTGAGACTGACAACATTCAACTGTACATAACTGTTGATAAATGGATTAAATGCAATTTGGTCCTCTAACTATAGTTAAATTTTATTTTAGTCCTTTAATTTATTAAGGTTTGGATTTGGTCCTCTATGTACTTTAATTGCTCAATTTTGGGACTTTTTTCCCCGAAAAAATATTCATTTTCGTCTTATTTTCACTGCCACATTCTGTCTAAAAATCTGCCGCCGTCATTCAAGATTGCCGAGAGTCACATATACCGTTCGACTCCCTAACTCAAAACGAACAAAACCCCTCAATCAATTTCAGGTTTCGATCACCACAAAAACTGGGTTTTCACCTTCACCGCCGCAGCCTCTTCGCGTTGATTTGCCGCGATATACGAACGGCGGTCGCGAACCACCACAGTTCGACTCGCCTTTTCCTTGCGACTCTAACGAGACAAGTCCCAGCCATTTTCATCAACATGGTGCGGAGATCCAAGGATTTGAAGTTCACGGCCATCGTTCGGCGGACTGGATATTTTTTTGGCGAAAAAAGTCTCAAAGTTGAGCAATTAAAATACATAAAGGACCAAATCCAAATCCTAACAAGTTAAAGGGCTAAAATAGGATTTTACTATAGTTAAAGGACCAAAATTACATGTTATCCGTTAGATAAATTTACTCACTCACTACCTCTGTGCCAATCACTACAAAATATGGCATCGACGTGTCTGATCAGCATCTGAAACCTTCTCTCTTTATTAGCCAACCCCTCCACCCAGTAATGGAGAGAATAATTACACCCCCCTTATGAAGTTTGATATAATCAGCTTGTTATAAGTTTATTGTAAGTTAAATTAATATATTATGATCAAATTATCATTATATATTTTCATACACTAATGAATATGAGGAGGTATATTTTTAATTTTATAAGGGTGATTTTGATTAAAAAAGAAATATTTGACTTAAATAAGTCCGTACTAAATCAATTGGAAGTAAATATAATTTTTTATATACTTTTTATTAATATCATTAACTTTTATCTATTTATTAATAGATGGAATTATTTGTTGGATGAATACAAAAATTTGGAATATTACATGTAATTTTACAAACTATAAAAAATATACGTGTAATTATATTAAATTTAAAAAAAAGATAATGTAATTATATATCCCTTATATATATATATATTAATGAGGGACTAGACTAGGGGGAATTTTGAGTGTCAATGCGAGCAGCGAGAGCCTACTAAGTATTTATGAGTTTAATTATTTTATACAACTTTGGACTGTTTATCAATCGGAAAATGTAACTTATTTCATATACCCAATAAATGCATATAATTATGAAATTTGACCTAATGTTATATTTTCAAAAAGTGACACGTGGAATATATATGAGCAATGCATGGTGTGTCTGTGCGTAGAGAGCTAGAAAAGGACAAATTTTTTACAAAGATTTTGCAACATATTTAACTTTAGAAATCATCCAATATTTTATTTATTATATATATATATATATATACAAACGTGAAATCCTGATCTAATATTTCACAATTTAAAGAGTTTCAAATACATGAAATATGAGTAGTAGTGCGTGTGATTAGACCAGTCAAATACATCTCTCTCTCTCTCTCTCTCTCTCTCTCTCTCTCTCTCTCTCTCCTCATGTTTATATAAACCTGTCCGACCTCGTCTCAGACACCCGGCCCATGATTATTTCTCGTCTTGTGCTGATTCAGACACAAATCATCATCATTAACCAAACCCCAATTCTCAAGAACCTCTCTTCCATCACTTTCCTCAACACCCCCCAATAGAAGAACATGGCAGCCTTTTCATCATCATATCAGCAGCAGCACCCTTTTCATCAGCTGCTTGACTCATCAGATTTGCTCAGCGCCATTGATTACAAGATGTCTGAGGATCCAAACTTTTCTCTGTATTTCTACCCAACTGATGATACCCTTCATTGTCTTGACCAGACCAGTACAAAAGTCAATAATGATCAGGGCACTTGTGTTTTCAGCGTAACAAACAAGAACAGCATGGATTCCTCGTCCGTCCTCACTCATAACTACTATGATCATCACCACCAACTCATCATCACTAAGAACCCCAAGAAGAGGAGGAATTCCAAACAGGGCTCTTCTGTAAATTCTGCTCAGTCTAAGGTAATCAGTTTGATGAATATTTCAATATAATTATATAACTGAAAACTTTAGGGTTTTTGTAATAATTGTTCGAGGGTCGTTTTAACATATGCATGATTGTGTTTGTTTGGTTTAATTTGTTTTGTTTAAGGATATGAGGGAAGTGATGACGAAGGGAAAAAAGCAGAAGAAAATGAAAGGCTGTGAAGAAAACAAGTACTGTAAAGAAGGGAAAAAAGAAGCTCCGGCAGCTGGTTACATTCATGTTAGGGCTAGGAGGGGCCAGGCCACAGACAGCCACAGCCTTGCTGAGAGGGTAATTAATTTTTCATATGTTTATTAGAATTAAATTATAATTTTTAATTATTCTTAACTTTAATTTCATGTGTGTGTGTGTGTATTAATTAGGTGAGAAGGGAGAGAATAAGTGAAAGGATGAAGCTCCTTCAAGCTCTTGTCCCTGGTTGTGACAAGGTGAAAATTTTAAGTTGAAGAATTTTTTGTCTGTTTTTGTTTTTTTAATAATTGTAGTTGTGGGTAGAAGTGGACAGCTTCATGTGGGTTGAGTGATGTACAGGTGACTGGGAAGGCCCTCATGTTGGACGAAATAATCAACTATGTCCAATCACTACAAAATCAAGTGGAGGTGATTATTATAATCCATTTCTATATATAGCTTGCGCATTAATTAATTAACTTCTCTTTTTAATTTCTACTTAATATATATAATTAGAATTAAATAATTCTAAACGAAGAAGCCAATTCTTCATTTCATAAATTACTCAACGTACGTTCTTTCATGAGGCGTGTTGAATTACAGTATGAACAACAACGTGATTAGAGAAAACTAGAAAATTTCTCGACCAACCCTCTCGTTGTAACACTGGGAGGGTGAAGTCAATTCCTTATTGATTATGACACGACCTATGATGTTAGAGTGAGTCGGAAGGTTTCATGACCAACCCTCTTCGCCTTGTCATACGAATAAGACGTGGAAGAAGAAATCGACTTCTCACTCCAACCAATCCAATATTGTTATTTATTTATTGTACATTTTCTATAGAGATTAATTAGCTCACTCATCCATATTTTCTATCAATGTTTGCAGTTTCTCTCAATGAAGCTTGCTTCTGTTAATCCCATATCCTATGACTTTGGGATGGACTTGGAATCACTCATGGTTAGGCCACCACCTGATCAGGTCCAAAATTATATTTCTATAATTAAATTTTATAGCATTAATTTATAATAATGTCTATTTCTTTAATTAATATTATGTATTGATGTATATATAATAAATGCATGCAGAATTTAAGTAGCTTGCCATCACCATTAATGCAAAGCTGCAGCCCTGCAACAGCCAATCCCTATGATCCTCTCCTGGACAATTGTCTTCTGTTTCAACAATCCCAAATCTCAAATGCTCTTCCCCAGGTACAAATTTTTTAAATTATTTAACTTTCCAATCTGTAGACATTAATTAAAAATAAAATAAAATATATTGCATAGAATTAATATTAAATTAATTATGTGTTGTAATAACACGGACAAAATTATATTTCATTTTCAGGGTAATAGACAGGTGTTGTGGGGAGTGGATGACCAAAGACAAAAAATTATAAATCAGTCAGAAATCAGCAGCAGCAGCCTGTTCTCATTCCATTGATAAAAGTCTACCATCTTGCCCTACATGCATCTGGTTAGTACACCTCATTCACTGTCTGCCCATATACAATGCTGCCCAATTAATTCTACTTAATTAATTATGAAGCAAATATATTTAATTTAATTTAAATCAAGGTTGGTCCTAATTAATTTCTTAAGCCCTATACAGTAGGAAAAATTTCTAATTTGATTTGAGCTCTGCCCAAATTAAAATATCATGATCAGTAAAATAAACTTGTCATTTAATTGATTATTATTATACAAATATAAAGAAAATTATCAATGACCTGGCCAAACCTCGCATGCCAACAATTTCTCAATATATAATATTATTCGAACGAGTATCTTTTTCAGAATTGTTTCTCATAAAAGAAGTACACTTATCACTAATCATTACTTGTCGTATGATTGATTGCTCTATGAACTTAAGAACGAGACAGGAAATTTAATTAGAAAAGGAAACAAATATATATATATATATATATATATTCAAGGATGACAGAAATAATTAATTTGCATGTCCTACAAAAACAAAAAATAAAAATACACATGATATTTATGCTTATTTATTAAGATGAAGATGTAGGGCAACTGTCCTACCTGCCCTACCTGCCCCAGAATCATACTAATAATTGCATACTGCAGACTCTTTCCATTTCTCATCATTCACAAACTTTACTGATTTTTAGCTATTAATTTTACCTTGACATATATATAATCTATGTTTTTTCTTTTCAGATGTTTAGGAAATTGATGAAGCAAAAAGGGTAGTAATTGTTTCCGATGATTGAGGTTGCTCAAAAATTCTAAGTCCTAAACATTAATTATTGCTGCCCGACCAAATAAGTGCTGAAGATCTTGTTGCAGACACTTAGGTACTTAGGTGCTGAAGATCTTGTTTCTCGATCGGCTTAGGTACTAGTTAGCTAGTCAGAAATGTATTATTGCGTCAAAAAAAAGAAAAAAAAAAACTCATGGGATGTATGTATATTTACTGATTATTAGTGCATTTTCTTTCATTTTAATTTGAGATTTTGATTTTTTTTTTTTTTACTGAGGGTCTGTTATTACAGTTAATTTTACAGTTATGGGTTTCTTTCCATGTCTAGTAATTTGCGGAGTTATGTCTTTGATTTGATGCTTTGATTCTGACTTGACTACTCGTACATACCTAGTCTTTTGTGGGGTACCATATTTATATATGGGGATATGTACTCTTACATATACGTATATATGTGCATGCATGTGCTCATGTATATAAGATGTATTTGATATGACATGTAATGCGATTGATGCATCATTGTACAATGTATTATTAATTAGTTTCAGCATTGTGAGTGTCACAAATTTGTCTTTTAAAAATATTTCGTTAGGTAAAAGTGGCTTTAAAATTTATAAACTACTCAAACTCTTAATTTGAAATTAATATCTGGTGCGTGTCAACATCAATATGTATGTAGATCAATTCTTTTCTAAATTGAGTTTGGTCAGCCCTGAATTAATTATATGACAAGTGTAATACACTTGTCGCGTGATTCATGCACAATTCAAAAAAAATAATTTGGGTATTAATTAAAACTTGCTTCGAGTTTGTGGCGACATTAAATGAAACTCATGTTAAAGAAATATGAATAATTACCGTGGTTAAAGGTGAAAATTTTTAACAAACACTAATCATACAATTGAAAGTGAAAAATTATTGCAAATATTAATTAATGATGAACGCGTAACGGTTATTAATTATTATTTCTGTAAAAGATGTCAATTAAATATTATTAGTCATATATAGATAAAGACGTTGGAAAATATTTTAGCTATAGCTAAAATTATGATAAATATTGACCAACATTGTCTAATATTTAAATTTTTGCATAAATTTTATTTGATGGTGGTAGAAAGTATTGATTTATCATGATTTTTAAACCGCTATTATTTATAATGTAATGAATAATCATTTTTTTTGCCATATAAAATGCATGCAACAACATTAACATAAATATCTGAGGTTTTTTACAATTATTTATGAAGACATTTTTTATAGAATAAAGTCATTTTATTAAATTAGTTACTTTACAATTAATTAATTTTTTAAGTTAGGGTTAATGATAAGAAGATCCAAAACCAAACAAACCCTTAATTATATTTAATTAATTTGGACAAAAATATATCATTAATTAAGTGTCATGATCAAGAAAGGGATTAGGTGCTTTAATATTAAATTAATTACCTTCATCCAATTAAATTCAATTAAATTAACCTCTCAATAATGATAGGTTTAATTTGGCATCGATCCTGACATTTTTCTTCATCATGCTTGAGAGAGAAAATGATAAACCTCTGAAGAGGGTGACCCACAAATTTAAATTAATTCGTGTTAGGAAAAATTGAATTTTAAATAATTCATGATGTAGTGTTGTCAACTTATAATAAAGAATATATATATATTCTAGTGTCGCGGTGTTCCCCGATTGATAGGTCCCATTTTTCTTAGTAGTCTAATTTAATATACGCACACATACAAATTTGTATATATGGCATTGCATTAATGGTATAATTTATATAAGTACTTCGTTTTTTCCACGAAATTAGAAATTATGCTTGGTAGAAAACGTTCAAAAAACCTGTAAAATAATTTAATGGTGACCACATTAGTGCATAAAAGTATTTTTAAAAAATTCTTCATAATTAAAAATTAGATAAAAATCTAATGGATGTTAACGAAATGAGCTCGTTGTTAAGCGGATATTAAAACCAGAAAGGTATTTGTAATTTTTCAAAATGGAGTATTTATAATTATATCAAATTTTGAAAATTCTAACTGAAATTGAGGTCCTTTTATGTTCTTATATATATATATATATGAATTAATTAATTACACCGAATTATGTAACGAATATTATAATATTTCTTTTGCTAATTCAATATTGCTACCTGCACATGGGGTATATACATATGACATTAATTACCATCCCTAACTAATAAAAGGACAGAACCTTGTGAGATTTGGAGTATCAATTTTTGTTGGGGTTGAGACATGAATGTTTGTTGTGCTCCAATTCGTCAAATTCCATTACATTATTATTTATTTTCTAATGCCTACTCATTATCCAAATCTTATCATATAATAGTGATTTTGCTCCAATGATTTTGGTCACCCTGTCGGCAATATTTGGATCTTTTTCTCTTGCTTAAATGTCTACTGTTGTACAAATTAAGACTTTTTTATTTAAATAATATAAAATTGATATCCCATAATTAAAAGATAGATTGGTGGATACGAGAATTTATTGTCAACTTTGGTGTAATATTTTTTACATCTTATATAGCATTTAATACACACACGCTATGTATATAAATTATTTATTTGAGAAAATATTTTGTACATATGTGTATATATATCTTAAGTATGATTACGTTTAATTTGTAACAGAAAATTTAATTCGTATTTTCGAAGCTATTTCTATAAGTGGTAGACGTAATTTTGTGGGTTTTCGAGTCGGGGTAATTTGGTACTGCATCTTCCCATGCCATGGCGCTCTCCTTTAATTTGGATAATAATTACTATTCAATCTAAATATTCAATTTTCAATAATCGCATAAAAAAACCATTTTTTTTCCCAATTTCTTGTTTATGAAAAAAGGAAAGGAAACGAAAAAGAGATGTTTCTCTAACCTTCATTTGTATGATCAAACACTATGAAGTATATATAAAGTGCTCTCATCTTTTCTAACTTTTTGTTTCCGGAGCACAATATATATATAGCATTTAACCCCTGTGATATGTAAACTAAGTAAATACCTCCTTATGAAAAAAATATTAGCAAATTATCCCCTTATTTATAGTTTAGATAGGGGAATAATTTATTTATTTTTTTTCAAAATATAGGGGATAATTTATTATCAAATTAAAGGGGGTAAATTGCATTTTTTCATATATATATAGAGAGAGAGCCAAAGATGCCACACATATAGCATGTAAGAAAATCAAAAGGGATATATATATATATATATATGTATGGGGTAGTTTCATTTGCATCCACATCTTAATTTGGTACCTTTTATCGTATTGCTGACGTGGCTGAAAACCCAAGTCTTGACTATGTGGCCTCCTAGGATTCGCTCACGATTGCCATGTCCCATGTAGGCCCACCTACGACAAAAGTGTGTCTAATTTGAGTAGAGGTGGAGGTTCTTCAACTTGTCCTTCACACATTTTAGGCCAGGGGGCTGGGGGCCTTTTCATTTTCGATTTTGAGTTTTGGAAATAGTAATTAAAATAAAAAAAATATATTTACTTCTATGTATTTATATTAAATATATATTATTTTGACACCACAATTTAGTATAAACTATAATTTAATTAATTAATCCAAATATTTTTTTTATATGAAATGTCATATAAAGTGTTGATACAAATGTCATACAAATCAAGTATATAAAGTGTTCTGTGAAATATCAAAAGTACCGCAGTAATAAGATATAATATTAGCGATACATATACATATTAAGTGACAATTTAAAGTTGTTATTGTAAATTTTGGCTCTCATAGGACATAAGCGTGTCTTTTTAACTTAGCCACGAAGAAAATAGAAATTTAAATATATAAATAATGTGAATATATATTATGTACAAGAATATTGTATATTTCAAATAAATGATATAAATTTCATAAATATCTATGTGCATGTATATATATGTATGTATATTATCGAAGAAAACCAATTGAATCAGTGGGGCTAGAGGGGTTCAATTCATTCTCATCACTTTTAGGATGATTATGATGATAGAGAGTGAATGTATGAGCAGTGTTGATGATATGGATGGGACATGGGCATGCATGTACAGTCCTCATCCATCACTTTTTACGTACTCTCCATTGGTCAACGTGGATGCATCCATCACCACCCTCCATCATCTTCCTTTCCTTAATCCCATGTACAATCTTTTCTGGAACAACAAACATTTGTACAGGTAATGATATTGGACACTTAATCAAGCTGCTTTATTACATATGTATGTATGTATGTTGCTTGATCTTACCAAAACTGACAAATCAAAGGATAAGATTGATGCTGGTTTTTCTAGATGTATGGCGATGATGGTGGATGGGAAAGATGGTTGATCAACATGTTTGTTTCCCTACTTTTGTTGGAGAGATAGGTTACAAGTACATGTGATGATTTGTGTGTCAAATGCTAGTTAGTTAATTTATCGATTAAATGGTCTATCACTTCTTATGGGGGATTTATCCATAAATAATTCTGAAAAGATAGATTCCACATTGCGAATTATTACAGAAAATGAGAATATCAGCGACAAAAAGTTAAATAGTGATATTAAAATTATCATTACTCATACATGTGTAGTGTGTGCGCCAAGTTATTCAATTTAAACAGTAATTAGATTCAGGCTTCTTTATAAGTCAGGGCCCACCACATCAAGTAAATATCTATTTTTATTTTTTATTTTGGATTCAGCTGCTTATTAATGTAGTACAGAAAAGTAAACGACGTCTTAATATATATTTTCATTGGGAACTTCAAAATTATTATTTAGTAATTTGTTATTATTATTAATATTATTTTTTGTTGCACATTTTGATTAGGGTTGGATGCTACCTGAGTCTAATCTAATTCAGGCAGTGTAAATCCTCAAAATCCAAATAATTTAAGTATCGAAGTGTTTTAAATGGAAGCTAATTCGAAAAACCTACTGTAAAAATTTTTGGACTATTTCTTCTTCTTTTTTTTAATTAAAGTATCCAACACATCGATTAAAAAATTACATTCCACATCCATCTCGATCCGAATCGATCACCAGGGACATACATGATAAGAAAAAACATTAAAATTTCTGAAAATAAGATCTTGAAGGTTATAAAAGAGGAGGAAATTAATGTTTTTCAACAAGAGATGACTTCTCCATGGAGAACTATTTGAATATTTTTAGAGTAAATTACAAGGGGTTTTCTGGCTATGATTATAAATACTCCTTTATTATTTAAATATTTATAAATACGTCCACCAAAATTACAAATATTCTATCAGATACTTTCTTGTGACAGTTCATTGTAAAGGGAGTATTTGTTAGGATATTTATAATTTTAAGAAGGTAGTTATAATTTTTTAAATTATGAAAAAATATTTATAATTATAAAAAATCTGAGGAGAATTGGTTTTAGTTTACTTTATTTTTTAATTATTTTTTTTGTTGCGTGGATGGAAGAAGAAATTTTGGCTTCTCCTTTCTCGAGTCTTTTTCTTGTATTAACTTCGTCGTCTCTCTTAACATTCGTCCTGCACTATCCATATGCTCAAACAAAGTGACCAAACACATCAGTTATTACCACTGATGTTGTCATAGTTACTACCTCAATTTTGGAGGATAAAATGGTCAATTCTTCTTAATTCAGTTCTACAATGCAAGCGGAGTCATCGTTAGGACAGTTGAAGGATACCCTCCGTCAAAATACCATTGGTGGTAAAATCAGTGTCGAGATTAATTAAGAGAGTAAAAGTCCTTAAAAAAATTTAGTGAAATGATTAAGAGCATTTTGGCCATAAAATTACGCCACAAACCATTAGATCACCACGAGCCATTAAAAGAATTTTGACTTTTTATTATGATAAGTACAAAATTATAGCTAGCAAATACTAATTAATCACGATTGTGCAACGATTATTTCGTTTCTGCGAATGAGGTAGAAATATTAGGTACAACTAAAAATCATAGTAGATATTTTGGTCATAGGTAAAACCACGAACAAATATTTTTTAATCGTAGTCGAAACCTAAGTTTTCACATAAGTTTCGTTTGACCGTAATAGATATTAATAATTTTACATAATTTTCAAATTATATTGTAGGTAATAATTTTTTTATTTTTTGGTGAGGCCTCCATCTAATTATTACTAAATGCAAATAGGATTAATCCCCATCAACAAGATTTTCTAATTTAATTTGGCCATCGAATTTCTACAAAAACTTTACACCCTTCACTTTTTCTAACTAAAAAAAAAGGTGCTCAAGATTAGAAAAATTGTCCCTAAATTAAGATCTTATTTGTGCATTAAAGAACTGTACCCAAGGTTGATATATTAATAGTAGTCTAGGATTATTTAATTTTTCGAGTAACTAATATTAATATGAATTCTTCATAATCTAGATATTATTATTGATTATAAGCTCTTGATTTTAATATTATAAATTATCCTATTTCTCATTTATTGTTAATTATTCTTTGTAATAGTTGACTAAATTACTGTACTAATAAAAATAATAGAATTGACTTACCAATTAAAAATAGTTAAAAATTGTTCCATGCATTATAAATTGCCACAGTTTAAAAAATCATAATAATTAATCAATACCATCTACCACGCATGGTTAAATAAAATTGATATGAAAACTTAAATTTTGACCATGACAGATCAACATCCGTCATGATTTTCACTGTAGCGAAAATGTTTGCCATAATTTTTAGCTATAACTAATGTTTTAGCCTCTTTTTTCAGAAATAGACTAATAGCCATTTGTGTAATTATAATTCATTAGCATTCGTTATCATATTTTATATTTATTTATAACAATTAACCATAACGAAAAACTATATTTGTTGGGGTGGACTGATCACACGAAGGAGCTATGTTTGTGAAAGAAATTTGAGTATATATATATATAGTGAAAATTCCTAAAAACGGGACAAGTAGTGGGGTTCATGTGTAGAGACAAACCATGTATTAATTCACTGGGATCTTCATAGATACATATTTTTCCTTGTACACACACATATATGTATATGTATTTTTTTTTTAGGAAAGAGAAGATTATATATATATACTTATGTATGTATATGTATTTATTAGGGTTGTAGGCGATATATAAGGATGGGCAATTATCACACTCAATATGATCAACCCATAAGGTGGGGTGGTTCATGCGGGTCCGGCAGGGGTCTTGCAGCCTAGCTAGGGTGGCGGCCGAGGCCCCAGGGCGGTCCATGTGGTGGAGGTGGTGGAGGCATGGTGCATTTGTGGAATTGAATTGGGTTGTCTGCTTGGTTTTTTGTTGTAGGAAGAGCAGAAAATGAGAGGGAGAAGGTGATGATGACATTGTTGATATAATAAGGTTAGCAGTGTCCTCATTTGATGTATCTTATAAGGCATATATGTATATATATATATGGGGTGGGGTGTCCTAATCTTGACTAGCCTTTTCATCCCCACTTGCTTCTTTGCCTTCTTTATTTTTTATTAATTTAATTTAATTTATTTGTTGGGACATTAAATAATGCTCCCTTGTGCTATATTATTAAAATAATATATATATATATATATATATATATAATCAACGACATAGGCTTTAATTTATATATGTATATTAGGGGTAATTAATTGTCTTATATGTAGTCTTCTTAGGAAACCCTTAACTTTTGTGGAAACAAAATTTGTTCTAAACTCCATGCAAGCTTAGAATATTGTAAATGTTTTTTATTCATCAATACTGCAATATTCATATCCAACAACCATCTCTTTATTTATCAATTTCCCAGTGTATTTATTTATTTCCTTTTTCTTTTTTTTTTTTTGAAGGGGAGGGGGGGTGGTGGCCCTGTCTTGTTGGTAGCAGAGTAGAAGGTATATGGGGTGGTAGGTCAAGTTGCGTTACTGAGATGCCCATAACGAAGGGTAGGCTCCCTCATCATCAATCAGACAAAAAAAACAAATGTTTTAACCTTTGCTCAAATGTCTCAACTGAAATTACAAAAACAAAGTAATAATATTAAAGAGTAAATTCTAGATTGTGGATTATGTAGTATATATGTTGTCGATGAGACATTGACTCAATAGGCTTACTCGGACCAAATTCTATGTCTTTAAATATTCAGAACATGTGCACTGTTTTTGAAAAATAAAAGCACTTTGTTGTCTTCCAACTATTCCACAATGAGTGATGCAAATTTCTCTGTCCTCTTATCCAATTTGCCAACTTGTTCAAAACCTGCAGATTTCAACTTTCCTTCAAAATAACAAAAATGATCTCAAGCACAGTGCAAAGAGTTCAAATATCTCAGTTTCACATCAGAACATTATGGCTATGACATCATAAGAGAGAAATATTGAAGAATATGGCTTATTAATAATATCTCGTCAATAATACAATCAATCCCGTGTGTCCAATAGAACTTGACAATGAAGGTATTAGAGGAAGAAGTAATCATCTGCTACAAACTTCAGATTCTTGTGCAAACAGAACATGACTTTGGAGAAAAATTGCTGCGAATGTTTTACAGGAAAAGTATACTTCTTGAAGAAGAAACGAATAGGATAATTTACTCTATTGTACAAGTGTAGAATCCGTCCTTATTTCTTTTAACGCCATGAGAGTATCACATTAGGCAAATGGACAGCAACAATGCGGTGACCCATCTTAGATAAGATTAATGGTGAAGCAGACGTAAGGATGTGCGTCGGCATCACCTGCAAACCCGCCCATTCCTCCTTCGTCGTCTGTTTTCCAGTATGTGCTGCAGTTCAAGAAGAGGTCAATTAATACGCCAATGAAAAGTTTTGTCTAGTCAAATATTTGAAACAGATCAAAATCCACAAGATCCTGGGACCATCAAACATGTGCTCTCCTCAGAGGAACATGTTTGAGGCGGTTAAACAAACAACAGCATATGTGCTTCAGGCGGGGGGACCTGTGAGAAACTACCCATGAAACTACCCAAATGATTTGACGGTAAATGCTATGAGTTCACATGCAGGCAATTTGCATTGTCTCTTCCTTTAGAACTTTTTGATAAAACAGAATTTCAGTACCTCTGTCGAACATAAAGATACCAACAGTGGACAAACTAACAAGGTAACATTTTATGTCAGAAACATTCTCTAGAGCACATTACATGATCCGGTTAAGTATAGTAGGGGACTTAGTCCCACAAAGTCACGGGTCAGAGAACTTTGTTAAGAAAGGATATAAGAGACTTAACGGGGTTGAGTGGAAAAGCTCAAGTTGTACCTGTGTGAACTGTCAGACAGTCCCTCAAGGATGGAGCGAACCTTCTTTTCGCTTTTCACAGATGGTGATAATACAACAGACTGAAATAGAAAATTTATACAATAACTCCAGAAAGCTATTTAAGTCTTTACAGCATCACACAAAGAAAAAGCAAAGGAAGTTATAGATAGACAGCTTAATTTACCAGAAATGATGGAGGCAGACCATATCGCAGAATGCTTTCGCTAAAGACGCGTACAGCACAGAAATGCATCCAGGAACTAAAAACCTGTGGAACAAAAGAAGGCCAACTCTTAAAAGAATCCCAATAACCTGCCAAGGTCTGCGATAAATAATGGTATTCAATGTTTCTTTTTCTTTCTCCTTTTTTTGTTTTTGTGTGAGATTGTGTCTATGTTTTGAAGAAGATGCATCAACAAAATCACTTTCAGCAGGGTGGTAGTGACTCAAGCAAACTCAAAGGAGCATAAGTTCAAAATTTTTGTGGCGTACAATAGCATGACAAGAAAAGTTTTAGTGGTTGTGGTTTGCTTTCCTTTGATTATAAGTAGGCACGACCTCGAGAAATTATGCAGAGCTAGAAATAGCTTCTCAATCCCAGAAGCACCTCACAAACTTGTTATGCACACATTTGTAAATCTTATTGTCATATTACAAAAATTATATTCGGCAATGAATTAAATCTTGACAAAAAGGAAAGAAAGCATGCCTGCATGTCTTCTACTAATCCATAACTTCTAAAAGGAAGAGGAAATCCCCTCCTGTTTTAATTAATGATAAACAATTGAAAAATTGTTTTGCACAGAAATGAAATTACTTGGCCGTTTAATATTTGCATAGATATGATTTCTACGAAGATTTCTGTAATAATTAGATGCAGCTATTATTTTCAATTTATGATTCTTGTAGTTAGTGAAGTTAAAAGAGTGGCTGAGAACAATACTATTGGCACTCTAGGGATAAAGTTGGAATGTCTAAAGTTCACAATAAGTTCTATAATATCATATGGTATATTTCTCAACCAACTGATTTTATTTGAAGATATCAAAGAACAGATGATTCATGTCGTATCAATGCATTTATGCAGCAGCCGTTGATTACCACAAAGCAACTGCCTGCACAATGGAAGAAATAGAATACATATCTTTTTTCTTCAAACAAAACCAACCTCAATAGATGAAATCATGATAGAACCAACAAATTGACAAAATGCATTTACAGAGTAAGTTAAATAAATTACATTTACAGAATAAGTTAAATAAATTATATTTACAGAATAAGTTACACAAAATGACTACCCAGAAAACAATCTCTAAGCGTAAGAGGGATGTTTATTTCAAGTTTCATGTATTGTTATAGGATAGAATCAGACCCAAATTTGCCTGTGAGTGTAAGTAAAGTAACGAGTACCAAACAAAACAAGAAGGTTTTCACTTTAACAATTCAGCAGTAGCAGAAGATCAGAGGAGTATTGGGTAACAGCGAAAGAAAAACTGTTTTCCAAGTATGCGACTGGAATATTTCAAAAGACTTTGTGACTACTTCCTCTCTGGCAATGCTCCTTCTATGTAACTAACTTATGCATTTTAACACCCCTGGAGTCAGCAATCTAGTTTATCAACATAAAACTACGTAAACAAATAAGAGTACGCTAAATTCAGTAATTAATATTTAGGAAAAAAGATACCTCTCCATAACTGGTGTAGCACCATTGCAACAAAGAACTTCTCAATGTTTCCTGGTCTTGGATCAGTTTTTCGAGCTCCTGCTTGCGACTTTCTTGTGTTTCTGGATTATATTCAAAATCACGAACCTAAATCACACAATAAATGGACCTATTATTAGCAGGGACTTCTCCAGAACTGACAACATCAATCATACATTTTAAACCATTCTAAATTTAGTGTGGGAACCCTGGAGATGAAACAGACAGCAGGGAAAAAGGATACATAACTTACTTGGAAATTCTTTTCGCGTGCCTTAGTTCTAAAATTGTCAGCATCGCGACTGAATAATGTTACAGTATATAGAGCATATTCATTGTCCTCATGGAGCTTCTTGGAGGATCTGGGGACCTAAAACAATTAGTTCAATCAAAAGGTGGAATTTACTAATGCAAAACATACTAAAGAAAATAATCTTGTAATTTAAAGGCCATCAAGCTAGCACCATGTCAATATTCATGATTAGTATGGGAAGTTTTGGTTATTTTACCAACAGAATGTGTTCATGAGGCAAAAAATGGTGAAATGATACGGGTATCTCCATAGTGCAATTCTGAAAGCATAATACGGTTGCTTCATTACTATTAAATGGAGTACTTACGACGTAAGTTGTCAGTGTCTCATAGCTTGATAACCAATCCTTCTGAGAATACTTTGAAACAATTGCCACGAGGGTTGTTAAATGTTCCGAACTAATGATGTCTTCTGGTTTTACCAAATTGGAAAGGTCGCGAACAGCTAAGCTGCAATGAGAAATTATTTGGATCAGCCAGAAGTTCAAGCGGATGAGTTACAATGGAGTTTCTATTAAACTGAAAAAGGTAATCTTTATGCTGCTGCAACAGTTTCCAACTCCCAACAACCATCCATCGAGGGCTCAAGTTCAATCATGCATTGAAAAAGAAAATGACCTCCGTTTATTCCAGAATAACAGCAGTTCCGTAACATGAATGTTTAGGACTTCAGACACAAGAACTTAAAGCATTAGCATCCATGATGCTTTGAGGTTCTTTTTCCTGCATTTACTTTATTACCAAACAGTCAAACCATGTCGAATATCTGCTTGGTCTTCCATATTCAAGGAGAATTAGGAGCCACTTCTCTAGAGACTTTTAGAATTAGAGAACCGAACTTTTGAACCTACAACTAGGCATTAGATGCATGGTAAAAGTTCAGATATATCTTGCAAACAAAACAGCAAACCATTAATACACATGAATTACAGTTAATGAATGAATAACAGCTAGCATACATGCTGCATTCATATATTGCCTGTAGTCCTTACAACAATTGCAAGTTTCAGTAAGTTCGGATGAATCACATACCTTCCAGCCTGTTTCCGATTTATAGCATTAAGTTGGCTGCGCACGTTATTATACTCAGCGACACGAACCTGTGAGATAAAATCCACCCAGATGTAACATGCTTAGACTTCAATAGAGTAGACTTTCACTAGCAACCCTTGTGTCTAGAAGTACGCTGAATTTATAAGAAAGGAAATACAGGGGAAAAGGTCAAACCAGAGGTGATAATCATATTGGATTAGAGATCCTGTTATCAGCTACCAAAGTTACTTTGAGAAAGTCAGTACTTCCTAAGCATGAAAAGGATAAGTGGTTTATTCTTAGAGTTACTTAAAAACTGGTTTGTCAATTTCTTGTAGACCCCTAAGTTTGGAATTTCCTGGGTTATAATTTAGTTGAGAGAGAGAGAAAGAGCAAATTTGATGTACTGAACAACTTAATCTCCTAATTATTAGGGTTTGCATTCCATCATTCAGTCACGATAAAATAGTAGCAATCTAGTCATAGAACATAGGAAAGACTTGTAGTAGCAATCTATTCATGGAACATAGGAAAGACGTCTAATCTTTGAAGTTACTAACATGAATGCCACAGTAGGTTAGCCTGAAGCTTGCAATTGCTTGTGTTGTTTTAGCTGAGGAAACAACAAATTCGATTTATGTATCATTAATCTGGTAAATGCTAGATTTATTATCCCATCTCCCAGACACAATTTAGCCACAGAGACTATAAATCTAGTTAACATATCTAAATAAACCCAACTTCAATTGCATTGTGCTGCATTTCCACAAAATTAACATAAAAACTAGGACTTTCAGATGCACAATGCTAAAGTCTATATCAAACCAATGTGATTGGATATCAACTTCATACGACCAACCGTACCTTGAGATCATCCTCAATTTTCGCGATCTGTACATGAATTCCATCCACAATCTCCCTAAGTGGTGACATTGTCGGATACTTCGCATCATCCCACACAAACCTACATAAATCATAAACTATTTTCATATCCAATTCCTCACACATCTGAAATCTAGCAAAAACATTACAAGAATAAACAATTACCTCGTGAGGTAAGAGTCAACAGGAACCCCATCAACAGTAAGAGAGCTGCTAACAACTCCAGAGACCCTCTCCAATTCCTCAATCTGTCGTCGGATTTTGTGGGACACTCCTTCAATAAAGCTGTTCGCCTGCAACAGGAACAAAAAAATAAATTAGAAATAAAACACCGATCGTTAAACCCTCCCTCTCCAAACCCCTAAACAATGTAAATAAAATTTGTTGAAATTTTTCAAAAACACACCTTCAGTAGATCATCGCTTAGAGCCAACAGCGAATCCAGAGTCCCTACACGCAGATTTGGAATGTTGAACTGCAAAATCCAATAGAACCCATATCCATCATCCAACAAATAACAATTCTCATCGAATTAACTAGGAAGAAACAAGATTTTACAAACGCAGATCTGCAATCTACAAGAAAACTTAAATAAATATGGAGAATTGCATGTAAATCAAATTACTCTATAAAGAGGGGTATCAAACGCTTGTTTGGAGATAGATTCTTGGAGGCGACTCCATAAAGTGGAAGCGGAGGAGCCTTGCCCGACGGGGAGAGACGCCACCCAGTACCGAGTCGTCATTATAGCCAATTCCTGATTGATTCAATCAAATAATTCTGCAGAGCAAGGGTGAATATTTGCGGGAAAATGTTTCAAAAGGACGAGAGTTTGGAGAAGGTTGGACTAATTGCGTCCGCTGCTGATCCGAAGAGTAGATATGATGTGCTCCACTTCTATCAACTCAGATGATTTGTATGTTGTTATTATTATATGAACATATGCTTTGTAAGTGTTTATTTATTCATTAATATTAATTTTCACTTTTTAAGATTATTGCAATTTAATCCTTGTTCTTCCTGTTATACTGATTTTGTCCATGTAACTCTTTTTTTGTAAAAATGAGGGCCAAATTGGGTTGTTTAATGTTGTGATTAGATTAAATCTCAAGATGGTTCTTGTAATTAGAATATTTAGGCATTGATGTTGCCTAAATTTGACTTGTTTAGTGGACGAGCTTCTCCATTTAAGGTGGTTAATCCTATTCTTGTAACAAAATATGCTCATCAAATAAATTGATATGGGATGCTGAATATTGGTATGAATTTTGAATTACAAATAAATATATCAACTAGCACAAATATATTCAACTTCTTTTCAGTTAAAATGAAATTTTGTCCATCAAAATAAAACAACTACTATCTTGTTCAATGTCTATACTGCAGTGCCTCCAAACTTTTCAAAGGCTTTCAGCGGCTCGCCTCAATATAGGTGCCACTACTTTGAGGTGTATTATCTCTTGTATTTCTATTTGATTCAGACTATACAACATGGACACAAATCACATAATTACCTATAATTAAGGGTAAAATGTTGACACAAAAGGATGTGAATTAACGCGATTGGGGCGTAGAGAAAGTTTTTTATTCATAAAAACAAAATATTTTTACATATATAATATGTAAAGTTTTTATTTTTGTCTTTTATAAATTAATAAATTCATTTTGTAAGAAAAAAATTTAATTTATTACGAAAAAGTAAAAAAACAAATTATGTAAAATTCACATAATAATTTCCAGATTAAACACAGAAGAGCCTTTTTTTTTTTTTTAACTAGTATAAATATAAATTCTGAAAATTCTACTTAAATTGTAAGAACTTTCCATATAATTGTATGATATCAAGAACATTGTAAAATGTTAGTTTTTGGGACCTTATACCTTATTATATAAATAGTTAATTAATTCTATCAAAAAGGGCATAATTGATGATCAAATCATTTGTTTAATACTTAGAAATAAGACAGATACATTAAGACCTGGCTGCCAAATTATATGCTGCTTCTTTCAATGAAATGAGCTTTTATTTGGGCAAAATATCAAATTGGGCCCACAAATAGACTAAACTGCAATTATGTGATAGTCATTCAAATTTTCATAGAATTTTCCAAAGCATATTTAAGTCGAAGCAATACTCTGGTATGGAACAAGAAGACTATATACACCTATGGAGACAACTGAGAAGCAAAGTTCGAGAGCTATAATCCTGGTGAGAAATAATGAAAGAAAGTGTTAAGAAAGTATATAATTTAGGACTTGTAACAAAAACAAATTACAATTTTATGTACAAAACAAACAAAATTTCACAAGTCACTTGTAGCCAGCCACTGGAGCTAGAAAAATGATTCTATTATACTAATGGAACCTCTTTTGGAGACTTGCCAATCTCGGTAAGACAACTTGTCCTGTCATTCCAGCTTAACTCTCTCTCCCTCCAGCTGTTGTTTCTTTGGCTCCGCAGGGAAGTATTTTATACCTACCAAATCGCCAACGCTGCTGATAACCTGATGGAGATACCAAACGTTGACGATAAATGAGAATGGTAATATCTTGATTTAAATTTCTAAAAACAAGAACCACAACCATAGTCGAGTTTGAAGAAACTAAACCAGGCCTATATATCTATCTACAACTTTTCTCATGTATAAAATCCAACTCTGACTTCACATTAAATACTAGGATCCACAATAGTCGAGTCTTAAAGAAACTAAAACCAGGACTAGACATGAATCTACAACTTTTATCATTTTAAGATGGCAGCAGATATTATGCCAGAATGGTGAAATAAACCCAACTTCACAGTTCACACTAAATACTCGGGACCTATGCATCATGGATATACCAAAACATGGTTATTTTTTCTCCTTTCGCAAGGATTAATTTGGATGCCCAAATTAACTGTACAACATATCATTGTAGCATGTGTTGACAACCTACAAAATGTCAGCATCTCAGGTTGTCGAACAGTAAGGACAATTGAGGAACAAAAAGGTAGAGAGGGTTGGCTAGAAAGCAAAAGGGAAAGGACTACAATAATAAGGTAAGACTCTGACCTCCAAAGCTTTAACAAGGTCTTCCCTTGTATGAGCAGCAGAGATGCAAATGCGAGCACGTGCCAACAATAAAGGGGTAGCTGGAAAAGCAACAGTCACAACAGCCACCTATATCACCAAATCACAAATTATGACATGAAAACAAACAAAATGTCACAAACAACAGAAAGAAACAAAGAAACCAAGAGTTTGCAGGTGATAAAATCGTAATCCATAGAGGAACCTCAAAAATGGTCGTAGAAATATTAAGGTTTAATAAATTAAAAGGCTTACATTCCGCCTGAGGCACTCTCGTGAAAAGGCAGGAATTTTGGCTGGATTATAAAGCATTATTGGCATGACAGGGGAATCATTATCACCCAGAACCTCAAAACCCATTTTCTGCAGTTCAGACCTGAAAAAGTTGCTGTTCTCACGTATTTTTGCTAGTTTCTGAGCCCCTGCGTTCATAAAAATAAAATATTTGTAGAAGTCATTATTGGGCACTCCAGATATCAATGCAGAGCATGGGCTTTTAAGCAACCGAAGGGCAGACAAGATCCCACCTCTGCTGGAACCATCTTCTCCGAGAATAACCTTAATGGAAGAAATAATTTGCTGTGCAGCAGGCGGTGATATTGACGTAGCATACAGATGAGCAGGGCAAGTGTACTTTAAGTATTGAATAAGCTCCTGAAAACGAACATTGATGTGTTATAATGCGCCGTACAAGGGATGATGGAATGGAATTCACTACGACAATGCAGATATACATGCAATGAAGTAATTAATATTTTGGCCACAATATTCAATTATGTTTTAGAGAGAGATAGGACATATGAGCACTTTCTCTAGGAAAAAAAAATGCATGTATTTTTCTTCTGCAATATGCACTATGATTTCAGGCAATCAATAAATATCGTTCTGAGTATTTCAAAAGAAAGAAAAAGAACTATTATAAATTACTTCGCAAATGGAAACTAACTGTAAGCAGACATTTCATATTTCCATATTAACTATTCTATTTTTGCAGAAATAGATGTCTAAGAAAAATGTTGTCTGGTTCTTGTCTATTAGGTTTATAAATCACCCAGGGCACATATTTACAAGCATATTGGAAGGATATTCAAGGAAAGAACCTTAGATCCTGCAATATAGCCACCACATGATCCAAATGATTTAGTGAAAGTTCCCATCATAATATCCACATCTGCAGTATCAACGCCTAAGAGCTCACAGACACCCCTTCCAGTTTTTCCAACAGCTCCAATGCTGTGGGCCTCATCTAGATAAACATAAGCCTGTTACAAAGCAAAACAGTATGAAACAGAAGACAGATCAGATATGGGGTTGAACAAAAACCCAAAGGGGAAAAAACAGCAAAAACAAAAAAAAAATATCGACATTTTGGCAGGACTCAAGAGGCGATGTTCAAATTTTCTTTAATTGCAGGATAGGATCATCTCAGGAGTAGGTAATAAATTTCTCATATTAGATTGATTCTTGAGGAAGATGCTGCTCACTTCAATGAGTTTGATGCAAAGATGTTAAGGTTTTTTGGACGAAACAAATTTAAGTTTCATTTAAAGAATCAGAGAATGATAATGCCTGTCAAATACAAAAGAAGCAACCTTACAACAATATCTACCTTGTATTTCTTGCATATGGAAACAATTTCAGGGAGCTTGCAGAGTTCCCCTTCCATGCTATAGATTCCCTCCACCACAACCATTATCTTTTTCCAAGGTCTGTGTGTTCTGGGCTGTCCCTCAGCAATTTGTTCCCTCAGAACTTTCTCCAAATGGGATGGTGCTAGAGAAAGGATGATGAACAATTAAATGCAACAGACTCGTCATACAGTCTTGTCATAAGACAAAAAGAAAGGGATCTTAAACCTACTGTTGTGCTGGAAAACCCGAATAGTGGCTCCAGACCCTCGAGCACCATTAACTATGGAGTTATGGTTCAGAGAATCACTGATAATCAAACTTCCCTGCAAATTTCCAAATAAAATGAGGATTTCTATACAATTGCAGACCTTCAGAGACAATATGAATTGCCATTCTCGTACCTTCCCCATTAATACAGGAAGAATGGCCGAATTTGTTACATAGCCCATGCCAAAAACCACTGCAGCCGGCTTTCCTACAAAATTTGCGACACACTCCTCTAGTTCGGCATGCAATGTGGTTGTGCCTGGTCATATAGTCTCAGTCATCACTACTAATATCAGGAGCCATATTCTATCCACGAATAATTGTTTTATCAGGAAACAAATATACCTCCATCAACCCGGGTGCTACAGGTGCTCGGGTAAAATTGTTTCAAGGACTCGATTACACGAGGTGTGCAGTATTCATCTGCTGCCGCAAACCCTAGATAGTTATATGATCCCAAATTCAGGCACCTTGTCACTCTTGTGGTTCGCCTTCACAAAATAGTGTTAAGTGAGAATATTATTTTAAATTTAAGTGGCTTCAAGCAAAGAAACCATATTGCTGAAACATATTTATTTTGTTCAGTTTTGACTGCATATTGCGGCTTCACAAAGAGGGCGCCAGAAGTGGTGAGATTCAGAACACTGCTTAGAATTAAACCACAGAACTAGGCAGTAATAAGAATTTTTATAAAACAATAGATTGTTAAACTTGGACAGAGATACTTACTTTAGAGTTTTGTTATTGTCATTGGAGATACGTTCCACCACATCAAACCAAGCATCTGGAGAGCTGGATATTGGTCTATTAAAGCAATCCTGTAATCACATAGAGGATAAAAATGTGAACAACATAATCTTGCGTTTGAGGTGTGCCAAGGAATTACTAGAATCCCAAATGGTTAGAATCTGCTTTCTGCAATAATCAATTAATAAAGCACCAAACTGGATCATCTGTTTAAAATTTGTTTACCAAACTTCTGCCACATTTCTCACTTGCTATTCCCTCTTTTTCTTATTCTCCGAACAGGATATAAAGTTGGCATATGAAAGATGGAAAAAAAAAAAGAACTCCTTTATTCTTTTCCCTTCCTATTATTATTATTTATTTTTTTTGGTTTGATTGAGAGGAAAGGCTAATATTATTCTTCTTCCTTTTTCTGGTTTCTACTTTTTGCCCTTTTGTAATAACATGGAATCTAATCTACACAGCATTTCACCATTAACATAAACAGAAAAAGAATTATCGATCCTTTCTGAAAAAAAGTAATAATTTTACAAAGTGAACAGGAAAAGTAACTTATAGTTACAACACATAGCACGGGGCAATTCAACGGGTATCAAGAACGACACAATGTGCGCAGCCCAGATCACAACACAATTCACCCAAAACAAAGCCGAAGAACAAAAAGAATATAAAGCGGGAAAGCTAAAAACAAAGCTGAAAGAGAATAAGAACCTGAATCCGCAGATACAATCTCCGAATGTAGAAATCCTCCAGCCCCAAACAGATCGGCGCATAGCCCTTCCATAGTCAAGCACCAAATCAACATTTAAAATCAGAACCCCAGTCCAACAAGCATTCCAAAACATAAGTTCACGAACTACACCTACATATACGTACAAGCCGGAAACATATACGATGCGTATACCTGAAGGTTGCTCTTGGACCACCAGTCGAGAATCTTGCGAAAAAAATCGCGCAGCTGGCCAAATGCGAAGAGGAGGCCGTAGCTGAAGTATGTGGTCAAGGCGGTGAGGTAGGGGATTGTGATCATCTTGGAATTTGACGGCGGCGGAGGAGACGATCGGAGCCTCCTTGACTAAGATCCCGATATAGAGAGAGAAAGCGAGGGCAGAAAGAGAGAGAGAGGAACCAATTATGGAGGGAGAGAGGATTGGGTTGACCCGTTTCCTCTTTTACCCCATTTCGGTTTTCCTTTTTTTATTTATTTTTTTTCCTTTTCTTCAATTATTCTAATGCTTTTCTTCAAATATGATTTTTCTTTCCATTGCGACGTCGTCCCAGGTTTGAAAGTCGTTTTGAATGATATTCCAAGAAAGTTCCACTTTTAAAACGTAGGTAGGTAGGGATCCTATGCGCTAGGGTGCACCCTCGTAATATATTGAGGCTGCTACTGGTCCACAAATAAACATAGGGATAATTACAATCTCTTTTTTTAGGTTTGGTATAATTAGAGATAATTTTTTTTATGATTTAGAAAATTATATTTAACAACTATAAAATTTAATTTTATCTAATAAATAAGTCCCTATGTTAGTCAAAACTGAATTTGTTGATATTAACAAAAAAATTGAATAAAAAGTCATATTTACTTGATTTATTGCAGGTCAAATAATTTTTTTCGAATTAAATTACCCTTATAACCATGAAGATATACCTCCTCACATGCATTAACGCGTGAAGACATATAGGGATAATTTGGTCATAAAAAAATTTATGCAACCTATTTTAAGTCGGTACATATATATATTTTTTTTAATATCAGCAAATTCAGTTAATTTTGTTAGACAAAAGTAAACATTAAAGGTGTTAAGTATAATTTTTCAAATTACAAGAGATTAACGCATAATTACACAAAAATCTTAAGGAAAAAAGTGTAATTATTCCATAAAAATATTAAGCCACACTACTAATACAAATTATTGACATTCAAATAGTAATAACTTCGTCCAAATAAGTTAAAATCATGTCTTGATTATTTTGGTAGTTAGCTAACACCCGTGTCTTTCCAGTGGTATGCAGTTTGATACAAGTAACTTGGGCGCAGCTAATCTTACAATTGATCATTGCTGTTCAATACCTGTTTTATTTTGTGTGTGAGATAGAAGCCAATCGCACATGGCCAACTAAACTGGAAAAGGATATCGGCCCGCCCAGCCCAGCCCCCCATTATTGACAACTAATTTACCAAACTGGCACAACCACCTATCCCGCCATTGCCACCCATCCCATCTCTTGCTTTTCACTTTCCATTTTATTTAACCTTTGCAATTAATTTTGTAAGAATTAAATTTATATGAAAAAGGGAACACAAAATTAGTTGGATTCAAATAATAAGCATTTGAAATATGTATGCAACTATTAAGAATTAAGATGACGAGTTGGTCTTTTATAGGGTCGAAACATGTAATAATGGCTAATACTATGATATGTTGTGTCTTTTTCTGGAATTTAGTATAGGTGGGAAATAAATTATTTTTCAGAATATTTGAAAATTCTTAGCTGAAAATTGAAGAATATTTCTGAATACGAGAAACGTCCATGAATTTCGGAGATTGTTTCTAAACCACATTTTCCTCGAACGTTTTTTTTCTAGAACAAATTATTTTCGGTCCGAAATCCTTTATGAAACAAAAGAGTACGTACATATTAAATTATTTTGGGTCTCAGCTTCCTTCTGTAAACATAAAGAACCATCCCTTCTACCATTCACATGCGATACGAGGATTCCCATGACTCGTGTGCGTGTCAATGAACGGACACTACCCAACTCAAACTTATTATAACAGTAAATAAGCATACCTAAATTCAATAGTTTTACTTATTCTTGTACGCAAGAACTTGTTCATTTTAAGAAAATTTGTTATTTTATTTTGATGTCAATTAAAAATACGAAGAAATTTTATTTTGAAAATCTATTGTGAAAAGATGATCAAAGACTTAATGGGTAAAACCCAAACGTTACTTAATTGTTTCTTTCTTTTTTTTTTTTGGGGTATAACATGAATCAAATCAAATTAATATTCTATGAATTGGGTAAAGGTAGGTTACATAAATAACTATTGTGGGTATTTATTAGGTATGCATTTGGATAGAGTAAACTCCGCCCATTGAAAGGCGTAGTATAGGATTGAGAAACTTGTGATAATTCATACTGATGTTTTATTTAAAAAAAAACATTTCCCAACCCCATTAAATTATATTGAAAAGTACAATAAATTCCTCAATGTGGTTAGCTCTCTACCTCTTTGATGGTGTATGTCAATCTAACAGCACAAGAGCCGTTGTTTTGGCTCAGCCTGCCTAAAGTTGGCATTCAATGCTTTCTTTTGTTACCCCCTGTAGCACTAGATCTTGGAGTGGTGAGGACCTGTGCAAACAGGATGATGAGAAGAATCACGGAAACATGCGAACCGTACTTCGCCAGCAATCTCTGCAGAGAGAGCGATACTAGGTAAGAGAAGGAGAAGCAGTAGATGTACAAAGTTACAAACAATATGAAGTCTCGCAAGATTTCGAAATGCCGGTGAAGTCACGAAGAAAAATGGAGAACCTATAAGCATCCGCTACGAAAATATAAAATAATATGAATCACAAGTCTTGCTGTTCATTTGGATTAGTGTTAACCATTTTGGTGTTTCCAAACCCAACTGTATACGCCAATTTCCCAGGAAAATCACATAAAGTATTGAATTTTCTCCATCCTTATTGACCATCCAAGCTTCAAAGTGATAGCAAATAGCAGAAGACAAATAAAACATGAGTGTAGTGAATTGGTCTAAAATATTGGTCTTTGGTGATATTATTTACTTCAACATTACTTAATCTAATCAAAGAAGGAAGACATTACCTTTGCCTGAGATATTTTGTACATCACACCGTAATCGCATCCACAGATACAGCAGAGGAAGGAACAATATTCAGTCAGTATCACATGGAACATATTAAAAGGGATGATAGATTATCAAAGCTTCATAATTGCAAATAAGTGTAAGAATATTACAATTTCAATTTTTGTGTCACTGGTTGGTTCTGATAGAATTCTCAGTGGCAGAATTGGGGTTGAATAAGCCTCCTGAAAATAATAAAAACATTGATATTATTAATCTGCAACTGTTCTTGTAGTTGTAGCTTCTGGAGTGAACAAAACCTGTAGCTTCAGTTTCGTGGGGATTCTATAAGTGATCAAAGCAGGTGCGCCATAGTAAACAGTTTTCACTTTAGATTCCAACTCAAATGAATGCGACACAAGGGAACCACTGAGATAAAAAAGAAATAACAATCCCATCAGTAATACAGTAGGGTCAAGAAACAAACAACCGAAAAACCATCTAGATTGAAAATTTTAAAATCTTACGAATCAAGTCTTTCCCAGGTCCGAGATGTGTTGCCAATAACAGAATCAAAAACCTCTTCGGCCCAACTATCATCAGTGAGGGTTACATCATACGCTGTGCTGCAATTTGACAGCAAATAATTATTTTCTACAGTTAATAAGTTCAATGAAATGAACATCATTCAGCTCAAGAAAATCTTAACATTGTGCTAAAGTGCCAATAAAAAAACACTGAAAACACTTATTTAGCATGGTTAGTGGTATCATCCCATCTATGAGGCATGACCAAAATACACTGTTAGTGCATTCACAGATCAAAATCTGGAAGAAAGACTTTTGAATGAAACCGACTTATTGTAGTAGGATCAAACTGCAAAAATCAGACATTGCGCTGAATTTTATAGATTAACTTCCGCAATACTTACAAAACAACCAATGACCGCCAACTTCCTTTGATCCCTCTAATCAAAATCAATTATGCCTCTTACTTCATAATTTACCAACAAGACATTTGGGAAAACAGATTCTAACTTGCACGTAGTGCACCACAAACAACTGGTTCGTGTTTATTTCTTGGTTATCTTTAAGGCCTAATTTGGAGTGATTCTCAGGGTTTCTCAAATATAAACTTCGTTACGTCTTCATTTTTATCTATTTGGAAGCATGAAGCATGTTTGTCTTTATGTACTTTATTGAACAATGTTTTCACATATTCTAATATTGATCATTATTTTATCCAGGAATGCACATGCAGCAGGAGCGCAAACACATATACTCATACACATATAAGTTTCCAACATTAATTTAATAAATTACACGTATATTTTCCTGATACACTAATGTGATACCACCTAACAAAATACATTCGTTAGAAATAAAAGATAGATTATGTAGCACCAGTACAATCACAAAATTCAACTAATCTTTTTTAATCAGCAGATCTAATGGAACAAAACTGGATTTTGCTACACAAAATGGCAAAGTTTAAAAAGTTAAAACATATAGGCATAAATGCACTATATCACCCAGTATCCGCATAAAAAATATCACACCTTAAAGATGACCTCACAAAATCAGGGAATGAACGCAATCAACAACAAGCATTCTGAACACCAATCATCAAACAAAAGTTAAATTAATTCCATCACCAATTTATTGAAAAAGGAGGCGCTTTTTTGTAAGCGACCGCATATAAACTCACGAAAATTAACAACAAACAGAGAGAGAGAGAGAGAGCGTACAGCGAACCAGCGTTATAAATGTCAATGGAGACGGACACGCGTTCCAGATCCGAATTCAGTTTTCTGAGAGAAACCCTTTTATGGGCCACGATAAATGGTGAATTTCCGGATTCTGCAAAGGCTGAAGAGCAAATGAAAATCATGGATAAGAGGGCGATGATCGTCGAAGCGAAAGCTTTCGCCATTGATTCCGATCGGATTGAACTGAAGCTTCTGTCCTCGTTTTTGAACTGAGGTACTGTCAGTCGTCGGAAACTGTACGGCCACATACTGCGTGAAGTTACTTATATAGTATTAACGTCTGTGTGGAAGAATTTCAGTGGGCATAGCTAATGGGCTTGGCTTATTGGCCCAACAAAATTGGGCTATTAGATAATTTTTTTGGAAGCCCATGCTTAGGCATATGATATTTATAATAAAATCTAATTTTATTTTTCTTTTCTTCTTAAAAGAATTTAAATTACTATGCACATCAATGCTATATTTAAATTCTTATATTTTCAATATGTAAATAATAATATTATTTAATATTATATGTATTTAAAATTTTCAATTATTATATTAATGTAACAACAATATAAAATCAACACATACATCACAAATTCAATGATGAAAATACGGGGCAAATTTTTTACAATGCCGCGGCAAATTAGCAATGGCAATTTTGTTAATTTCACAATTTAGCCTATAAAATACTTTTCTTTTTATTTTCGTATAATTGAAAAATCTAATAATTTAACTAATTACTAATTATTCAATTATTTATAATAAAAAATACGCATGGTTAAAAAATTACGCAATAAATAATCTCATCTTGTCTTAAATTTTTTAGATTTATTCATTTAAATTTAGATCGATCGATTGACAATAATTCAAATGAATTAGGAAAATATCATCCTTGACCAAATTCTTGAATTGTCTAGGTAGCAAACCTAGGAACATCAACAAAGGCATGTACATGAACCAGATAGAGCAAAGAAAACTTTGTTCGAGTTTCACAAAAGGTTCTGAAAACGACCAAATTGCTTTCACGGAGTGCTGGAAACTAAGAGATGGCATTTTAGAGCTCATGTGCTCGAGCCCATTTGTGACAAGCTCGTCGAACTTGAGCTCAAAACGATATGCTCGAGCTTGACAACTGTATATTTTGATCTTATGGTAAATAATATGGATTGCAATGAATTTAAAATCATATTTATTTATAAAGTACATAGTAAATAATCCATTTGTTTTGTAACATTTACGTTAAGAAACACGCAATACATATAAGCAAATATATCCTTTAAACGGATACTTATTATATTAGAATGTTGTTGCATTTTATGTTACACTTCATATATATATATATATATATATATAAGTATAAAACTTTTTTCTTATACAAATAACGGAAAATATATTAATACACACGATGTGCATATTATAAATAAAGTGCAGTACGAAAATACAACACAAATTTACAATAAAAGATGACATCTAAGCTCCGAGTTGTTGCGACTTCTTAGCGGAGATGATGGTGAGGATCAAATAGACAGCAAATCCCATGTAAGAAAGAAACCCAGAAATGATGATTCTGTTGCAAAATTTGGCGAAATTGTCACAGACAGGCATCCACCCCGTGTGGGTGTTGCCATATTTCCCCACGTAGGCTATGGCCGTCGCTGCTGAGCATCCAGCTATCAGTAAAACTGTCATAATCTGCCAAAATATTTTGCATTAACACGTAATGATGGTAACAATTGTCATATGTATATATTTATATTTGTATAATATATGGTCTGAAATAGTTGTATATATATATGTACCAGATCATGCAGGAAGAAATAGAAGAAGTGTGTCGAATGAAGTGCTGTTTTGGCGAGGACGAAAGCAAGAAACAGCGACAGAAGTGAGACGACGGATGCTACAACATTCGCGTATGCAAAGAACCTGAAACATACGTGCAACAGAATTTATCTTAGGTATGTATCTTAGTCATGAAAGAAAACTGTAAGTAACTCCTAAAAAAAGAGATAAATAATGCGTGAACGCCTCTTCAAATTTTAACATATTGCAAAAGAAAGTAATTACTCAATTCTTAAAAAAAGAGTTATAACTCGCCTACACGTCATGTTTTACATTATAGATTTTCCGGGCCATTAGGGAAATTCGTAGCGTGTAATACCACTACACAAGTGTAGAAATAAAATTTCAAATTTTTTGGATTTTTGGTAATAATTACCAAAAAAAAAATAGTAATATATTACATAAACCCCCTAAAGTTTGCATATATACCAATTCTAAAGAACAAGTAACTTAATAACCCATGCTGCCATGTTTTACATTACAGATGCAAAATTTTTCAAAACACGAAGAATTTTCAATGATACGTCTAAACTTTAGAGGGCGAGAGTAAGTGTTCGATCATGTCTAATACATATACGCACACACTCATCTTACTTGAAAGCTGGAGAATAGCTATAACGGGCGTCGACCTGGATACCATAAACCACGTTGGTCTGGGTGGTGGTGAGCATAACACATGCAGCAGCCAAAGTAGCAGCAATGGCCAAGAGTCTGAGGAAAACTTGGGTTGCAAAGGCGAGTTTTTGAGTTTTAGAGGGTGGGGTGTGGAGGGACTTATCAAAGTTTCTAGCCATATTAATGTTGGTGAGTACAACGTACGTAGAAGGTTGTCTCAATTGAATGCAAAAAACTGCTTCTACACAAAAGAAGTGGGGAAGTGAGTATTTGTGGGGGTATTTGTAGAGTGTCAAACGTGATAGTGGGAGTTGAGGAAAATGAGGGTTAGGCTTTCTAGACTTAAATACAATTGGTTAACTGTCGCAAAGGAAAACCAGCATCAAATTAAGTAGACATTTATATATGTGGATGAATTCTTGGAGAAGTGCCCAAGAGCAAGGAGAGATAATACAGGATTGGGTTGTGTAGATTTTCACGTAATCAAATTTGTCAAAAACCCCAATTTAAAATTTTATAATTAAATTGATCGAAAATGATTAAGACTATCATAATTTTAAAAGTTATAGGACCAAATTTCTAAATGTTAATTTGAACAAGATAAAAATTGTAACCCACTTAACTGATGGGACTAAAATTGCATTTTTTCCCAAAATATAATAGTGACAAAATAACAAGTTGTAATAGTTTTAAAATAGTCACTGAAAAAATATATATCAAGCAACAAGATTTTTAATATTGTGACAATATAATCATTAGTGATTAAAATGGCGTCTAAAGTTGTTAGTACATACATTATTGATACATTTATAGTGACAGTTTAACGAATACACAAGTAAAGTGAACAAACAATTATTGATTCTCACTATGTCGTGTCACTACAAGAAATATATGACATATTAATGACAATTTAAAGTTATCACTAAAAATATATATTAAATAGTATTAATTTTATTTTATCACTATATAATTATTAATAATAAGAATTGTATATAAATCTATCCCTATAAAAAGTTAGTGACATTACAATATTGTGACAACAATAATTATTTATTATTACTGTATCATCACTAATATGTATTATTAATTATATTTAGTAATAACTTTATACATAATTTATTATCATTAATTCTTACTAATAACTATTTTAATTTACAAAATAATAGTAGTTATTGAACACCATCAAATTCAATTAATTAATTATATTTAATAACACGGTTGATTTTACTTATATATATATGGTCTTAATTAAGTCCATAAGTAGTTTTATCTCAACCAAAGTTTTAAAAAAAAAATAAGATGATTTTAGCACCCAATATATAAAATATTGAATTTTTCAAACAAAAATACTAAAAAAATAAACATCTTAATATGACACGTGAGATCATTCCATTCACTTAGGTGTTATTCAACCGAAGCTCTCTGATGGTGTAATAGTCGAGAACCTTTTTGTTGATATCAACTTTCTCAAGTAAAAAACGTGAAAACTCTCAAAAGTTATTGATAGAAATAATTGATTAAAGACGTGGTTATTTTATGAAAATAGAAAATAAGCACATATAAGTATTTTAGTCAAATAAATATTATAACAAGACTCTTCTTTAATACTTAGATTGGTCGAAGTACAATATATGGTTTAATTTTTTATTATATTTGTTTAATTAATTGGGTAAATTACAATGACCTTCCCCGAAATTTGAAATAAGTACGAGTATCTCCTTATTGTTTAAGAAATTACAAATACCCTCTGATATATGACGAAATTATGTAATCATTTGATGGGGGTATGGAATTGTCAACTTTGTCCAAACTGTATTTTTTTATTTTTTTAAAAAAATTAAAAACTTGTAAAAAGAATCTAATGGGGTGGATGAAAGAATTTTAAAAATTATAAAATAATTATCCACTTAGTTCATAAAAAAATTAAAAAATAAATAAAATTATAATTTTTAATCCACAAGAGCATTTTGATCAGTTCACATAAAAAATAGATGAAAAAAACCTAACAGATTGAGCTAATTGTTTGACGGCCATTAAAATCAATATAGTGGTAATTTTTCAAACAACAAGATAATATTCGTAGTTATGTCAAACCTCAGGGGAGGTCGCTGTAATTATCCTAATTAATTATAAAAGAAGAAAAATGAAATGGATAGTTGTTCAAAATTGACAAAACGTATTAACTTTGTATATGCATAAAGAAAAAAGTCGGCGATAAAATCAATCTGTTGAAGGATTACTTATTTTGTGGAAGAAAGTAGAAAAACTACAAAAAATAACGCTAACAGCAACAACACACATTTCTTATAAAACAACGGAGTTCATCGCTAATAAAGATTAACAACAAACTGAGTAAGAAGTCTGGCATAAATCCTCTCATGCCAAATTCTGCACATGTTGCCGGAATAAATCTCTCCTTTCAATAGTCATTTCGTTCCTTTTTGTAGTGGGAATGTTTCCATCTTCCCTGCCACCAAAATGTTGTGTCCGAGATGTATTAGCTGTTCTTTGCATGTGATTGACAATTATACATTTATTTGCCTCAACAGAATGGTTAGGTTGTGTTTGGTCAGAACGATTTTGACCTAAGGATAGCAGAATTGTAGATCAGAGATTGCAGAGGACTTTAATATTAGGTTATGTTAAATTTCTAACGCGATTGAAGAAACAAATTGAGATGAGTAATTAAATTTTGAAATCCCTAATAGTTTATAATCATTTAAAAAAAAAGTTCTTCAATGTATAAACCAGCGTCCCACATTGATGGCAAATATAAAAATTTAAGTAGTTTTTAAACCCCAATAAATTATTTTGAAACATTATGAAAGTATAAATTTATAAATGATGCGCTTATTCTCAAATCGACAAAACAATAAATATTTGAATTGGATTGTAACGTCAAAAGTTGGCTTTATGGTCCCTTTTCATTACCAAGGAAACTCTCATTTAATAAAAGTTGATAGCTATATTTATATTATTAGTAGCCATTACAAACTATGTGCATATAATAAATATTTTTTTATATTTTATAAATAAAAATAAAATATATAAATCAACACATTATATTTTGAAAAAAAAAATTAAGAGTATATAACAAAATATTAATGTAGAGGTCTCCTACGGTAGTTTATGAATAAAAAATACTCTGTTTCCATTTTAAGTGGAACTATTTGAGCCAAACTTATTAACCATCTCATATTCTTACTTCAAATTTTGCCAGCAAATATTCTAAGAGAACCATAGAATTTTGTAAAATTTTAGAATTGTAATATTTATTTTATTTTTCTGTAAAAGAAATTGTGGTAGCGTTGAATTAATATAAAATCCTAAAAACACCTGAATGAATGTTTTCACACGTTAGAAAAAGAGCAAAGAAATTAAAATAAGTAGAGAGGCACATTTTTTATCATTGGCAAAACTCAAACTCTATAAATTAAAAATCATGAGTTAAAATCTCATCCACCTGTTAATTGTTATATCACTTTCATAATAGTTACTTATTGTTCCACAAACGTGTGAGTTGTTATTTTATTTTAATAATAATTGTCGAAATAATTATAAATATTCAATATTTCAAATATGCACCGCACCATTTCCAATTCTTGCCAACTCAAGAAGAATAAACCCTAAAAGACCATAACAACATACTTTTAAGAAATAATCCTAAGATCAATCAAATTATAGAGCTCAAATCCATTACCCTATTGCTCAATAAGGGGGTCAGCTCATACGATAAAAAATTCTAATTCAAATCGAGTCTGATCATCCTTGAATCAATCAATATAACCTACCAAATAACAAGCGTAATTCATTTATTATATAATTAGTTCACAATTTAGAGGGAAAAAAAATTGACCAACTACATGGTTGTATGATTGATTCGACATGACCAAGACTTGATTTGAACAAAAAATTTCCACCATAAGAAGCTGCACACATCCACCATATGAAGCGTATTTACAACAACAACATATATATAGTCAAGATGTCCAGGGACCCACAAATATCTGAACCCGGCAAGGGTTAAACCATAACAAGAACAAGAATCGAAGCACGATTCTCCTTTTTTACTGAAATAATTAAATTTCTTTTTTGACGAAGTAAATGTTTTTCACAACACATGAGCAGCAGTTTATTGACACGAATATACAAGCAGCTCGGTTGCGCTAACCCTTCTGTTAGCATTTTGGAGATATATGTACAACAATATGTACAGATGAACTGAATTAGAGAATCATCTAATGCCAAATCTTTATTGGCTGATGTCAAAGTACTTTGGATTCGAAGGATAATCGTATTCCACTTGCAACTGTATCATCAAATTAACTGAGTTATTTACTTAGATCATAAGAGTTGTGTGGAAAGAAACAAGTTAAAATGATGGTCAACAATGAACTCATGAGAAGGCTTTTCAATCTTGTATGAGAAATATGCATAAAAGAATTGAAATGCACGTGCAAGAAAGCAAGGAATTAAGCCGTAAAAAATGATATCATGCCAAAACTTTTAGTATGAGATCTTCATCTACATCGTATTCGAAATTACAAATCATTATAGAGCCGAAGTAATCTAGACAGACATGTTAGGGATAATTTCATCAACACTCTCTAAAGTATGGGTATATAGTACAAGAACTGTCGATTTTTTGGAATTTGCACTGTTACGCTTGCAGTCATGTTCTACATTACAGATTCCGCCCTGACCTTCCAATCTGCTGGAAGGTCTGTAATGTGAAACATGATTACATGGGAGTCTAATGCAAATTTTTAGATTCAAAGGGTTTTTCTTGTAATATGTCTAGAACTTATGGGGTGCCGGAGTAATTGTCCTTACATATTAAAATTGGGGTTTTTCTTTGGCAAGTATGATGAGGTCTTAGCTTTTTTTTTCCTAGTTTTCTTTAATAATCTTGATAATACAAATATGAACAAGCACAGTTGTGCCTACACACAAGAAGTTGGAATATCTTATTGATGGAAATTCAACTATAACATTCACATAAGTAAAATGCCAAAACGATGATCATTCTTTGTGCCTCATTATTCAAGAAAAATTATAGACGGAGTTTCTTTTTTGTGCCTTATATATGCATGTAAATAAGGTAATTAAGCATACGCGTACCTTCCCCTCATCAGAATCGGAATGACGCTGAGGAAAAACAACTCTCATCTCATTATACAAGTAGAAACGGCGCTCCCCGTCGTTCTCCATGCTGTCCCTTGAAGGAAGAGAAGATGGACCAGACTTGCATTTCACACCGGTTTTCGAGCACTTCTTGCGGTGGGGGCAGACGAAACGGAGATGTAGGGCATATCGCAGAACACCAGAACCTGTAGGATTCTTGTTGACCTTTGATGGGCTGCATAGAGATTTACTTTCTTTCCCACCAGATAAACTGAGACGAATATTGTCTATCCCGTTAAGATTTGGGCAATTATTGTCTACTACGCTATGTGCATCGGCTCCACATGTACCAGTAAACGGAGTCTTCTGCTCTAAAGAATCACCTGATGCTGAAATTCCCAAGTCTTTCTGCCCACTTTTATCCACGGCCAGAGTGGTCCTTTGTCGTAGAAATGTCTGTAGGTTGACAGGCATGAAGACATAAGACTTTGATTTATGATCGACTAAAAACATATGCTGTTGGATAAACAACTCCATGATATAATCATGAGTTACATTTTTAAAGTATGAAGAGGACAGGGCAAGGAAGACTATTCCTTTGTTAATATTCTATATCCAATTGATCTCCACATCAAGGCGGTAATCAGATGATACTAAAAACCCTCAAATAGTTGAGAGTAATGCATAAATGACAAACGAGCAGCAGAACAAGACAATAGGTAGATATAAACAAAACAAATTATATCCATGCAAGCCAAATAAAAATGAAGAGTTGCAGTTAGGTAAGATATTAAGGAGAGTATGATCCTTAAGATTCGTACTCACCTTGGTGCCAGCCGGCATGTCACTCAAATCATAGTTACAGAAGAATGTATGAATAGGTGTTCTTTCCGGATTGCTTAGGACCTGTCAAAGAAACTCAATCATCAGAGCAGAAACTCAGAATTGTCCAATCGAAGCAATTCAAGAAAGTCATCCATTTGAAAATTCTAACCCGAATTCTTTCACACATTAGAAGAATAACTTTTTAAAAATTTGAAGCATTAATAAAATGTAATAGAATGGCATATGACACATTGAAGCCATGTTTTGTATTAATCCCACAGTAACAAACTATTATGTAACTATGCGATCTGAAAGTTAGCAAATCAGTTTAGAGAAGAATAAGCTCCCCCTACAATGTCTTAGAAACTCTACAGTGGCATCGCTCGACGAAGACATAATGGTTCAAGTATTTATCCAGAAATCCTTCTCATTGCGTCCCTTCCAATCTTCTGATTTGACTTTGCAAAGGGAATTGTCACATGTTCCCCAGCTTCGTTGACCCTTCTTATTGGATGTTATACAGTAAGAGTTGTATTTATGTGAAAGTTCACCCATTAAACATTATGGGGGTCTATAAGAAACTAAAAGCTTGAGCAAATAGAAATTTAACAAGATACAGTTTTTGGTTGCAGAAAGACAGAAATACACAAGAACAAAATGGAATCAATATTCTACTTTTTCAGAGTGAAAGTAATAGCTCCACATCAACTAAGCAACAACAGTTAGGAAAAACAACTATTTCAAACCAACTTCAATTCACAACTGATACAGATGAAAGAAAACAGGAGTGCTATCAGAAAACGGGGAGCGAAACACTCAAAAGCACACCTTAACAACCATAATCAGAAACAATATTCAGGGGATCAATTGTAATCAACAAAAGGTTGGTTGGAGAGGCTTAGGCAATCTATTTATGCTAGACACTCTTTTGGTTATGTAAATCATGCATCCAAATCTAGGAACTGATACTACATTATACAATCATTTCTGGAGCTCATGAGAGTAAGTTCTTCGATTCTTACAATTAAGCAATAGGTAACAAGTGGGTAGTTATATCTATCATTCTTATGTTTCATGTATTTTATATTCCCTACATTAACTTCCTTAAGTGACCTTTCAAGCGGTACAACAAGATAATGTGAGACACTCATCTCAGGAAACAACCCTGGCATCACTAGAATAGAATCATCTCTTGCAACAAATTATGGAATGTCATGTTTCCCTATTCTAAGTGACATCATGATATGTTAACAGAAATCACCTCTTGCAACAAATTGTGGGTGATACTATTTTGCTATTCCAAATGATATAATGACGTATTAACACAAAAAAACTAAAGTATCAGAGTTCGTGTGATTTTTCCTTTACATGCATAGAAGGGATATACGTATATGATGTGATCTTAACAGAATCAGTCATTTCTTTTATGAAGTTTCCAGTGCCGTTCAATAAGGCCTCAACAACTTCCACCTCCTCGACCCTCTGCATCCTGAACTTGTAACATTGTGAAGACAATACCAAAAATGTAATGAAATGTATTTATTTAAGGGGCATGAATAATGAAGAGACAGATAGAGAGAGAATACCAATTGCAAACACCCTTTCATAGGTATCCTCAGACGGGCTTTGTCATCAGAGGAGCCATTAACACTGAGGCTTCTCTTCAGTTTTGGACCCTCACATTTGTTCGAAGATAAATGTCCAGAAAGATCAATAGATGAGTAGTACAATAAGTAATTATCACCATCCACACTTGTCACAGCAAATGGAAGTTTCTGCGGATGAGGTGAAAATTTCCCTCCAGTGATATTCAGAACAGCGAGGAAACCATCAATTTTCTGCATGAAAAATAATAAAAGAATTGGGATGCTGAGAAGATATATGACGTTCACAAAGCTCTTTGGCCAATGTACAATTGTACCATGTCCAAGTACTGACCAGTAGATAAGAATAAACATATAAGAATCATTAATTACAGGAAACAAAACAAACCTGGCTGACAATCCCAGAAGCTAATCTACCAGACAACAGCGACTCCTCAAATGAACCAACCAAGGACCTTCTGACAGATAAACCACCTAAGGTTCTGCCTAATTTTGTATTTTGAGCTGTAAGTGTCGGATTATGCCCTTGTGTGGGTGTCAAGCATTCGGGAGTCAATTGCTCAAAGTTCATTCCAAAATTTTCATCTTCAAGTCCTTTCCTTGCCATTATGACATTTTCGTCTTTATGAGATGACCAAAAGCTAGAGACTGTCCCTTCAAGAGACTGTTCTACATCCTTAAAGGTTATATAACTCTCATCAAACTCTCTCTTGGAATCCCAACATACTCTAGAATGCCTCATCTTTCCACAAAATCTTGGTCCAAGAGGAGACAGAGACAGAGACAGAGGCGGGGAGACAACACTGTCCCGTAATATATTTATTGCCCCATTACTGGTTGGTGATTCAATTGTTCCCCTACTGAATCTAAAACCATGGTATGATGAGAGATGATTTTGAGATCCATGTTCATGGTTTTCAAGTAAAGGCCCGTCAGTGATGATACTGGAGTTAGTTTCACAATCTTCTTCAGGTGGACTATTACTCCTTGAAAAGCTAGGAGTGGACCAAATAGGAGGACTGCCATAGTCCAAGTCGCCTAGATGAGCTTTTTTATTCTCTTTTAGGTTAATGCTATAACCACCGCCTCTTAAGTGAAGATTACTATGAGTTAACCTGCTCCCAATTTCTAGATGTTCACCTCCAAATTCATCAGGCAAGAGCATGCCATTCAAAGGCGATAATAGCCTTTTCCTAACCACTGAACTTGAGTTCTCATTTGAACTACAAGCTATACCATTTCCAGAAGACAAATGAACACTACCAGATTGTTTGTCTTCACTCTGATTGGCATGGTTAATTTGCAAATTGGGTTCAAAACCCACAATCCTCGAAGCTGGAGTCTGAATGTTCTTTCCGCCATGATGCAATATGAAACGATTCTTGTCCACGGAATCAATCCTCAATTTATGCATGTTGGCCACACCATCCTTATGCAAACTAATCAAATCAGATTCCTTCGGTTGTTCCCTTGATGAAGTGCATTGAAGGTCGCCAGAAATTCGACTGCTCAAGTTCCTCACATGCATCTCACTCACACCAAAGTTTCCCACACCACCAAATCGAGCTGGTATTTGCATGATTGTGCTCATTGATGTCGACACTTCTTCAGAAATCTTTCCCGAGGGAACTTGAGGCAAGCCCATGACTAACTGGTGATATATTTTTTGTCTTACTTCTTTACTTATAGCCAAACAATTTTCAATTCAAAGAACTAAGTATCCAGCAACAATTTAGAGTTCGTTAGACGAAAACAGGAACAGCCTTCATTTTCCTAATGAAGCAATCCAATCACTGAGAATTTACTTAGAGCATATACAAAACCTAATAGAAGCTTCAACACATTTTTTAATTTCCAAGAAACTGCGCCTGACACGCTTCGTAATATATCATGGACAAACCACACTATCTATTTATCTATGCGCCTCAGTGTCATTCCAATCGGCATCCCATTAAAAAACCCGACATCCAAACTCAAACTCAAGGCAGAATAAGAAGCAGAACAGGGAGCATTATAAGCATTGCCTTCTCCATCGGACAATGAGAGAAACCAGGAATTCATTTGTTCACTCAGCAAGATCACAATCTATTCTGGAAAAGCAAGAGAAATTGAGTTGGTTAGTCATTTACTTATCTGCAGATGACAATTAAATAGCACAACCAGCATCACAAATACATGTAGAAAATTCCAAAACTCAGTATTACACTACCAAAATAGTTTCAATTCAATCTTATTCAGTTCGAAAACAGTAAGATTTTGTGGAGAAAAGGCAATGACCATTAATCAGTAACATCAAGCAAGCTCCAAGGCAGATTTGCTCAGAAGAGGGGAAGCAACACTTCCCAAACTCAGGAATATCAAATCAAAAGGTTAAAAACTAAGAACTGAAACAAATAACAGTCTTTCCGAGTATCATTCCAAGAAATAACAACGAACAAGCAATCACCCTTCTGAATTCGGAAAAAGAAAAAAGGAAAATCATCTTGACTTCTTATGACTACCGAAAACAAAGATTCAACATCACAAGTACCCAGAAAATTTTCAGGCCTCAAATGGCCAAAAACCTCAGAAACCCATCACTAATTCCATCCCCAAACACATCAACCAAGATTCTCCACACATGTACATATAATGCAAAAGAACCAAAACCCATAATCTCAGATTGCCCGAAACGCAAAATAAGTGATGAATCCACAGCAAAAAAAGCATAAAAAGACGCAATCTTTAATTATAAAAGCTGCAAATTAAAATCCCACAGACCCACCAGTAAAGCTTCCCGATTAAAATCTACTGGTGAATATACAAGAATTTGGTAACATTTATATAATTTCTTCTTTCTGTTTTCAGTGATTATCTTCTTGCGTATCTGCTCCCACAGGAGATGGGTTTTATATATGGTATTTGGGGAAGTTTTGGTTAATGCAGTCAATCCTGCTATACTATATTCTGCTAGCGGCCCCTCGCATTTCTATCTGTTTCTCTCTTTTTCTTCACACCACCCCCTTCCTTCAATGCCTCTCTTTCCATCGTCTATATATATATCAATGGGCCTTCGTCTTCAACCCATTTTTATTTACTTTTAATTACATTAATTATAAGATAAATTATATCGATACATCTCAAGATTAGATTTAATCAAACAAAAATTCTTATAATTTATTAGGAAATTGTACTCGTGTAATGTTGCCCCTAAATAACAGATGCATTTATAACTATAACTACAACTTCAACGGGAGAGTTTGTAATTTTACAAAAGTTAGGGGATGTTTATGTATTTAAATATAATTTTAGGGAGTGTTAATATAATTTGCTCTAAATTATAATATACTATTTTTTAAGTGATTTAAATATAATTATATCATGAATTTCATCATAAACAATTAATAATTAACTAACAACTACTATTACAGCACAAACGAACAACCATGAAACAATTAAACTAGATATTATTTGATAACTTTACGATGTACTTGAGGACACATAATTGTGGTGCTAAAAATGAATTAGGATAAGTTACATCGAATTTCCCTAAAATATATCATAATTACAAATATCATCTAATTGTTTTAAAAAAATTATAAATACTCCTGAAATTAACGATCATATAACAAATACCCTCTTGTAAATAATTCATAAAAGGGTATTTGTTAGACAATCGTTAATTCCACAAATATATATATATAATTTTTCAAATAATAAAAATATTTATAATTATGATAAACATAAAAACAAAAAAAAGGATGCAACTTTAAGAGGTAGTTTAGTAGAATTGGTGGCCTATAATGAATTCGTTGTGTATATTAAATCTATGTTTGGATTTTGAATTTTAGTGTGATGTTTAAAAGAATATAATATCCTACTTAAAATTATGTAATACTATTTTATATTTTTAGATACTTTATTTTTAATATTTATTACTAAAACATGAAGTCCAAATGTTTAATATAGCATAAAATGGTTTAACTGTTTGACGATTATAATTAGAAAAGTAACATGGACAAACTTTATGACCAATCAAAAATTTTCATACTCCACCTTTTAAATTCATTAAATACATAATTAAGTGTAATTTATATATATATATATATGAACTAATAATAAATCAGCATTCATTAATTAATAAATTAAATGATTTTTCTAAAAAATAATAGTCATGTAGTGCGGCACCATAACTTACTGTGATTAAATTAAATTTTTGGAAGTATTCCAATGGAATAAGTTTGAACGTCACACTTTGTACTAAAGTACAGCGTTGATTTTTCTCATTTACGTTATTTTTTGACAACTTTTCAATTATTTAACAATTTTACTATTTAGGATGGTAAATATTCGAGTCGAGTCGAACATATTATTATGTTTGAATTATTATTGAGCTTCAAAAATTATAATCAAATTTTGTTTGATTATTAACAAACTTTAATTTGATTAAATATGAGTCGATGTTGAATAATTTGATATTTTTTAAATATATTTTATATTTCTGTACTAATCGAATTGAACTTAAAAGTTTAAAAAGTTCTGTTCAAGTTTGGCTTATCAAATTTAACAAATCGAGATCAAACAAACTTTTACTAATCAATTTCAATTGAATGTCGAATAATTTGATTTATTTTCAACCCTATTAATTTTAGTGACTAGATTAAGACATTTTAATAACGCCACATGCTATTTATTCAAAACAAACATATTATATCCCTTCCAATCATGCAATGGCCAATGCTTCATCTAGAATCAATATTAGGGTTCTTTAACAACATTCATTGAACAAACTTTTAAAAATATACATATAATATCAATTGTACACTTAAATATATATATATATATAACAATATAATTATATATTTATTCAAGACGACCCCACGTCATCTTTTAACACACTAAAAAAAATGACTATTTGTCTATAATTTTGACTAGTTATGAACTAAAAATCGTGGTAAATAATTTTTAGGGATAATTATATTCCCCTCCCGTGAGATTTGGAGTAATAACACGTAGACCCACTATGGTTTAGGAAATGACGTCTAGCTTTTATTTTCATCTAACAAATAAGTTCCCACATTAGTCAAAATTCACTGAATTTGCTGATATTAACAAGAAAAAAACTGAATGATAGTTGATATTTACCCTTGATTGATTTAAAACTGACTTATTGCAAGCCAAACAAATTTTTTGGATTAAACTACCTCTATAATGATGAATATATACCTCATCACGTGCATTAATGAAGACGTACGAGGATAATTTGATTATAAAATGAATTATTTAACCTACTATAAATCAGTAATAAGTCAATTGCGCGTAAATATAGATTTTTTCACATATATTTTTGTTAATATAAGCAAATTTGCTGAATTTTTACCAACAGAAGAACTTATTTATTAGACGAAAATAAATCTAAAAAATGCTAGATATAATTCCCAAAATCATAGGGTCTACATGTAATTACATCAAACCTCAGAGGAGGGAAGTGTAATTATTCTTAATTTTTATGAACCACGGTTAAATAAAATTGATAAAAAAATATAGATTTTCCATCAAGAAAAAGTTATTTGTCATGGCTTTTATCAATGACAAATGTTTTAGTCACCCTCGCAAATACCACGATCAATAATCGTTGCATAATTGTGATTAATGACTATTTGTTACTATTATTTTATTATTAACCATGGTTAAATGTTGTATTTTTTTTTAATAGTGACAGTCAATCGCCACCATATTTATCCTTGAGTTTCATTTATATTTATCATTTGCTCAATTTTTAAAATTTCTCAAGTCCGTTTGATTATATACACGCAAATATTGTGTGTTAGGATTATAGTATGCAGAGGGAGGGACTAGGGAGGGAGTTGTTTGGATAGAATAGTTGGGGTTGATTGCAGAAGCCAAAGGGCAGAAGAGGACAGTGGTGAAAACTGTGTGGGCTGCCAAAGCTTGCGGCTCTAAATTAAACTGACAATTCTGGAGGAGCTTTTGCATGTGCATAACCAAGCAGTTACCCCAGTAGTGATAGGGACTGTTTCTTTTCTTTTTTCTTTTTTAAATTTTGAATCAAAATCCAAAAAGTGTGCTCACAACCCAAACACGTCCTCACTCCATCATCTCAAAAGTATGATTCACCACAAAAAATATTTTAAATAATGGATAATTATTAAGGTTGTTTTCGACCTTCTTCCTAATTTATTTTATTATTGATTTTGGGTGGGGATTTATATATTTTAGAAAAATTGATCGATCACAAAACAATTGTATTACACTTGTTTTATAATTAATTTGACTCAATCAAACTTAATTTAGATAAAAAGAATAAAAAAAATATTCTTGTCTTACACGTCAATTGGATGTTTTGGTAATTGGGCTTGTGAAGTAGTTCTCGCACTAAGCCAATTTTGCTTAAAAAAACTTGAGCATATTTCACATCATATATTTTAATTAAAATTGGAGTCGTAAAATTACTTGAGATTCAGTGGTTACTCATTAAATGGACTTTTAGAATAAATCGCTACTCCAAAAGTTCAGTTTCAAGAAGTGGGAATTGGGGGCTTCTTTAAAACGCATTTTCCTGTGCTTTTATCCTGCAGATTATTAAAGTTGTCATTTTTCAATTTTAGTTATATATATTTTTAAAATATACATTTATCAAAAACATTTGTTTAGATGGACTTTGACGTGGGATCCACCCACTTGCTAGTTAAAAATAAAATTACTCCTAAAAAATACTTGAAAATTTCTGCGTCTCAAGCACTAGAAGAAATATGACTTTCATCATAATTAATTACTATAATTAAAAAACAAAAATCATGATGAGTACAAATTAATCACGACTGTGCAATGATTATTAATCATTATTTTTATAAATAAGATCAAAACATTGGCTGCAGTTAAAAACCGTTGCAAATAAGAAAAAATAAATATTGAACAATAATAATTTAATTGAATGCATGTGGAGGAGACGTGTAGAATTGTGAGTATCTAACCAATTCTAACTTCCAAGTGTTGCTTACAAGTCACGTGAACTCACTTTTACACATGTAAGGCTGAGGCTGCAGCTACAAACCCATCGAGACCAATTCAATTCAACCCTCAATAATTTCATTTTCATTCTAATTACCCCTTCCCAACTAATTAAATAATTATAAGACATTTCTTACTTCAAACTATCATTAAATATTTCTTTCTAACTCATATAAATTATTTAAGTATCGATGGATGTTTGTTGGGGACTATCCAATGTATCTAACCATTTCTTTTTCTTTTTAGGGTCCAAACATACAATTTAGACTACCCTCAATTCGACTTTGATCAAATATGTTAACAAGGGTCGGGATTGTAGTAATTTAAGTTGATTTTTTGTTTTTTTTAATTTACAAAAAAGTTATGTATTGATTTATAATTATTCGTATTTTTAATATATACTTAATATGTAAAAGATTATTTATTATGCACATAAAGAAGAGAGCTTGTATGACAAATTTAATTGTGTTTCCAACACATACATCGTTGTTTTATAGTTTCCGGTCTAAAGATATCAGTGCAAACTTTTTACTTATTTTTAATGCAAAACTTTTTTATAATGTCACTGTTGACATTGAAATTTCTTGAAATAAAATTATGGACTAAAAGATTAAATAGATTGGTTTATAATTATGCTTCAAATCAAAGTCAAAAATAAATTTGGACTTTATATATATTTAAAATAATAAATTCATATCTAAGTTAGTTATTGCACGTTAGGAGATTGGTCCATAAAAAAAACCCACGGTGTTCAATCCTAGAGGGAGAGAGCTGCAAGACAAAGTTCGGGTTTATAGGTATTTCGATATAGATAAATTTGCAATAAATCTATACTAAACATATTTTAAAAAATAATAATTATTTTTTAAATTTTAAATTAATTATGAACACACAGTAGTGTGAATTGTAAAATGAAGTGCAAGTAGCAGTAATGTAAACCAATCCGTATAAACTTAAAGCTAATTTTGGGCCGACGTTCCAATGAGATTTTATAATGTAACATGCTGAGCTCAGAGCCCAATATTAGCCGTCTTCAAAGTTTGAAATAATTATATGTAGATTTTTTATAATTTAAAAAATTATATTTAATACTCTGGACACTACGTGCGTTTAATAATTAGATTCATTCCTTAGTTTATATTCATAGAATTTGTAGATATCAGCTGAAAAATTGAATAAAATTCATATTTACCACCGATTGACTTATTGCTGGCTTATTGTAGGTCGAACAAATCTTTTCTAACTAAATTATCCTTATATATCTTCACATACTAAAGCATGTAATGAGATACATTTTCACCCCTATGGAGTAGTTTGGTCATAAATTGTTTATTTGGCCTACAATATGTATGTATATCAATCGAGGTAAATATGCATTTTCATTCAATTTTTTTTTTGCTTAAGTCAGCAAATTTTTTTAATTTTACTAACAAAAAGATCTATTTAGTGGACGAAAATAACGTCATTAGCAGTAGATATAAATTTAAAAACCAAATAAGATTTACATATAATTGTATCAAATATCAAGAGAGGACGGTATATTAATCCCATTCTTTTACCATAAGTAATAGAATTAACAAATTTCGCAAATTCTACATATGTACATATTTCTTAAATATACAATACTGAATATTTTTTAAACTTAAACATATTGTATTCAATATTAAAATTTTTAAATAATTTTAATTTACTTTAAGTAAAAATGGATCATAAAAATAATTAGAATTTGACAGGTGAATATAATTAAAAAAGAGAAAGAGAAATACGGTAAAATCAAAGAGAAAAAAACGAACGCATGCATAATAAATAATTTTTTATTAAATAAAAAAATTATGATCGTCTGAAATTTATACAAATAAAATTATAATAATTTTATGTTTGGGTTTATGTATTCTTCGTTATTACATGACAAATTTTGGTATCTCATATTAGTGAAGGGGTTATGTGCTTTTTGTCAAATTCTTCATTTCTTGAGTGATTATATTAACTTCATTATTATATTATAAAATAACAATTGTAAAAAAATAATTAACAGCTAAACAATTTTAGATGTACTTGCAAACGTTTTTAAATTATTAGAAATTTTATCCCCAAACACTTCTTTTTCTTTTTCTTTTGTGATTTTACTAAATGTATCATTATGGCATGAACTATATTATTTTTATACCAATCAGCATATCAATTTATCGTCATTTAGTAGTTTTTATAATTAATCAACTATTATTAAAATAAATTAATATTCACACATATGTGAGATTTTAACTTGTTGTACAATAATTATAGAGTATCGACTTTGCCAATTAAGGGTACGTTAGCAAATGCTTAAAATAAACATTTATTAACTTATTGTTGATAATAAGCTGGAAAGATTGTTATTGTTTTACGGTTTCTATTTTTAAACTGATTGGATTAAATTAATTTTAGCCAAAAATTATGAACAATTTCAATCCATTCATATAGTTTATTAGTGAAATTATTAATAAGTTATTTTTTCAGACACCCAAAATTCGATCTTTTTTCATTTTTTACTTTTATTTTGAAACATCTACAATTTTATTAATATTTAATTTTGAACTTTCTTTAAAACATCACAAAAATTTTACTATTACAATCAAAGTTTAATGCAAACATCTCTTAAATTAAGTTTGACAGGCTATTGCACCATAAATTATTAATTACAATAAAGGTAACTAATTATTAGTAATTTATTTTGAACAATGATAAACTATTACGATCAAGAACCAAAGAATTCTAAAACTAGTCCAATTATTCCATTTCTCACCACCAAAGGGTTCCTCCAAAACTGTGCATAGTTCTACAACAACAATAGCCCTTTTCAAAAAGGTGAAAAGGAACAGTGTTGTACGCCTTTTTTCCTCCATGAGGAAGAGACAAGAGGAGCTTGTGCACTCGTAAACCAAGAAAGAGGAAAAACCCTCTCGCACTCTCTCGCAAATATCCCGGAATTGCTCTATTGTTACGCGTTTTTTATTTTTCAATTGAAGCGGAGACAAGAAAAGGGTGAAGAAAAAAAATGGTGGACTTTGCAAGGGTGCAGAAGGAGCTGCAAGAGTGCAACAGGGACTTTGAGGTGTCTGGGATAAGGGTCGTCCCTAATGGTGAAGCTAATCTTGCCCACTTGCTCGGTACAATCCCTGGTCCTCTTGGTACTCCTTATGAAGGCGGGACCTTCAAGATCGACATCACTTTACCTGGTAACCCTTTCTCTCTCTCTCTCTCTCTCTCTCTCTCTATATATATATATATATATATATATATTAAGAGTTTGTTTTTGGTTTAGTGTAATTGTGGGTTTTGTTGGAGAGGAATGCTTGAAAGTGATTCTAGTTCTTGTTTAAACTTCGAGATTTGGAGTTCTTGTCTTTTCGGGTTTTAGGGCATTATTAGTGTGAACTGCATGTTTTCTTTTGTCTGATTGCTGATAAGATTATTGTTGGTTTTCTTCTTGGGTTCAGTAATTATATATGGAGTGTTTTCATTCCTGTAATGGTTATATTCTCGTAATAGGGCAGGTTAAGGTTTTTGTATTTTGGGGGTTAAAGCTAAAAGTTGTGTGGGTTCATGGAAATGCAAATTGGGGTTAGTTTGAGGAGATTAATATGATTTATTGGTTGTTTAACGTGTGTACGATGATTAATCTTTGATGTAAATCTTGTGTTATTGGTTGTGTGAGTTTCTTTTCATCATTAAATGTTATCTTTGTTCTTTTTTGCTTTGACATTACTCTGTCTAATGATTGAAATGTTCTACTGTCCTATTGCCTGTTGAGTTTTTAATGTTGTAATCAGGTTTTAGGAGTCATCCTCTGGGTTTCTTAATGGCAATTTAATTTATAGGCTTCTTGTATGACCAGTGATTCCCCATTTGTCTGTCAAGTTCCGATGGGTAATATGCTCAAGAGAATGCTAATAGTTGACGCAATTTAACCATTATTGACACTTTTATATGTGGAGTGATCTCGACACGTGAAGTTTAGTGCATGAGCAAATAGGAAGTGAAAACACTCATTTTGCCAAGTTACATTAAAATCAAATGTTTGAAACAAAAGAAAGAATATCAATGTTATAGGGACACCAACATTCGTGTAACTAAAAGTTCTCACCCTTATTCTGATTCCGCTCTACATCAAATCCAATGTCGTAGATCATTATGCTTTTCATTTTAGGCGATATCATATTTTTACCGTTCTAGGTTTTAGTTTTAGGTAAACTGATGTGCTAAACATCTTGGTCCTGGAGCATTGAAACTCTGTCTTCTTTTTGTTCCTGAATAAAACAAGCACCGAAGGCCCTCTGCTAACAACCCATCTACAAGCAAGAATTCTACAGTGTCTACTTCCCTCTGCTTGTTTTTGGTTCCTTACAGTTTCATTCCCCATCTTTTATCTCTTTGATTAGGCTGCTCAGCAAACCTTGAGCATTTATTAACTGGATGTGGTTGAGTGTTGTCATTGTGAGAAGCACAAATGTTTCCCTTTTCCTGCTAAAAGTCTTCAATTGCGGCACTATCTTTGCCATTTCCCTTTTGGCATTATAAGAATGGGAGACCAATTAATTAAACTTCTTGTGATTCTTAGCCAAATACTTTACTACAAGATTGAGTTTCCTGATTTTTTAAGTCGACTTGCTGAGCATGGAGAATGTTGGGTTGCCATTGTTATTGGTTTAGATAGTGAATGCTAGAATAGGACGGCGAATCGTGGCGGTGATTTGTAATTTCTAATTCAAATGTTAGGGTGAAGTTTTAGAATAGGCTTCTTAGCAACAAAATTTTTGTTCTTAATTTTTGCAGTCAAGGGATGGTTTCTTGTTGATCTGTAGCTAATTATTTTCAATTTGATTCTTTTTCCTTTTTGCAGATGGTTACCCTTTTGAGCCTCCCAAAATGCGGTTTGCAACTAAAGTATGGTATGGTGAAAAAGTCGCTATGTCCTTTTCCCTTTTTCTTGGTAGTGTGTAGGAGTAAGTAGTCTTCACTTATGTTTTGCTTGTTAAGGGAACAAATTCTCTGAATTTTGAGGGACCATTTGAAATTTCTGCATAATACAATATCTTTTCCTGGGGTTTTGATAAAGGATGTAACATATTTCGGTGGATTAGCATGGATGGAAGATGTTTATCATTCTTTTCATATTCCTTCTATTTTTACGTTTTGACAGTTGCAAATGTGTTTTTATTTTTGACTTCAAGATTGAACGGACAGAAAAAGGGGGTGCATTCCTGAGAAGCTAAATTCTTATCCTCCGTCAAATTAGACTTCTATTAGGCATTAGCAAACATGAACTGTAAACCTTCAAGTAGAACTGTGATCAGCAAATATGAAGTATAAGTTGGTCTACCACCTTGTGGCATAGAAATAAGAATGTAATAAATTAGTTTTCTAACATTCTCTTTTTCTTCATTGATCGATAATATTTGAAGGTTCTGATATTCTGCTTTGAGAATTTATTTACAATTTCACTTCTTCAACGTCTTCATTTCCATCAAAGGCATCCTAATATAAGCAGTCAAAGTGGTGCCATATGCCTGGATATCCTGAAAGACCAATGGAGCCCGGCTCTGACTTTGAAAACAGCGCTCCTCTCTGTTCAAGCATTACTATCTGCTCCCGAACCTGATGATCCCCAGGATGCTGTCGTAGCACAACAGGTCCTTTCACCAAGTGCCTATTCTTGCCATTTCCCTTGTAAACTTCTATTAATATTTCATTTTTGTTCTTGCTCGTCCAATGCACCTTTAAGATTTCAAGCAGGTCATATTCTATGTTGTTTAATTTTTCTTATCCAATCTTTCCCTCCATCTTTGAATGCTGATTAGTTTTTATGCATGCCCCCAGTATCTTAGGGACTACCAAACTTTTGTGGGCACCGCTCGTTACTGGACCGAAGCATTTGCCATGATATCATCTCTTGGCGTGGAGGAGAAGGTTAGCAAAATTCTCCTTTTTTATTTTTTTAAAGAACTGGCTTACGGTACTTAGCTTGTTTTCTTTTCCCCCCCTCACGCCCACCCACCCACACCCACACCCAATAACCGACAAAGTTGGGCAATAGGAAAAACTTGGACGTTCTGTCAAGCTTCATTTTTATACGTTATATGAGCATAATGATAGATGCAATGATTTAAATACATCTACAAATATGTATAAAAAATATACTCTAGTCAATATATATTTATATTTATAGCAACTTACTTTTTTGTACTATTTTGGGGTAATAAAGAGCAAAAGGGGATATGTTTGATTATTCGCCCTGTGGTTGTTTTCACGATCAACAGTGTCGATTTCTGTGATCCACTTGGACAGGTGCAAAAGCTTGTGGAGATGGGTTTTCCTGAAGCTCTAGTGAGGAGCACTCTGGAGAGCGTTGGCGGTGACGAAAACTTGGCTCTGGAGAAGCTTTGCTCTACTTAGCACTTACTACACTCACTGCTGCCGTTAACTGTTCTGCAATGGGGCAGCAGCAGCATATATGGTATACGAAATGACTATTTATGTCAAAAACACTTTATAAATAATATTTGTTAACCTTCTTTTTTCCATTTAACTCGTCCTTTCTTTTTTCTCCTCCTTTTCTGGTGAATCCTTTAATGTCATTGCATCAAGAAACCATGTTTTTGGAGGTCGAAAAATATAGTGCATGGTAGGTGTACAATTAGAAAGATTTTAAAACCTCGAATTTCGAAATTCTCAACTTTCTCTATTTGACCATAACAATTAATCGTAACAAAAAGTCATATTTCTTCTAGCGAATAAATAGTGATATTGAGAAAACATTTTGTATACTAAACAATGTAAAATATAAAATATATGACACAAATTTTAAATTGATAATCCAAACAGGTCGAACATGACATTTTCAAACATTGACGGAAAAGGGAAGAAGAGGATTAACATGATGAGGAAGAGCCTGTCCACCAAGCCAAGACGACTTCCTGAAAACCCTGGAGACCATGATTATTGATGATCATGTCAAGAAGGGTACAGGCAAGTCATTCTTGGCTGGTAAACAATTAGAATTAGGGCTCTCCTCCACATGTAAATTCCTCTCTTCCTCATGTATGTATACCACATTGCTGAATTTTTCGTGCAGTCTCTCATCTCTATTTATAGTCGAGATTTGGTGTAATCGCACGCTGCCTCTTTCATTCAAATTGACACTTTGCTCAAGTAGTCTTATCCAATAGTATTATTCTTGGTTTGTCTGTTGACAAATTAAAGTTGTGTATAAATGGTGCCTATTCGTATTTTTGCAAGAATACATTCCCTCAATATGCAACGTGGGGATGGAATGTCAACCTTGAACCCCGACGAGAATTATGTAGTGGGGTGCCAATTGGGCGTGGTTTATGATTCGCGTATGAAACCTATGAGAATTTTCTTGAAAATTATGTACTTTTTGGATAAATTATGAAGTGACATTTTAAGGAAGACTGCGAATTATAGTTTGACTTAAATTAATTACGAAATGGTTTCACATGTTTGCGTGATTTTATTTTTTGACCTAAGTGAATAACATTTGTCATCAATTTGGTGCTATTGAATTCCTAATTAAGAGGTTCTGCGGATAAGTTTATTTATTCGAAGTACTTCATACATTTTAGAAAATATTTCTCTAATTTATAAAATGTCAAATCTTTAGCTAACTTATTAATACGTCTGTATGAACTTTGCTAGCTAATTAATTGCACCCGAAGTAGAATGTATGGTAAAAATTCTTATCATGTTAAAAAAAATTAAACTATTATGATACGTTTAGATAAGTCCTTTCCAATTTTTGCTTCAACTGAATTATACAGAGGTTAGTGCTCCTCGTTTATGATTTTTAAATTGTGCAATGACTTAATTTTGAAAATTAATAAACGGGTAGGGGTCTATGCCAAATCCCCTTAGGCACAGACGACTTTTAAGGAAAAAAAATAAAAATTACATGATACAGTAACTAATTTTTTCAAATCTCTTTACTACTCACTTACGTACTCCGAATGAGATAACTTTGACCTAATAGTCCCCAACTTCCATATTCATCAAGTTAGTTGTTCTTTTGCAAAGGGAAAAGATGAAAAAGGACAAAAATAAGAGGCAAAAATCATCATGCAAAACACTTATTTAGGTTCAAATTTAAATACAATCCATTTATATGTAAAATTTAACTTTCTATTCTAATCACTAATTACTCGCATAGCCAGAATGAGATAGCTACGTTCAAAGTTTCTACTTCCGTGTTCATCAATTTAGTGATTGTTCGGGTGGGAAAAATTCAAAACCCAAAAAGAGCGAAAAGATCATAATATAAGATAATACGATAATAATTACGTATAAATTGTCATTGAACTTACAAAAAAATTGCACGTGTATGGTCAGAATTCGAAATAAATATATCAATTTTAATTTATAACAATACTATATAGTAACTAATTAATTAAAGTTGGTACTGTATACCCCCAATAATTTTAAGAAGATGACAACTTTAGAGGCACACAATTGTTGTCGCTATATTGAATTTGTGAAAATTATTTTTGTAACATATATACCATAAGAATATTTTCACTTAATACATAACATATATAATTTTTTCACTAGTGCTAGTTTTTTTTTTTCTTCTAAAATGCAGACACAAAATGGCTACTTGCATGAACATGGGACAGGACAACAATTATTTGCTGAAGTCACCTGGCAAATTTTATCCTTACAAAACTCCTCCTTTTCCTAGTGGGATAAAATCGAATCTTTGTTATCCTTATATGCATGGGAGGGTCAAAGGACTAATTAATATTAATTTGGTGATTGATGACATAATCACAGCATTAATTCAATATCATGTTGTTTCTTTTACTAATGACAACTTAACAGTGCATCAAGTGACACCTAATTACAAACTTTTATTAATAACTTAATCCGATCCGTCGCTTATAAAACAAAATTAAAATGAACTTGCCATGTTATTTTATTTTTATTATTCTGATAGCATAAATAAAGAGTAAACTAAAGTAACTGAAACATATATATTTGAAAATTACGCCAAATTCGATATTATTATATACAATATACCGATGTTTTTTTTATTAATTATAGAAATTATATTTAATTAATTATCCAAAGTACTGTGTCATATGGATTTTGTGGTAAGCTGGTAGCAAGTGGATGCAGAAAAAGCATATGATAAGTTAAAAAGACAATTTTTAAGAAAGAAACATTTGAATCATGCATTTGATCATATCTGATCCAAGCATAGCAATTTTATCATATATATTTGCAATTAATTAGACCTAAATATAGCTAACCTAGCCGCACGCGGATGGAAATGCTTTTTATAATGTAGAAAGCATGCATTAATCTACGAGAAAATTAAATCCATCGAGGATTAGAATTGATGGCATTAATTTACAAATTATGAATACATTAAAAGTCCGAGCTGAATAACCCATCGACATTGCAAGAAAAAATTATAATGAGCGACAAAATGTATTTATGTAGTGATAATATCAGAATTCAAACTAATTATATGCATTTAGCAACAAGTTTGTTTCATGATTTTTAAAACTATTGTAGTAATTAATATGAGTTGCGTCTAAGTCTTAATTAGAGATAAATATTTAGCAACAATTTTCAATTATAGCTAGTCTCAGCTCGGTTGTCACTGTAAATGTATTTTATTGAATAGTGATGAATTTATATGTAATTTTTATTGTTTCTTTTTAATAAAACAGTGTAGATCCACTTTAACAAAATACAAAATATTATTGCTTAATACATATTAACTATCATATTATTACTTGTTTTCATTTGTTGTTATTGTTATTGTTTTTTTTTTTTTTTTTCATAGTGCGATATGTGCTAACATGATATATTCGATCTTATCTCATCTATATTATTACATGTGTTATCTGGATCACTTATTTGGAGCTAATCACATATAGGTGACAATACATTTCTAAAGCATGCAAAAAAGTTATATATAAGTGGAGATAAATAGTAGCTAAAAGTCTATATCATAACAAAAGATTGAGCGATCATTCTTGCAATCTATTCATTGTATAAAATCACAACGTACGACTCTTAGAAATTAGGGAAATACCAAATCCTATGAGTGACGTCGTATTTTTAATTTAATTAGTTAGTTCATTTCGACATGTGTTTTTTTGCACCACGTACTTCTCGTCTACCATGCAAAATTTCATCTTTAAATCATTCTTTAATCTCTTCAACAAGAATATGTGTTATTTATTGATCCTGTTGTAAGTAATTATTTGCAGGGTAAATTATAACGACCTCCTCTAAGATTTGATATAATTGCAAATACCCTCTCATTGTTTGAAAAATTACAAATACCCCATTGTTTGATTAAAATTACGTAATTCTTGGATGGAGGTATAAAATTGCTAATTTTGCCCTTATTGTATTTTTTGAAGAAAATTAAAAACTTGTAAAAGAAATCTAACGGGATGGATGGAAATCTTTTTAAAAATTATAAAAAATTATCTACCTAGTCCATAAAAAAAATACAAAAATTTAAAAAAAATTATAATTTTTAATCCACAAGGGTATTTTGGTCATTTTGCCGTAAAAATGGATGAAAACACAATGGATCGGGCTAATTGTTAGACGGTCTTTAAAATCAAGGAGGGTATTGATATTTTTCAAACAATGAGGGAGTATTCATACTAATGCCATCCTACTAGGGAGGTTGTCGTAATTTACTCTTTCTTGTTGGATCTGTGTTTTCCACATCTCGCATATTCCCATGTACCGTGTAATAAGTAACAAGTTTTCATTTTTTGTTCTTTAATTTCTTCAAATTATTTCCTTATGTGACAAGTAATAACTTATATAAATGTAAATAGTACGTAATTAATTAAAGTTTATCATAACAAATGATTAAGCTGATTCTTGCAATCATTCATTGTATATATACATAAACACTCACTTTTCAAAAGTTAGTAAAAATTTAATAATTTTTTTTAAAAGTAATGTCCTTATTTCAATTTTTTTTGGACCCGTGTTTTCTACATACGTACTCTCTTTTGTATCATGCAAGAAGTAATATATTTTCATTTTTCTTTCTCTAATTTCTCCTAAACGAAGAAATGCATTTATCATAATTAATTTACTTTGAGCAATAATTCAATTCAAAGCCCACAAAAAAAGAAAAAAATAGTATATACACATGAAGAGCAGCATCCAATTATTTCATTTGTAAATTGCAGAAAATACATAAACTAATGGGATAAGTCTCCCTGAAGTGCGTACAAGCAAATTAACAAATGACTAACAAGAAAAATACACAAAGCATCATCATACATAATTAATTTATTACACATAAATGCCTAAATTCAGGAATTAAATCAATTAAGCAAGTGGATGCCATAGAGAAATCAATAATGCTTTTAAAAAGCTTCAATTTCCTTAGGCAAATTCTGATGGGAAGATGCTTCAACTGAGACACTAACACTCATGGGCTGCTGGGAAACCACTGGAATTTTCTCCGAACTCCGACAGGCACTGAGCTTGATAATGTCAATAATTTGCTGAGTTAGTTCAGGAATTTTCTGCTCATCCAAAATGATAATTTGCTTTTGTAGTATTTCAGGAAGCTTTTCTTCTTTCGTTTTCTCCGCGTTTCTGTACATTAGGTAGAGCACCATTTGAAGCACGCCGAAGCTGAACCCCAATACATTTGGAATCTGCACACAAAATAATAGACGTGGAAATTAGAAAGATGAAGAGGGTAGGGAAATTAAGACAATAAACTGAACACCGAAACATGCAAATTAATCACAAAACGCAGAGGTTTGTACTTCTTTTTCAAAATATTAAAGTGTATTTATTACAAAACTATCAGGTTTGTTTAATGATTACTTTTCAGATATTGTGTTATACTTAAAATTATCAGTTGCGCTCCATTATTCACTACTATTTCTCTCATAGTACAATTAACATGCAATAGTGGAGTTCTAGTTGGGAGCACCAATTGTTGCTTTTACTAAAAATATAAATAATAAGAGTAAGAATTATTATTATTATTATGATTGTTATTAAATATATACTCTCAATAAATATGTCGTATGTATGCATTTTCTTGGGGCGGGAGAAGTAAATTAAGTCGTAAATGAACTTACCGCAATGTTAAAGTCTTTGAGCAATAGGCCATAGAAAAACCACATAACTGCGCTAAGTGTAAGGAATAATGAAAGAAGAAACGGCATATGTTGGACGCTCTTAGTTCGTATAACTTGTCTCTGCAAAAAAAATTTAAATAAAAAAGAAATGTATAGTCAATGAAATTTTCCTCTTGGACAAAAGAAATTAACTTAATAATTTATTGCAACCAAAGTACGAGCCAATATATATATATATATATATATATATATATATATAGAGAGAGAGAGAGAGAGAGAGAGAGAGAGAGAGAGGAGAGAGAAGGGCAAGAAAAAGTACGTAGTAGGATCTTTTTATTTTATTTGCATGGATACATATTTATATATATATTTATGCTTACCACAATGCATAAAGGCGCAATGAACACACACAACGAAAATATTAGACAAATCCATCCGACAACTTTGGCTCGTTGAGAAGCTTTCACTAGGAATTGAGTCACACTCGCGAATCCCACCCCACAAACAATAAGCAGAACAAGAAGCTTCATTGTTTGTACCTGCATGCGCAATAATAAAAAGTAAAATTTCTTGTAAATTATTTTTCACAAGAATAAAGAAATATTATATATATATATATATATATATTATTTTGTTGTATTTATTTGCGTACATATTTACGTACCCTTGATTTCTTGGATGCATAGACAATGAAGAAGATAATGTATATGGTCTCGATGAAACATCCAACTGAATTTATAGTGATGAGAAGGGTAGTATTGCTCTTGAGCAATGCATAGTATATCCATAGCGATGCACTGAATAGAGCAACCACATACGGAATTGATTGGAACCCTTCACTCGATTTTTTCTTGTAGATTTGGTAAAAAGTTGGTCTGCAATAAATAAAATTTTTCATCAAATATATGTATATCATATATACATATTCATATATATATATATATATATATTGTACGAACTCATGAATTAACGTTATAAACTCAAAGAAAATGAAATGATATTTCTTACATCGGAGCAAGATACACCATGAACGAGACAATATTACCTGCAAAAGTAAGACAAAACATTGATACTAAAAAAAAAGTGCATTTATAATTACGTCAACTACGCATGATTAATAATGAAACAGATTTCGACATTTCATATTAAAGTAATCACATAACCTATATATCTTCAACGAGTCAATTCAAATCATCAATAACGTCACTAACAATGATTTTGTCGTGCCAAGTGTATAATAACTTTCAAAATCAATGATTTGAAGCATAAACATGGTGTATTATAGTCAATTTCCTTGTACTCCAATGACATATCAACGTCACTCATTCTCTAACAAAAACAAAAGTAGCTAGTATATGATTCGCATTAGGGTTCATAGAAGACAATTAAAACATGGGATTTCATAAGAGTAGAGTGTAAGAAAAAGAAAACAAACAAAGTAGCTAATTAATGTAATAAACATGAAGTTTAATTGTTTTTACCAAGAAGTCCAAATGCAAAAGCCCAGTGTGCAGAGAAACCTGCCATAGCTCTCTAGCAAAAGAATTGACACTTTGCAAACTTAGACCTCTAAAAGGAAATACTGCAATCTTATGGCCAAGAATGAAGGGTTGGGCACCCATTTATATAGAAAGCAAAGGAAAGACCACTTGTGCCTTAGCCAAAAATCTGATTAACAAAAAAGGTGGGATGATCAATCCAGCTCTCCTAAAGCAAAAGCACCTTTTGTTCTTGTGATATTATATTTTGCAATATGGGGGGCACATTTGTCATTTCACCATGCATGCAATAGTTTCTGCAAACAGTTATTTCAAGATTTTTTCCCCTTCTTTTCTCCATTCGGGTTTTTTACTCATTGTGTCGTCAGTTTGAATCTTCTATTGTAATTTAGTTTTTGTTTTATATAATTGCATAAACCATGGTGCTGATGAAGAATTGTTTTTCTTATTGAAGCAGAAAACTTACGGTTTGACGACATTGACTAACAGAATAATTTAGAAATACGAAAACAAAATCCCAAAAGTATATGTCGGACGTATTGCCCTAATCAACCATCAATGACAATTATTACCTCCTAGTATTTCGTACGTCAATCAGAATTTTTATTGTAAACCAGTGATGAAGTTAAAATAATTGACGAGAATGACTAATTACAAAATAATCTAATAATTAATACGAAAAAAAAAAAAACTGCATAGAATGTATTGTGCACTAATTAATCAACCATCAACAAGCGCAGTTTATGGACAAAAATGTAATATAGCTGTAGCTAGTAACATATCACGGAAAAGATTGTAAATACACGAAAAATTCTAGGTCGAATCCGACTTGCTAAAATTTAAATCAATCATATGACAAGTGCAATACACTTGTCATGTAATAGGCGTACAGTTCAGAAAAAAGTGAACAATCACATAACAAGTGTGATACACTTGCTTTGTAATTGATTTGATTCGACCAAACTTGATCCAGGTAAAATTTTTTCGTAAATACACAATCTCATTCTTGACTTTGGAAAAAGAGGAGATCATAATCTTTACCAACTTATTATATATATATATATATATATATATGTTGAACTGGTTTGAAATAAATTATTTGCTTAATTCCGCACTATCAAATTATCCATTATTTACGACGTTTATCATGCATATAATGAACTTGTCAACAATATTAAGATATATTGAAAAAATGAAAATTAGAATATATAGAAGTGGTGATGAGAGTAATGTGCATGGGATGGAATAGATGGGGGTATGATTCTTGCCACTTGGCATCAATTATAGAGAGAGGTGGAGCAGAAGGGGTGATGAAAAATTGAGGATATGATTTAGTAGGCTTATCTTGTCTTGGTGGTTTATGTCATGTTTGGATCAGTTTTCTTTCTGCACAAAAGCCTGCTTGATTGATTTTCAATCATCCCTTTCTCTTTTCCAAATTTTTGTGGATCTTTTTTTTTCATTCCCTCATCAAAATTATTGCTTGCTTGTGAATTTTTTGTTATTTTTAAAACTAAAATATTATATATAGCAAAGAAAAATGATAATATTTAATTAAATTGCATGTGTCTCCTTTCAATATATCTCCTTTTCCCTCCGCGTTGTGGGATTTTGAAAAGTTGATCAATTATGCCGAACTCCATTCTAAATGCGCCCTTAAATTTGCGTGGTGGCTCTTAAAAGATGCCTACTCCTTATTTTTTATGAGTCTATTATATATTTGTGTATGTTCTTGAAAATATAAATGATAATGCAAAATTTATAAATTTATATTAAGTGACGATAACTGTTAGATCACTAGGAAAATACCAATTTCTTTAGTAAATTATCACTTTTTTCTTTGCAGAATTTTTTGGAATTTTTCGTTCTCCGTTTTATATATATGGAATAATATATAAATAAATAAATATGAGATGATGATAAAGAAAAGGGATACGTTGTGTCTCCTTTTCAATTTCTCTTTTCCCCCCTTTTGTGGGTTGAGTGATCGTGTCCAATTGTGCCTAACTCCATTCAAAATGCCATCTTAAATTTGTGTGGTGGCTGCGAAGATCTAGCTAGGATGCGTGTTGTATTAATCATCAGTCCATTTACATATATATATTTTGTTGCAAAATATTAAATAATAATGCAAAATTAAGCTTTTTCCTTATAAAATATGAGATAGCAAAAGACAAAAATTATAATTTTAATTCTGTAATTTAGGGAGGTATGATAACTTTGATCTTATCCGAATTGATTTACATGACTAAAATTACAATATCAAATGCAAGTTAATTACATGCAATCTTCCTGTTAAAATTGGCTGGAAATGGACTAAACACTACAACAAATTGATTATTCCATAAATCATAAATCATTTCAAATTAAAAATCGCAATAAATCGATAGTATGTACTATGATCAGAGAAAATCGATACGAAAACTTAAGTTCGAACTACGATTAATCTACATTCGCTATGGTTTTACCTATGACCAAAATTGCCATGGTGAAAAGCCATATTTCTTATAGTAAAAATTGCCAAAATTTTAATGTTACAAGACTAAATTTCAAAAATTAATTGGCGCAAAACAAAAAATGTCAACCCCTGAAGTTGCAGGATTAAAATTGCATTTTCCTCTAACAGTAGGCGTACAATTGAATGAGGCATAAAATACAATGGTAAATAGAGAATTCTCTAGGCTTAAATTGGGTCGGAATACTAATTTGAATTTAAATTTCTTCGACCGAAAATTTTGAAATAAATAAAAAAGAAGAAGAAGAAGAATGAAAGCACTTTCCGTTCATTTATTTGATAATACATGACCGTAATATCCGGAACTAAAAGTGAAACACAAACAAAAGACATAGTACTACGCATCAACTTAATCAAATTAGTTAATTGTCAAATAATTTGGGTTGAAGAGGATCTTGTTCAGCAAGTTGTAACAAAAAGTAGTATTAATTAGTTGTAATACATCGCCGTATTCGCTAATCATTTTTATTATATAATAATAAATTTATTTTTTTTAACAATAATAATTTTTACAAACTCATAACAAATAACACGAAACATAAACCAAGAAAACGAAATTAATATGTAAAATATCCTTTTTATTTTCAATGATGGAAATTTTGATTTTAGAGATGGAAATATCCGTCTATTAATTTTTATTTGATTTTCAATAGCAACATGCATCAGATGTTTGCTAATAGTAAATATAGGACAGGTGGGATAATTTTCTCCACATATCATAAGTAAAAGTTTTGGAGAAAAAAAAAAAGGTCGTGATATTTTTGAGCTAATGTCCGATTTTTTGTACAGAACTCATCGCTCGATCCACCAATAATTTATGGTGCCTAACTTGTTTAAGTTGTGTCTCATAAGTAAATTGACACAATATCTAATGTTCTTGCATACTACCAAATTAAAAGTATCAATGTCACAATTATTACCAAACTAATGTATGGCAAAAAGTACGTAGTAGTAATTATTTAAAAAGAAACAAAAGAAAGTTGTGATCATGATTAGTTAATAATTAAATAATTAACCAATCATGTGTAATAAATGTACATAAAAATCAAAACATGTATCATAGTATGTATCTATTTATGTTTAGTAAACTTGGCTATCTACAATGATTGTATGTATTTTCTGAAATAATTTCCTTGAAAAAAATTGAAAATTCCAAGTTACCTTTTTTAATATCAAAGGATGAACTGATGGAAAAAAGTCCAAAAATAATATTGATTACTACGATACAGCTCTAGGGCTTGATTCTTTATCCAATAATCTTTTTTCAATATTTTTCCAAAATATTTTTTTCATGATGCGCCGTAAGCAGCATAAAAAAGAACTAATTTAATTTAATAATATAAATGCTTCTTTTTTAAAATGTTAAGGTGCTCTTTAATTCTTTTTTATTCTTTTTTTTTTAAAATATATATATATATATATATACACACATATTAATTATTATTGTGATGATATGTTGGAATTATAACAGTTGAAGAATAATTGTGAAATGATTGACAAGTGCAATCATATTTGTCATCCATTTAGTATGCATGAGCACATCATCAATCATGTCGTCTCAAAATGATCCCCAATCACAATATTGCAAAAGTGCTGTTAATTAATCATGTGTGATATAATCAGAATACTTGTTTCAATTGAATTTGAGAAAACATGACGTAATTTCTCACTAATTGCAAGTGGAATTTCACTGTATACCGACTCTCCACGGCCAAGAATTTTTTTTTTTTTAAAATTAATAAAAATAATCATTCAGTATATAGTAAGTGAAAAGACCAATAATGAGAGAATTAATATTCAAGATTTGGAAAAATATATATAAAAAAGAAGAGGCTGAGAACATATTATAAGAAATGGACATCAGAAATTATTTTATTTAATTCTTTATGATAGTGATCTATCTATTTTTCTCGCTTTTTTCCAGATAATTATAGTTGCTTTTTCGTCCACTTACGCCGAAACTCCTACAACCTACTTCCCTATTTCGTTTAGAATTCTAATCCTTTCTCAAAGATATTTAATTCTTTGGTTAGAGTTTGAACGAGAAATATTAAAATAAATAAAAAAATATTATATAAAATTTTAAATTTGTTTATGTATATTTTTGTATTCATAAAGTGATAAATGTATTATATATATATGTGGTGATCAACATCATTACATTTTTTCCTTTATAAGTACAAAATTATTGCATGAAAATATTAAATAAGGGGTAAAATTAAAAATTTGTACAATTTTTTTTGCTAATGTCGGTTTTTGTCCAAATCCTAAAAGAAAACAATTACCTGTAAACAGTGAATTTTCAAAGGGGATGTAAATATAATTTTAAAACTCCTTCTGTGCAAAGTATAATTTCATATTTTTAAAGGGGGTCTAAATTTAATTAACCCTTAAATTCTATTAAACTGCAAAATGACTAACGCTACAGTAAAAGATATGAGTAATAAAAAACTATTAAATGGTGTTAATGAGGTTTAGTTTAATTGGCGAAACTGAGGCTTTATAACTTTAGAAGGTCATGAGTTCGAGCTTTGCTAGGTGCGTGGGATATTATCTGCTATATAGTAGGAGTTGTTGTCTAATATATAATTATTATAATACTCTTAAATTTTTTAGATTTTGATGTCGGCAGAAATAATTGTATTTGTAATCGATTTATTTTAATTAATAATAATTCATCGCTCTTACCTCAAAAAAAAAAAAAAAAAAACTGCTAAGTGGTAAATTTAAAATTATCACTTACAAAGTACATTAACTGATAGTAACTTTGATTTTCTTGCAATATAATTGAAATTAATGATAAGATTATGTACAAAGTTATCACTATAGACAAGGAGTGATATATTTGTATGTTGACAATATATGTACCTATAATGACAAGAACTGTCACTATACATACTATCTAATGGTTTTTAATTAGTGAAAACTTTCTGTATAATTTTTTCTGTCTATAATTCTTGCTAGTGATAAAAAAAAAATAAAAAAATCTTGCTAATGACAACTTTGACAAAATATTTGTCATTAATAAAATTATAAAATTTATTATCATGAGAAAATAAAAACTTATGTCTTAATGCATATAATTAACGACATGAATATTAAAATTCTCAAATTTTCCACCATCAATTGTCTCGTTTTTTTTTCAGTTTTACTCGCCAAAAAAAAAAAAGAAAAAGAAAAAGAAAAAAGGGAAATGCTCCCATAACTCAATTTAAAAAAAAAAAAAGTTGATTATATTAAACATAGTACAAAAATTACAATAATTAAGAAAACAACTACATTGGGGAAATGAAAGGTGATGAGAAGCATCAAATCCCCATTTCAAGAAAAAGTGAACCTTTTTTAATACTAAAATACAGTGGGATTAAGGCCCCATTTCAACAAACTGAGACCTTAATTACTTATTAATTAAAAAAGGATCGATTTTAAATACAAAAATTAAAGTAAAATTAACTATTTAAAAGATGATATAATTAGTTGGGATTATCCACCACTCTTGCATTGGGCTCACCAGCATTTTCCTCTGCAATGGTAATAATCTCAATGTTCTGATCTTCTTGAGTGGGGACTGGGTGGATCTCAGGGGTAATTAATGTTTTGGACTTGGGAGTATCTGGTAATTTCACACCTTCATCAGCCTTGCAGTTCTTGTATGCCACATATAGTATTATTTGAAGTAGTCCAAATATGAATCCCACTATGTTGGGAACCTATACAATTATTTAATCAAAAAAAAAATGTGAGCAAGTGTGTGTGTATACATATATATAGAAGATAGGGGAATAATTAAATATTAATTTTTTTTGTTTTGATAAACTATGAAAAAAAGAGAATATCAGTGATAAAAAATTAAATAATAATATTAATGTAGTCATTAATTATATACATTTAGTAATATTATTTTTTTTATAATTTAAAAATGACGATTATTGTGTAGAATAAAATTGTTATTAACAATACTTAATAACAAAAAATTACGTGTTTTCAAAGACTTCTACTTTGAAGAAGTGCTAATTATAGGAAAAGTTAAAAGTTGCAGTTGAATTAAAAACTTAGCATCTTTATGAAAAATACGTAGATAGGTTTTTTGGAAAAATTACTTTATAAAAGAACTTATAAATTGATAAAATACTCCTTTTAATTCTAAGTTTTCTAAGGATATTATTCTACTCAATATTTGCACTTGTCATTTAGCCAATGTAATTCTTTTAACAAATACTAAATATATTTTAGTAGTATATTTTATATTTAATCATCTACAAATAACTGTCATTTATAATATCAGAACATATCAAAACGTACTAATGTAGCTAGCTAGTAACTCAAGATTTAATAAAATAACTTTTCCATTAAACAATTATTGAATTTGCATGACTCCCAAAAAAAAAAAAAAACCTTGATTTCCCTTTAATTAATCACATCAACTTAGTTCCTGTTTTTTTCTCTATAGTATTGGAACAATATATATCAAATAACTAATATATTTAGACGTACAAATCTCAAAAATAATAGAAGAAGGGCAATTTGTCGGCTCGACCGATGTTGTAATGATCATGAAATATTAAACCAAGTCAAGAAGGCTAAAATTAATAATATTAACCTTTAATTTTCAATGTTGTATTATGTTAATCAATTAGTAGTTTAGTGTTAGCTAAATATATATTTTCTTCTTTTATGCAATAAAATGGAAGTGATCATATTCTTAATTAATTAACAAAACATGTATTATTGTTGAAGTTGAAGAGAGAAATCAATTACCGCAATGTAAAAGTCCTTGAGCATCAAACCATAGAAAAACCACATCACAGCATTCAGTAAGAGAGCACATGACAATGAGATTGGCATATACTCCACGCTTTTTGTCCGAATTACTCGTCTCTGCATCCCACAAACATATACATCAAAATTCCCAAATATTTTATGTGCCAAACATAGTATTAATCTCAACTCATGCACTCAACTTAGAGTTTACATTGATAAAAAGTGAGGTTTTGTTATGATTAAAGCTAAAAAATCGGTACCAACATTAATTAACCAAAACCAGGTGAGACCAAAGCATTAAGTAAAAGATCAATCTACTCACTATGGTTTTTAAGTTGTATTAATGTAGGGAGTAATTTATATTTTATAGTGGCATGCTACTTAAATACTGCATATTTAATGATACAGATGTATATAAATATAGTCGTAATTAATTACCATGATGCTTAGAGGCGCGATGTACACACTTGCTGACAATGTTACAGATATCCATCCAAGAACCTGAACTCGTTCCGGTCCTTTTACTAAGAAATGGGTGAAAATAACGATAAGTCCGAACCCAACAAAGTTGAGAAGCGAAAGCAGCTTCAGAGCGCCCATCTGAATTCAAAGTTCAACAAAAATCAATTCAGAAATATATATATATATATATATATATATATATAACCCCAAAATAATAAAAGAAATATTAACTGATAACGGACTTTATTTTATTTTTGGAAATTAATTAATTACGTACCCTAGGTTTTTTGGGTGCATAAGCAATGTAAATGGCAATGTAAATGGACTCTATGAAACACCCGGCGGAGTTGATTGTGATGAGAAGGGTTTCGTTTGATTTAAGTGTTGCGTAGTATATCCACAACATCGAGCTAAGTAATGCAACCACGTATGGAACTGATTGAAATCCTTCCGTTGATTTCTTCTTGAAAATTCTGTAAAATGTTGGCCTGAGATATAAATGAATTAAAAAGTAAATTTTAGCATTAGCCGCACATATAAATCACTTAATGTCATAGTAAAATGGATGCATGGCAAGCATATATATATATATGTAGAAAAAGAACTTACATTGGAGCAAGATATACCGCAAAAGAAACAAGATTACCTGCAGAATTATTTCAAAAATTAATCATAATAATGTCATAAATGCTCTAAAAAACAAAAATATATTAGTGATGTCAAAACATTTACGATTAATTAGTTATAAAAACATCTTACTTAAATAAAAAGCAAATATAAAGATCGATGTCTTCATTATTGGGGTTGCATACATAGCCTCCCATTAATATGGAAGTTTTATGTAGCTGTGGAATTAAGTGCTCCAAAGAAAAAAATAACAATAATAATGAGGGCATTATTTGTAACATTAATCACCTAAAATTCCGAACGTAAATACCAAAGGATTCTGAATGTTAAAAAGTGCCATATTGTCTTCTCTCTCTCTCTTCCTTTCTCTCTCTAGGGTTTGAAAATTGCAAATGAGAAACCAGGGTTCTGAAGAAGATCCCTAGTTTTCTTGAACCCTAGATTTTGAACTATGAATACTGGGAAGTTGGGGAAATGGCTATATATAGAAGATTTTGGTCCAAGTTATAGTGCATGAGTTGTCAGTAATGGTTCTACTTTCCCTATTTAAATAAATAAATTTAAGTTAGCAGCTGCCTACCAAAATTTAGTGGTAATTATAATAATTAATCTTGCATTGCAAATTCTTTAAAGTTGGTAACTAAAATAAAGACAAGAATTAAAATCCAATTGTGTCATGCCACTTACTAATATTAGCACACTAGCAAACATATATAAGTTAGCATATTAATTTCTACATCTATTAATTAAATACAAGTGTAAATTACAGTGACACGCCGTAACGTTATGTCTAATTATACAAATACTATATGCTATTTATTTGAGATTATAATTGTAATTTATATCGACAACTCATCACGGAACATACAAACATCTCTTCAAGGGTTTTACTTATACAAATACTATATGCTATTTATTTGAGATTATAATTGTAATTTATATCGACAACTCATCACGGAACATACAAACATCTCTTCAAGGGTTGTACTTGTTATTTAATTAATGAATGAGGGGAACGATCGAGGTGTGGGTGTAATTAGATCTAACATATATAAAGAGTCTATAATTTACCCAAAATGCTATCCTTGATACAGATCTCTGCCTATTTATTGAAATACGTATAAATACCAATTCGAGTTCATTTTAAAATGAGAAAATGAAAAAAGAAAAATACCAAAATGGATCATTTATTTATATGGTTGAAAAATAAAGCAAATTACTTGATACTTGATTCAAGATATGAATATATAAAAGCCCGTTTCTACTCAACTCATTAAACTTAATTAACAAATCAAATTTTGAACAAAGTTAGCTTGACTCGATAATCAATTAATATAAAAATAATCAAATTAATAAATCTAAAAGTATCAAACTATATGAGCTATTTAAATTCAATTACAATTTGGTTTGAGCACAATTAATTCGATCGATAATGAACAAAATCAAATTCAAAGAACTCAATAATAATTCAAACTATGTTTGAACAATGATTTTATTAGTTGGATTCTATTTATTTACAGTGCTATATATTTATTTACCAAAAAATTAAGATTGAGTTCAATTCATACCTAAGTTTGTCGGCTAATTAAATCATATCTTATATTAATAATTCCCATTCAAGCAATTATATTGATGAATGGAGATAGCACCTGGCTGCTTTGAATGTTTTTGGGGTTTTAATTAATAAAGATGCATCCTAAAAAGCAACTGTTAATTCATATATAATTGTAGCTAAAATCCCTTTTCACATCTTCCTGGCCCATGTGTCATCACAATCTACTGCCAAATCATGAACCTCATTCTTCAGTCTTTCACTTTTCTTCGATTATACGTACCCTTAATTACGTTATTAATATCACTATAATCAAATTTTTACAGCTAAATTATGCCTCAATGCCAAATTTTATAATGGTTTAAATATATTTTTTATCCTGTAATTTTGATTTTTTTTGTGTCGAATTTTGGAAAAGTCACTGAATAAATTATATGCGGATCACGTGGTTAATTTAAATTGGAACTTTTGTTATGATTGGCTAACTTTTACTAGCATGAAAGAAAAATTAAAAAAATAATAATAACATGGGCACATGATTTATTTCGATAATTTTTGCAAAATTTAGCACCGAAATGGTCAAAATGGCGAAATATAACAAAGTTAAAGGACTTTTTTGCAACTTCTAGAAAGATAAAGACAAAAAATTCCAAAATCACGAGGGACACATGATTTATTCCGTCAATTTTTTTAAAATCCAGCACCAGAAGGGCCAAAATATCAAAAAGTTATAAGACTATATTACAACTCTAGAAAGATAAAGGATAAGAATACAAATATATCAAAATTACATGACCAAAAATATATTTGAGTCTTGATATTGCTATGTGGTTTTTATTTGTAATCAGAATCCATTGGAAAGTTGCTCAACTTGATCACTGTTACCCCTTTAACAGACTAAAAATTTAAGCTCAATTTCACTCATCAAACATTGTAATTAAGCCGACTACTTTCAACCCATAATAAATCTACATAAAATGACAAGTTTTACATCCTCAATTGATACAACATGTGATATCTGTGTCTTATTCTTGCGCAACATATTACTCGTTCTATATTCATATAAGTCTTATAATATCATAAAAATGAGTCTTGCTAGTTAAGGAGATAAAACCTCATGACTTATAAATCACTAAAATTTATAGTTTGTAATTAATATCTAAGCAAAATCATCAATAAAATTCAATTCAAGATATTTAAATAAAAAGGAAAATATAACCATTAAACTGCATGATATATATTAGCCTTACTAACCCTATTAATCATTGTACGGAAAAGTCCTGGAGAAGTGGTTCACATATATATAATAAAAAAATAAGATTAATTTATATTGGTAGCATTGTTGATGAGGTGAGATCAGCAAATTAATGGTATTGCACTCTACCTATCTAATGTCCCACCTTTTTGACCCGTACCTGTTCTTCTCAAACTCAAATATTGATACATATCTGCCTCTTTTACAGACAACTGGCACCACTATCTATATATATATAAATCCTTACAATATTCTAAGTTACAATTACCTCCTTCTATGCTTTTGGACCAGATCCAATCAAGTTCTACTTCTTCATGTTTACAAATTTCTCCACTATACTCGTGCACTCAAAATTAAAAATTACGTTCAACATAATTAATCGGGCTGGATAATGGCTATTAACGTCTGTTTTCGCATGCGAGGTTAAAATATTTATTATTTTGATTATAGATAAAAATTAAGAAAAATATTGATGAATTATAATCAAAATTTAAAGTTTTTACATTAATTTTATTTGATTGTAGTATATAATAATAATTTTTTACAGTCATTTATAATGTAGGGGATAATTTAATTTTTCTTAATGAAGATTAATTTGGGCATGGTTGGTCCTAATTCCTTTAGTAACTATTTTGGTTGCTAGTTTTGGGTAATTATTGAAAATTTCAAGGATGATAGAATTGTTAGAATGAAGTTAATATTTATGTATATATATGAAGTTTGTACTTTATTTTGTCAACTTCAAAAAATCATTTAAAAAATTAATAAAAATAAAAACTCATTAGCAAAAACATACTTTAATTGAAAGATCATGTCGGGTTTTTATAATTTGTTATCCGTCTAATTATCTCACCGAAAATAATTGATTTCAATTAAAAAAGATGATTTTTCAAATTATTGACCAAACTCTGTCGGAAATGAATAAAGTTGTGATTGCTTTACGTCTCATCTCAATTCAAGATAAAATGAGTTTGGGTGAGTTGAAACTATTGTAATTCGAATGTGTATTACCATGTAATTCAAATAAAATAAAATAATAATAATAGTAATAACATTTATATATTTGAAGAAGAAATATTTTATGAGATGAAATGAAATGGTCCTCGGACTTGATTTATTACTAATTTTGTAACTTGCTCACATTTTCAACTGATCAAATATCTGATTAACTTAGAAATATCATATTTTATTTTACTTTTACATGAAAATTAAGGTCTAAACAATCTCACTCCTAAAATCTCTTGATCAGTGATATGAGAACAACATTTAATACCCTGAAATAGCAGAAAAATCATGTTATATATCATCGTAAATGAAAATAGACCCTAAGGCATTTAGGTCGTACCGACCCGATTTGAACCGGACTCATTACGTTACATGATACAATCGTACAATCAAAATTGTATCAATGGTTCACATATAAATTCGATCATACCTATAGATACATATACTCTCTATACTTCAGGTATAACTAAGGCCTTCCCGATGTTGTTCTCACATGCTCTGTCCTACAAATTTACGTAAAAATAATTTGAGAATTATAAAACCTGATTGAAGACTATTAAAACCCTAAAAACTTCATTAAATTAATTTGAACTTCAAGCAATTATGAGACCTCAACGTTACCAGTGGAGCAGTGCGTTGTGGGCTGGTTATTTCACTTTCATAGTCTACTTTGGAGTGAATAATGTATGATATAGATGATGCAAACTGAAGCACGAATTAAAGATAAATAATATTTAATGTCGATGCAGCCTTTGGCGTTAAATATTAAAAGGGTTTCTGTCCGCATTTTTACAGTGAGAATCAATAGTAACTCAGCCATCTGTCGTCCCAAAAAGCTATGTTTAGATCATGTTCCTAAGAAGTTGGTAGAAAGTTTGAATTTTAGAGTAATTAATTACGACGATAAGATTTCTTTTCATAAGTGTATCTCTAATCATTAAATTACAATAATATATGGAGTAATTAAGCAAATAATTAAATTAAAGAGTTGCTGCTTTCGATCTGCCAATTCAATGACTTACGATAAAGTAAGATATTATAACAAATTAAATGTCGGGCAAAATTACATTTTGTGTCCTGTAACTTTAGGTTTTAGCATTTTTTATTTTGTAACTGACTTCATTTACACATTTAGTCTTTTTTTTGACAAATTTAGTCCTAAACATATCATATTTGGTCCCTATTTGACAAATTTAGCTATGTATTAACAATTTTAATCCCAACGACCCATAGTTATAAGACCAAAAATGATATCTATTACAATACGAAAAGGACCAAAATTATTAATACGGGATTACATTTGTCGAAAAAAAATACCAAATATGAGATGTTTAAGACTAGACTCGTCAAAAAAGAACTAAATATATAAATAAAATAAGTTACAGAATAAAAAATACCAACATTCTAAAATCACAGGACCAAAAATTTAATTTTACTTAAATTTCGTAATGGTGCATACATGGTGGATGTTATTTTCAAGATTAGTTTTTATTTTATTATAAACTAATTGTATTGAGTTTTAGATATTTTATAGTGGTCGTTTTGAATAAATCACTTGTTTTTATTTGTTTACGTGTTAGTGATGCACACCGCGACAAGCACAAACATGATCTGCATGGCACTGTGTCGATTCGAAATCAATTCACACTGAAAAAGAGATAAATATATTAATAATAAATGTTGAGTGAGTGAATAACAAAAGCAGATTATAAGTTGTAAAAAAATTTGTTTTATCACATTAATAATTTTTGCAAATTTAAATATTTAATTGTGATATGCAAGCAGATTATAACCTAATATGTACATAAAAAAAAAGATCGATATAGGTAGTGAAATACCAATTTTATGGACTTCTTATATAGTTTGATCCAATTATGAATTGGTCTCTTGATATGTTTTGTATTTCAAATTGAACTAATTTTCTATCTCATCTAATGAGAAAAAATAAAGAGTGTTTTTTTTTCAACATCCATTTTTTGAATTCCTGACAACTCTTTATTGGTTGTACACTTGATAGTTTTCGTATTCTGAAATATCAAATATTTTCTATACTTTCTAACTGAGAAAAGACATCAATCAATATATTTCTTCAGTGAGTGCCTTAATTTCACCCACTTCAAATTCTCGACTTTATATATATATTTTTATCAAACGATAAGGAGATAACTCAATCACTATTCATATTATCAACTAATTACGAGATGAGCTCAATCGAATTCTTATTTATAAATGTGGACAAATAACCAACATGACAAAAAAGTATTAAGTTGTCAATACCTATAGTTTCTGCAATAAAAAAATGGTATTGGTGGAATTATATATAGGTTCATGGGTTTTAGAACTGGACTTCAAACGGTTCAATTGGGAATCGGTCATGTATCCGACCTGATTCATACTTTCAAAATAGGTGTAATCAAAATGATGAAAATCGGTCAAAATCATTTTTTTTAAAAAATATTATCTAGTGAAGGTTTAATTTTTTTGGGATTAAATCTTTCTATATTTATAACCAAAAGGGTTTAAGTTTGATTTATATTTTTTTCAATGTGGGATAATTAGCTGTGCTTAAGCCTTTTCATTCTATATTTATAGTCTAAAGTGTCAAATTTTGCTTTATACTTTATTATTAAGCTCACTTAATTATAGTATGCTATTTATTTTTAAAACAATTAATTAATTATTTTTAGGATTTTTTATTTATTGATTTTACAAATTCCTTTTGGCAGATATTTTTTTTCTCATGTATTTTTTATTTCTCCAACATTAATATGTATTATCTTTGTTTATCGATATTTTTCTATAAATCAAAATATTTATATCAATTTATTATCTTAATATGTATTTTTAGGAACTTTGTACTCTACAAAAATTATCGATATAATTTATATAAATATTATATTTTAATTTATTTTTAAAAAATATACACATATATAAGATATGCCACACTTGCTAGTATCCTAGTAATTTGTGGCAATTACTATGTACATGCAAATTCTACAATAATAACTATATAAAATACTTATTAAACTTGTTATTCAATAAAGTATATATATAAAATAATAAGTTAATATTAAATTTATAAGAATATAAATTTATGCCCTAATTCAGCTAAATTTGTGATAGTCACCATTATTTCTTGTTCTTTTTCTTACAGCCAAATTGTAATTTAGAAAAAGGGAGGAAAAGAAAACAGTATTTACTAATAGATTCAACCCAATTTTGTAATTTTTACGCGAATTTATTATCGCAAATTGTATTTCATATTAATTTTGTCAGGTTAATTCAATTCTTCAAAACCAAATAATATAGCCCAAAAAAATATTTCATAATCAATTCCACTGAATTTTTCTATAGAGTATTTGTAGCAAATTCAAAGAATTAGACTAATTTCCTTCAAAACAAAAAATATCTTGTTTGACGTGGGTAGAGAAAGAATCATGGTAATATTCCCTTAAAGAAGCACTCTATTTACAACTCTCAACTTTCCTCTAGAACTCCTCCATGTCAAAATCTACCATCAAATGACTGTCCTCCCATCAACAAGAAAATGCACTAGCAGAAAGCAAATTGTTTTAAGCATTCTACTTGAAGACCAGATTGGTCCTTGAATTCACATTAATATTTAATGGTGAAATAATAAAATCGGATAGTTCTCAGTAAATATGGTAAGTGATTCAGCAAACCACAGATGAGTTCTGATCTTGTCACTGATGGACATGTATTCGCTATTTAGAAAATTAGAAGCAACTAAGATGATTAAGCTAATTGGAGACATGAGACAGAAAAGGATAAACACGTTATTCATGAAACCAAAAACTTGCGGGATGCAATGTCATAACATATAGCATAGTCCCTCCATACAAGAAAATTAATCAAGAAAGATAAGGAAAAGAACTGCAATGATGATTTCATTTATAGGTAGATTGGAGTAACCCTCTTCACCAAAAATTCAAGAAATGAAATGAAGAAAACCCTCTTCACAAAAAATTCAAAAAAATGAAATGAAAGGAAGAGAACAGTGATTTTGAGTATTTTTACCAGCGATTTTTTTCTTTCTCGCATTTTTCTGTGTTGTACCCAACCTCTACCGCTACTTTTCCTGCGAGTGTTACCCTGCAAATGGGCATCATCAGGCTTAGCCATGTTTGCCTCCTTGACGAATAAAGGCTTTTCTTGATTTTCTTTCCTCTGTTTTTCTGGGTCAGAAGAGGACCGAGGAAAGGGGGTGAAAACATGTCAGTGCGCTAATTTTAAGGATTTTTCAAGATTGAAAAGGCTTAAAGGTAATTTTCGTTCCCTAACTTCAGGTCATTCTCGTTTTAGTCCCCTAAGTTACTAGAATTTTCAATTTGGTCCCGTAAAACTAAAAAATTCTCAATTTTGGTCCAAATTTCGCCAGAAAAATGAGGGACTCGCTGGAAAAAGTCACATGCCAAGCATGTGAATTTTAAATTGGGGGCTGGATTGTGATTGGCTGGAAAAAATGATGTGGTGCAGACGTGGCGCCCAGTTGGAAATTAAAAAAAAAAAAAACATGACTGACGTGGAAATCAAAGTCGCTGAAATTCGCCCCAAAATCACCTGCCAGTCGCCACCACTTTCTCTCTTCAATTCCACCACTATTACTTGGAATTTCTGGCCACCACATATATCATTTGATTCCCCATGGCAAGGAGAATAAAACCCCTCAACCAATTTTGAGATTCGACCACGACAGCGAGTGGGCTTTGAAATTGACCGCCGCGGACAATTCCCATCAATTTGCTGGCGACAGGATGACCCACGATCGCAGATTGGTACCATTGAATTCGTCTCCTCATTGCGGTTCTAATGGGACTAGTCTCATCCATTTTCATCAACTAGGTGCAAAGATCCATCGTTTTGAAGATCTCGATCGTCGTCCGCTGTGACTGCACCTTCGACCGGCATTTTCTCCTTCTCCTGAACGAACCACCGGCTCGGACAACCACCGTTGAACTCCTCTCATTCTGGTGAATCTTTTGAGACCAGTCCCATCGATTTTGGTCACCTCTATGCAAAGATCCGAGAAAAGCCGTCCTCCGCCTTCGCCGACGGCCGCGCGCTCGATTCTCCGCCGTATAACGGCAGATTTCAGGCGGAGAACCACCACTGAGCTCGCCCTACAATGGCAGACCTTCCTCTCCGATCAGAAGTGGCCACCGGAGCCTCGACGGAATCGGCCTCCTAGGAAGCTAACACGGTCGACTGAGTTGATTCACCCAGTCATGCAACTGGAACAGCAACAACGCAAACAGCTGACATGGATTAAATATCCACGTCAGTCATTTTTTTTTTAATTTCTAACTGGGCGCCACGTCTGCGCCACATCATTTTTTTCAGCCAATCACAATCCAGCCCCCAATTTAAAAAGTCACATGCTTGGCATGTGACTTTTTCCGGCGAGCTCCTCATTTTTCCAGTGAAATTTGGACCAAAATTGAGAATTTTTCAGTTTTACGGGACCAAATTGAAATCCTAGTAACTTAGGGGACTAAAACGAGAATGGTCTGAAGTTAGGAAACGAAAATTATCTTTAAGCTAATTGAAAATAACACTAACCCAGATAACTATATTTATACTAATTTAATCAAAACCCCAAAGAATCAACAAAAAGAACAAAACAAATAACCAAAACCCCAAATAATCACCTGGGTTTTAACTGGATGTGTCGCTAAACAATTCTGGTACTATTTCCACAGTCTCAACATGCTAAAATCTGTAGAATTCGTATGGTTTTCAGTTTGAAGAATGATATATGTGTGTTGGCAGTAGCAATTTGAGAGAGTACGAAAGTGGGAGCTTTAGGAGAGAGGAGGAACTAGGGTTTTTGTTGCTTGTTGGGTTTATGAAATGACGGAATGTAAGAAATGCACAGCACACCATTTCTCTCTCTTCCTCTCCCTTTTTATTTTTTACTATCCCATCTCTATTCGAATAATCCTTCTACTCTATACTAATTAATTGTCTTTTTTAATGTTATCAATTTTATATTTTATATCATTAAATTTATTATTTTATATGGAGTGTGTTATAATTCAACATATTTATTTAATTATCAATGTGTTAGTGATGACAGTATTCGACTATATACTCATATAAAATACAATAATGAAAAATTAATTGTTTTTTGTTCTTTTTTCTTTAAAATAAAATGAGTGAAAAGTCAATTAATTGATTAGTTAAAGAAATGAAATAGCATATTCATAGCCAAAGTTTTTAATATAATTTATAGCAATAAATAAATGCTTAACGAGCTGAGCCCAATTTATTTCTTGTTCCTATTATAATAAAAAAGTATTACGCTTAATTCCTTATATTTCCAACTAATATATGAACCCCACAAAGAAAATATGTAAGAAGTAGTAAACTTTCTACTATCCCTATCGTTTGTATAATTCGAATCTACGGCCAATCAAATGAATGTTATCAGAGAATTTAGAGAAAGTAATACCGATATCAATAGAACCGCGAAGGTATCTAAGGAGTCATTTCAGGGCCTCCCAATGTGGAGGGCTAGGGTTAGACATATACCTGTTGAGACAATTGATGGCATAAGCAATATCGGGTCAGGAACAAACCATAAGAAACATTATAGAGCCGATAACATTCGAATAAGGTACTTTGCTCATTTTCTCCTTTTCAAAATTATTTTTAGGGCATTGATCCCTGCATAGTTGGAAATGAGCAGCAAGAGGGATAGAAACAACTTTGCTATTTTCCATTGAAATTTTTTTCAAGATAGACAAAATATAAGTCATTTGATTTAGAAGAATTTTTTATTCTTTTCTATCTTCAGTAATATCCATTTCGAGGATTCTTTTCGCATCACCAAGATTTTTCATTTCAAAAGTTTTACACAAATCCTTTTGTAAATCATCAATCAATTTATGATTAGAACTAGATATAAGCATGTAATCCACATATAACACTAAGAAAATAGGACAATCGTCAATATACTTGAAATAAAGACAATGATCATAATCACTTCTTTTGAAGTTAAGGAAAAGCATAAAAAGATCAAACTTTTTATTCCACTGTCTAGGGGACTGTTTTAAACCGTAAAAGGATTTTTTCAAAAGGCACACATAATCCGATTTTGTATTATTAATGAAGCCAAAAGGTAGATGCATATAAATATTTTCATCTAAGTCCCCATGAAGAAATGCAGTTTTCACATCCATTTGTTTTAACTCCCAGTTATAATGAGCAGTAAGAGCAAGTATAATGCGAACAGTGGTGTATCTAACAACGGGAGAGAAAATTTCATTGTAATGATTGCCCTCTTTTTGTGTGAATCCTTTAGCTACTAACCTAGCTTTATATTTTATGGGATTCTCTTGTTTGATTTTAAAGATCCACTTACAGTCTACTATAGAGCATTTAGAGGGTTTTGGTACTAGGATCTATGTTTTATTATCCCTAAGGGATCTCATTTCTTCCTCCATGGCACTAAGCCAATTTTTCGATTTTATGGCTTCTTTTATGCTCGTAGGTTCAGGAATTTCAGTGTTTAGAGCAACTTGGTAATCTCTAAGTTTTGAAAACATCCTAGGTTGTCTCCTACTCCTATCTCTAGCTAATAGGTAGTCATCAAGGTTTGTCTCTATGTTTGTGTTTTTAGGATGTTCTAAGTGTTGTTCTTCTAGGTGTTCAGAATTTTGTGCTTCTATCTACCCTCTTCTTAGTTATCCTCTATGTTATCCTCCACTTTATTAAATGTTGTGTCGTTTTGGGGCAAGGCATCTCAGTTTCATTAAATATGACATCTCTACTTATTAAATCCTTAAAACTTGACTGGCTTCATACCCATAGCCTATACCCTTTGACACCCTCAGGATAACCAATAAACACACATTTTATAGATCGGGGTTCTAATTTATCAGAATTTTAATGCACAAAAAGAACATCCAAAAATACGTAAAGAGGAAATATTAGGCTGCTTGCCATACCACATAGTATCAGGAGATTTTCCAAGCAAAGGCACAGAGGGAGATAAATTAATCAAATGAGCAACAGTTAAAAGTACCTCATCCCAAAAAGATTTTTGTAAGCCAGGAATGGATCAGGTATCCCAAACCTAGACCTAATCGCACATATGTCCTCCTCCAGACAAGACTGGAAGATCCTAAACGACTCCATACTAGAGGCGACTACCATATCCTCTGTCTTTCTTCTTTTCGATTCCTCTCTAGACATTCATTTTTTTACTACTCACTTCCTCCTCGCCTTTGCCCTTGGAGACCAGAGTGAGAAATATCAAGACGTTCCTCGTATTCATCTAATAGAATAGTTAACTCAATCAAAAACTCCTGTACGGTTTGCTCGCATACATCCCCCTCAGACATGATTAAACTAAGAAAAGTGAGAAAAAAGACTTACCTAGGATGAATGAGGATAATAAGATGTTAGTAGAAGAAGCGCTTATAACCTGCTAGAAAAATGGCGGATTAGAAAGAGACGAGGAAAAAAGGGGAAAAAGAGAAGAACTATGAAATTACCTTGACGCAAGGGAAGAGTGAAGCTGCTAGATGGAAAGATGTCCTATATATCTTGTCATAAACAGTCCCTCTAACTAAGGACTTGATGGCAGCTGGCCTCCTCCCATCAATTACACAGCCCCCAAAACTTTCAAAGGGCATGACTCTTTCCTTATTTCTTGTGATCATTACTATTTATGACTCCTTTTTTCTATACCAAAATTTAAAATTCAAAAGAACAACCCTATGAAAAATGGAGGGAGTTTAATCTCTATTTTATAAAAATGGCATTTAAGTCAACACACATTTTGTCTGCCAAAACTAATTATTATCAGCTTTATTCACACTTAATTAATAGATCAGTGATCAAAACACATTTGATGTGTGTATATTATCTAAATTTTTATTATAATTTAATTAACTAAATATTTTTTAAATGAATATAAATAGATTAAATTTGAATTTATACAAAAAAATTAATTCATTAAATAAAATGGTTGAATTAAAAATTAAATAATATAAAAAATCGAGAGGATAAGAGCCAACAGTTAGCAAAGCACCAGCTGAAAATCATGTGCTGAAAAATAATAAAGGAAACTAGGTAGGCCAAGGGGGTTCCATGGTGTAGTGGTTAGCACTCTGGACTTTGAATCCAGCGACCTGGGTTCGACTCCCGGTGGGACCTTTATTTTCTCATGTTTTAAACGAATTAGCCCAACCCAAAATCATGTGGGATTGGGCCACCCACAAATATTTTCCCATTATTCCGTATTCATTAATTGTTCTTTTATGTATGTGGATTGAGTGCGAAAAGGCAGCCACTATGAATAGTAGTGAGTCTCGGTTCAGGTGATCCACACCGTTTAGTATTCTGTACATGATTGATGCCTATTTTATTTTATAAAATGAAAGATGTGTGATAGACTGACAGTCATTTACACGTTCAGCATACAAAATCGAAAACCACATTTATTTTGGTATAATTGAATAATGAGTGATGTAAAAAATATATGATGGAAAAAGTCCAAAGTTAATGTAGTCAGTTTATGTACATTCACATACGCATAGAAATGAGGTTGAGACTCTGATTCCAAAGCAAGCAAATTAGGAGTGAAGGGTGGAGCAGCTCGGTTTCTGAGACTCATTCATATGGACACCACTACGTGTTTACGTTGGGAGTTGCTCATATTAGATTCATTTTTTTATTTTAAATTTTATGGAATTATATATATATATACACATAAAATATTTTTAAATAAACAAAATAAAAAATACGATTTTCCATGTCTAGAAATCAACATTGCAGTGGTAACCCCATGCTCGCTCCATCTAGTCTAGAGTGTCACAAGTCACCTAGAAAATTTCACGTTTTACTTAATAATCACGCTTTAAAATATCTGCATTCATCTCCTCTAATTTAACTATTTTGAACCTCGATTTTTTCAAGTTTAAAAAATTATACTTAATAACGACCACATTCGTTATCATCTAATAAACAAACTCATTTATTAATCCTAATATTTAAATTTATCGGCATCGATCAAATAAAAAAATTTAATAAAAAACTCAAGTGTTTTGACAATTATATAAACCTCCTTTGTTAACTTTTTTAAAATTATATATATATATATATATATATATATCCTCATATTTGTTATATCATACATATAGTACCAATAATTTTGTGTTACCGTCTCATTGTTATTTTATTAATATGACACATTTAACTTATTGTTCGCCCATTTTCCTTTTTTCTTTTAAAAAAAAACACTAAAAAATTGATTATATCTACAGAAATTAATTAGTTTGAAGTTTTCTCTATTTTAACTAAATTACCTTAAAATTTAATATTGGTAATTTGAGATAGAATTTTAAGATTATAATCTGTAATATTAATATTTAGACACCTATTAATATTTAGACGTAATTTTGTAAGCAATAAATACTTAGGAAACTTAGGTGTAAGTCATTGCTTCTTGAATTTGGTCAAGTTTCATTGTTACTAAAACATGTTCATTCACACATAATTAAATATGCAGCTCTACTCTACATATGCCAACCATCTTTTATTAGCCTCCACCCAATTATTTTGCTCCCTTTTCTCTTTTTTAAACTCTATACAGCTAAGATTTGATGTTGAAACTTGTTAGATTGGAAAGTCTCTGATTGAATGTTTTCTTCAAAAAAATACCCTTTTTTTTGTTTTTAATAAATCAATATATTAATTATTTATAATAAAAAATAATAATTTATTAAAATAGACTGACAATTACTATTACAGTAGAAGACAAAAACGCAAAAACCTCTTTTGTGTTCTAATGAAGTTGCAAAAACAAACTAAAAGAACGTGCATTGAAGAAATAGGTTCAGGAAAAGCCATTTTATCATTTTTTTTCTTTTTTTACAAAGATTGTATTCACAAGTAGATTTAAATTGCTCATAGCTTCCACTCACTTTTGGCATGCGAAAATATCCAATTAACCCTTCTTTATTATATAAATATGCCAAGTCTGAAGCTCTAGGAAGGTTTTGAGACAGATTTTAGGTTCAATTATAGTAAAAATCAAGCAGTATCGAGTGTTTTGAGTCAAAATAAAATTAAGTGAAACAAGTCTCGAATTTAGTGGAATCCATCCCATATCAGTCCCATTATCATCCCTAAAATTTATAGCTCTTTTTGCATTTTGTAGGAGATAAATTGCATTAATTCTCTCTATATTATAGTCCAAGTATAATCACAACTTAAATATCAATCCATATGTCATAATTAGCATATAAATATAAACACACATAAATATTGTTGATATATGAAATTTTCTTTATTAGTATGTATACCACATCTATGAATTAAAGTTTATTAACTTTATAATTAGCATAATTGGGAAGACTTAGTCACAGCCAGCCACCCACTTCACAAACGCGTTATCCCCACAAGCTGGGGAGGTAATGAGCATTAAATCATTTTTTAATATTTGAACTATATAAATATATAAACATTTTAGCCCTCCAACTTTATCTTAAATTACACTTTATTTAATCCCCAGCTCTAAAATAGATGAGTTTACGCCCCATAAATGAAGATAAATATATTTACTACTACAATATTTTTATTATTATTTATTAAAATTAAATTCGTCTTATAATTATAAAAAATATGTATATAAATTTTAAAAATAATTATATTGTTGAAATTTAATACAATTAAAACATAAATTTAATTTAAAACATTATCTAATAGTTATATTTCTATTTAACAAATAAATTCACGTTAAAATTCATATAATGGCTCATTTCTTCCTCTCCATATGTTTTTTGCCCCATATTTTTCTAAATATAATTTCGATTCCCCCGCCGCCCTTATCCTCCGGGGAAATTGACTGCCGGAAACTGATGCAATCATTACGGCGGCTGACTTCACCCGGAAATAGTCAAACCCGCCACACAGGGAAACCACCACTTGCTGTATACAACGACTTTTCTTATAGTGTTATAAACTAAACATAATATTTTGTTCTGCCCGATTCTTTTCTTCTCTGCTGACTTTGCGCACTGCGATTGAGTATTTCACACCGTCATTTCAATTTTCTTTTGTCTAGTGAGAGAAAAAGAGCATAATTTTTTGTTAGAGAAGAAAATTATTAGAGGAGAGAGAGATGGACGCAGTGGCGCCGCCGGAGTCCCATGGTGGCGCCGTCGAGAGTGCGGCGGAGATGGTCCGGACTTACAAGGCTTGGGAAGGGAGTAATGTAACTTCCGTAACTTTTTGGTTTTTATCTGATTCTTTGAGAAAATTTTGATGGGTTCCTGTTATTTGGGAAATATAGTTATTCTTTGAAGATTAAGATCTTTACTATCAGGTTCTTGAATTGAGCTTTAACTTATCTTGATCGTCTTTTGGAGTTCGTTGTTATAGCTTTATCGGAGAGTTATAATCTGGAACATGTTATCTTGACTTTGCAATTAGTTTCAGATATGATCAAGTTTGAGCGTTTTAGAGGAAATATAAACCGGCATCGATGCAATTTTTATTTTCTACTGCCCAGATTTTTTTTTGAAGCAGCTTTCGCTCAATAATACTTATTGGGTATCTGGGGCAAAGAATAAAGCAATTTTTGGGGTGGTAGTATGGAAATTTAGCTTGTTTTATCTCTGAAGTATACATCTTGTCAATAATTTGATTACTTGTTGGCGTGTAACCTGAATGTGTACATGACATGGAGTAATGCAATAAACACTTGAGGTCATATATCAGTTAAATCCTTGGAAAGAAAGTATGTGGTTTTACAATGAAGTTTCTTGAAGGATCTGTTCCACGATCAGAAACTGCGTGAAAATTGTGGAGAAAGAATTGCTGCTGGTTCGCATGTATTCTGATATGTGGTTATCCATTTAATTTTATTGCAGATATTTTGTCTTGGGGGAAGGTTCATTTTTGGGCCAGACGCAAGATCAGTCTTGCTGACGATAGCCCTTATAGTTGCTCCTGCCACTATTTTCTGCATGTTTGTTGCGAGAAAACTGATGGATGATTTCTCTGGCGATTGGGGGATTGCAATTATGGTTGTATTTATTGTTTTCACACTATATGTAAGTTCCATTTCCTACTCTAAATTTTACGTTCGTTTCAAATGGTTCAGTATCCCACCAATGCAGTTGTTGAATTAGGTTGAGATTTTGGTTTTCTTTTTTTTTTTTATTTACTTTGACCAGCTGAGCTGTGATTTCTAAGCTATTGGTTGGATAAGGGCATTTGGTTGGTCTTATGATCATCATCTATCATTCTTGCAATAGTCCATGAGTTCTATGATCTAAACAAGAACTACCAATCCCTACATTGTAATCATCTATGCTGATGTATGGTAAACCTGGGCAAAAGTAATGAAGTTTGCCGAAAGTAATCTTTTGAACTACCGAGCAGAATGATTTCTGAAAAAAGTTGCTAGTTGTACCAAAGCAAAACCCTGAATGCAATCTTGATGTGTGTTCATATAGAATAATTGAAGTTGGGTTTGCTTTTCTGCATTCTGTGTGTTGAAGAAACAAGAGACAAGCATAATCAACATTTCGTAGTTGTATTTGCATTTCCAGGATTTAATGCTTCTTCTATTGACTTCTGGAAGAGATCCTGGTATTATTCCTCGCAATGCTCATCCTCCAGAACCAGAACACGATAATAGTATGGAATTCGGACCTGGGCAAACGCCCCGCTTGCCCCGGACCAAAGATGTTGTAATTAATGGAATAACTGTGAAAGTGAAATACTGCGACACTTGTATGCTGTATAGACCTCCACGTTGTTCACATTGTTCAATTTGCGACAACTGTGTGGAACGATTCGACCATCATTGCCCCTGGATTGGCCAATGTATTGGATTGGTAAGTACTTCCTGACAAATGCAGCACTTGTTTCAGTATTGAATATAATCCAGCATGAAAACTTCTTACTCAAAGTCTCGTTTAGTTTAAATGTTTTTGGAGAGTAATATTATAACACATACTTCTATCTGTGTCGACATCCATCTACATATGTGTACAAAGATTTGTTTCATATGAACCTTTTTTCTTGATTTTGGCTGCAGAGGAACTATCGGTTCTTTTTCATGTTCGTCTTTTCAACGACACTTCTTTGCTTGTATGTTCATGGGTTTTGCTGGGTCTATATTAAGAGGATAATGGATAGTGAGAAGAGCTCAATATGGAAAGCAATGACCAAAACACCTGCATCCATCGTGCTTCTTGCTTATACTTTCTTAGCACTCTGGTTTGTGGGCGGGCTATCAGTCTTCCACCTATACCTCATCAGTACAAACCAGGTAACAAGCTGATTATTGGTTTATGGGTATCTGTTCCCGAGTTTATACTATTCCTGTTCAAATACCTGATGGCTGGTTACTTTGAAATTTGAAAAGGAAGCAAGATGAGCTTTCTGTCTGTCTGATCATAATGTAGATTTTATGTGGGTTAAATGCAATTTACCCCCTTGATATGTGAAATAAGCAAATACCCCTTGAAAAAAGATAATTAGCAAATTAACCCCCAATGTTTTAAAAAATAAAGCAAAATTGCCCCCCTGTCAATGGTTTAGATAGGGGGTATTTTCCAAAATATTGGGGTAATTTATTATTTTATTTTTCACTAGAGGTATTTTGCTCATTTCCATATCATAGAGAATGTAAATTGCATTTTTCCCGATTTTATATTGTAGGAACACAATATTCTTAAAAATTAACCCAATAATTGCCTGTTCTCAGATTCATTTCCATTATCATTTTGGGAAACCTTTCTGGAAAGAGTTTGCCCAAAATATGTGAAATTGCCTCTCCGAAAAGTGTGGAAATGAAAATGTGTTTGAATGAGTCAGTAACAAAATTTGACCATTAAGCGATAGGTAGATTCAATATTCATTTGAAGAAAGCATGTTACATGTATAAATAGAGTATGTTTTATGAAATAGTGCGTAAAATGTAGGTGCATGGTTTTGAAGTTGTTTTCTCAAAATGTTAGCAAGAAAACAGTTAACGAAATTATGCCAAACAGACACATTTTCATTTTTACCGAAAGAAAATTATTTCTGCAAATGAATCCAAATCATAACAAATATTTGGAAAAGATAATAGAATCCCTTATTATACCCTTACATTGTGCAAATGCATTGTACTCGGACAATAACTTTTCTTCAATTTTAGTCGATGCATTCCCAATTATCATTATTTTCCTATCTCAAGCAAATTCTGTGGTTAATGAATAATCCTCTGTTCCCGAATTTGATCTGTATCACGTTGATGTGTATCTTGAGAAGTTCCCAACATGGACTTTTTCTTCATTGCAGTCAACATATGAGAATTTTAGATATCAATACAGCATGCGTTCCAATCCTTATAACAAAGGAATAGTTGGAAACTTCATGGAGGTATTCTGGAGGAGTATCCCCGCTTCCAAGAACAATTTCCGGGCAAAGGTGCAGAAAAAATCTGTGATACCATCTCACTCAATGTCTGCTAGTTTTATCAGCACAAATGTGGGAACTGCAAAAGGGGAGCAAGAGAAGGCGATGTGGGACATGCCCATCAACAGAGCCCTTGCAATAGGGTCCAGTCGGATAATTCTGCCCGATGGTGATAATAATATCACCGAAAATCAGCAATAGTAATTGAGTTGTGTAAATTAAAAGTCGAGGTGAAAAAGAGGAAGAAACTGAAAACAGCATAGCTTATATGCTAGCTAATGTGTGTATATGTAATTGTTCTGGTAGAATTCGATTTTGCCATTTCGTTTTCAAAGTTCCACCTTTCTCTCGTCCTCCTCCAACAGATCATGCCCTGTGCAAGATAGACTCTTAATGAATCTGCTTTCTGATAATTTCAATAAAACTTAATGAATTGGGCATATCAGCAATTGAAATTCGCAAACAAGGGTATATCCATATACAGACATCTGATACAATGAATGTAACTAGTGTTAAAAAAAAATTAATAACCACAGAAGATGATAGTAATAAATAATTTATATCATACACTTTTGTCTTAATGCAAAGAACTTGTGTAATTTGATTGTTGATAGGAGTAGACTCTTGGCATCAGATATCAGAAACCTTCTACTTCAGACCCAAGAGAAAGATCGGCCTAGTTCATTGCTGCTGCAGACGTTTCATGATCAGAAGAGACATATCCATGTAACGTTGAGCGCAGTTTGTGAGGCAAGTCGATTCGCTAGAACTGAACTTGCTTCCAGGAGTACCCGTTATGCATTTATCCCAGCAAGCAGATGTAAGCTTTCCGATCATTTCATTCACCATAGCTTTTTGTTTTTCTTGCTGTGAAGATAAAGTGATGTAAATTAAATGCTAACAGAAAGCCTTTAGCAAGACAAAGAATTCTGAGAATCAGCAATAAGTCCATGCCCATCAAACACACTTGCTCGAATTCCATGATAAATTGATACAGCAAAAGAGGTGATAAAAATTATGTTAGGCAGATAACTATAATTAAACATAGTTAGCAATGGCACGCCAATCCCCAGCCTTTTTAGGCTAGGGCTTAAAAAGAAATGGGCGAAAGCTTCGCTTAGTGTAAATAAAGGCTGGGCTTTTTAGCCAGTCTTTATTTCAGTTAATTTATTTAAAAGAATAAAAACAATAAAAAATATCTTGCAAAAACGAGTGAAATTAGAAATTAGGGAAGATTTGGATTTTGATTGATGGATATTATATATTTGTGTTTATAATGATTATGTAGGATTGTTTAATCATCTTGACTGTTTTGAACTCTTTTGTTTTTCCTAAGACTTATTATTATGCAAATTTCTTTTATGGTATGATGATTAAAATTATTTCTAGTGTTTATATTTACTTATTTGTGCATTATTGATGTGAATATATACTGATGTATGAAATATATAATTTATTTCTATACATGTGCGCCGTAGTATAAAAATGTGCGCGCCGCGCCGTGCGCATGGCTCCAGCGGACCCTTGCGCCATGTTGCGCCATGCGCTATTAACAACTATGCTATAATAACATCAAACATCCTTTCCTAGTGCATTGCCTAGACTAATATCTAGGGACAATAAATGGTCCAAAAGCAAATAATAAAAAAGAAATAGGGCACAGGATCAATATAAAGGGAAAGGAATAGGGAAGTGCATGGCATAAATCTTACATTAAAAATTGTTCAACAACCGAGGCAATTTATTAGGGTTCCATTTCATATGGACATTAGAGGTTCAATAATATTCCACTCTAGCATGTTTATAACCTTCCAAAAAAGAGGTTAGGCAGTTAAGGGAAAAATATATATTATGCCCATTTAGCCACAATCAGCTATCAAAGGGCAAGTTATTTGCACTTGCCAATAGTTGTATACTGCCAGATGAAACAACACAGTAGAAGTTTCCAAAAGTTGAGAATTAAATCAAGGACAATCTATGAAATTCAAATTTTCAATTGGTGGAAGTTCTATGAAGATCCAGGAATTGGTTTATGTGCCAATGGCATTTAACTTGTACACATTTTGCAATCACACTCAAAAGTTTTAAGTCCTAAATATCCTTTTCATTCGAAAAATGTATTTTTGAGATGGCTCCTATCCATAACATATACGATGAAGTACACTTAAGGGGAAGTGGAATTGAAGATTCTTAGTCATGAATTGCCTTCTCTTAGTCCAGATCAATCCAATGACCTGATCTCCTTAACTTTTTCCTTTATTATCATTGGGATAACAACTTGTATATTTGATCTGCGCGAGTGTCGAAGATAAACATATACGACAACAAGTTATAAGTGAAAAAAACAAGAGGCCGAAACCACAAAATAAAGACTCGACACTACTGAATCTCGACAGTGTTACAGGAGCTACTGTATCAGGAACAGCTAATGCAAATTGAAAAACAAAGCTAGTGCCTCCTTATATGTTTAAGTTGATGGTTTCCAAGCACAGTAGCGAGAAAGTTGTTTAGTTGGATCAGCTTGAAAGGGCAATCTGCAGAAGACCCAAACTTTATGCAATCCAACATGCATGGGACAAGCAGACAGAGATCAAGGCTGACGAGACTTCAAACTTCAAAGTTTAAATTAGAACATAGTCTCTATTCAAGCATGATGGGGGGCTAAGCATCTTCGCTAGCAAGCCCAAACAAGAAGTCAATATCTTCAGCTCAATTTTCTTAATGTGTAGAGAGATGTAGCTTCCTTGGGTACTCTACCAACTAAAGTTCCCAAATTAACCTGCCTAATAGCCTCTAATAAACCTGCTTTGGAGGTTGCTATCCAATAAGCCACTCCACATTATAGTTTGAGCTACAATTGCATATCAAGAACTTATGCTTCTTCAACACTCCGAACATTTAGTGCCACAGTCTAAGGAAAATCATCGCAGCTTAAATCAGATTACAACTTGAGCTCAAAAATTGGAATCACAAAGATGTAAACATCTGGTTGCAATTTGCAAGCAGGAAATATCGGCTAATCCAAAAAGTTCTCCAAGCTTATTACTTCAACCTCCCCAAAATTGCTGAGGTGACAACTGAGGGAATTTCTTTTTTCACTAACTTCTAATTATATCTCCCCAAAATTATTTCTTGATATAATATCAGTTTTCTTTTCATACAACTTCAAAATATTCAAATAACATAACAAGGAAAAGAAGAAAAAAAAAAGTTCCCGAAATTTCTTTCAACAATGAAAATCCAAAAGATTGGAATGGAGGATTGAGGACCGGCAACAAATCAAAATTGAAGGTACACATAGGTATATGCAATATTATAAACCGACCCAGAATCATTCACAAATAGTTGCAATTACTTACATCGAGAAAGTGCTGCAAGTCAGGGGAGTTGAGCGACGAAGAATCCATTGCAGATGAGAGAATTTCTTGTACTTCACCTTCACAATCACAAGCATAGAAAAACCCTAGGAAAACCCGCTTAAAACAAGGGGAGTAGGAAATGGAATATTGGATCAAATATCTGGGCTTGGCCCAGATAAATATGGCCCACCCACTCAATTTTAAGTCCCTAAGGAGTATAATAAATTTCTCATTTTAAATTCAATTTTGATTATGAACTAACAATTATAACTTCTGTTTTAAATTAATGTTATTATTTTATTTAAATTCCCACAATATATTTTGAACAAAAAGAAAAATAATTTAATTTCTTAAAATCTTAGTACAAAAATCCTCCTTAACTTGTTATTATTCTTGTCTCTTGAATTGGCTTGACAATCAGGTTGGATCCCACTAAAAAAAATAAATTATTTTCTATATCGACTATGATTTAAAAATAATAAAAATTTAATTATTTATCATAATTAGATAACATCAATTTCGATGACAGTTAATTAATATTTTATATATTTTTAGCTATGATTAAATTATTTTTTACTTTTAACTGTGACAATTAACCATGACAATAAAATTATATTTCTTTCAATACATAGAGATGTGGGTTGGGTTGAGATGGGTCGGAACGTATTCTGCATCCTACTAAGAGCGATGTATCAAGTGGGACTGAATGGGCTTCGAGTTGTATTAATAATAACTTAATAAGTGAGGTGAATTAAATCTCGAGTTCAACCAAATCTTTCTTGAAACCTATTCTATCTCCATTTAAATTTTGAGGAATTAACATTATTTTTTGTACTAATACAAAATTAATTAAAATACATTAAGTTATTTTTGTATTAATGCACATAGTTCATATTATTGACAATTAGTGACGTTCAAACATAATTAGTTGCGAACATTTTTTTATATTCTTAATTATTATTTTTTATATATAAATTTTCATTTAATTTATTATTTATTTTTTCATAATATAGATTTAATTAATTATGTATAATAAAACATCAATATCATAAAAAAATAAAAAATAAAACAAGCACATTCGACCAGGTTTCAACCGAATCGATATATGGATCGGGTCTATGTTTAAAACTGGATCTAATTAGGGTTCACTTAAAGGCCCAAGATTGCCTTAAGACCGATAATGAATAATAGTGGGTCGATCTCATATCGAGCTTTCTTGGACTACTTTGTGTCTGTGTTGAACTGTTTATGCCATTGTGCAACTACTGATAGAAAAAAAGAGTATGTGTCTAAACTTAAACAGGAATGGAATAATTAGAGGGAAATGAAATGAAATAAAATTTGAAGTATGTTGCATGTAGGTTTGCCTTTGTTTTTAATAATTTAATGAGCTGACTTTATGACTTTTGAACACCAATGAAAAAATAAGGAAGAAAAAGCAACTTCTTATAGGTGAAGGAAAGAACCCAATCCCATTTTCAAGTCAATTTCCCTCTCCTCCTTCCCATCTTTTTCAGGGATTTATTACTTTTCCATAAAGTACAAAACTTTTTTCACTTCTTTTTTGCTTTCACCCCCCAACTCCAACCAATATTCAAAACACATACCAATAAGTATGTGAATCTCACCTAATCAAAGGGCTGGATCACTCTACTTTATATGTCAGAAATCCATAATTATAAAAGCGATTGATGCTAAATCTAACTACATTTCATTTAATTATGAAATTAAATAATATTTCAAATATGGAAGTTCAAACGAATCGAATAGAAAATATACGTGAGTTTGATTTTCTTGGTGAAATTAATACTTCAAGTATAGAAAGTTATTAACTAAATAAATATAAGAAGAATCGACAACCTTAATCAACAGGTTCATGTTTGGCTATATATAAATGAGTTTATAAGTTCATACGTTGTGAAATATGTTTGATTTTACTTTAAACGTAAATTTTTAAAGTGTTTGATTAAAAGAAGATTGCGGAGTTTATAAGATATTAGAAACAATAATTATATCGTTAGAATGATAAAAAAATTGCAAAAACTTGTTAAATTTTAAAAATAAGTTAGAAAATCTTAACGTCTTATTTGTTTATTTTTCTTTTTTTATTTGCTGATTTTATTTATTTTTTAAAAAAATTTACCACACTTCACAATATCTTATCATATGTTTTTTAAAAGAAAACTTTCAAGTATGGCCCAACAACTAATTAAATTTATTTAAAAGATCTTATAAGCTCATAAATCTTATATATAAGATGTTTTTAGAACTCGTAAGATGTCAAATCTTATTTCAAAATTCAGTTCTCAAAGAGTTTAGATAAAATTATACGATTGGGCTTATAAGATGTTAGTAATAATAAATTTGTGTAACTAACTCGCACAGAGTTATATAAGTTTCTAACATCTTATTTTTTTAGTTTATAAGCATATTTTCCAAAAAAAAATTACAAACACTCTATAACATCTTATAAAATATTTTAAAATTTATAAGCTCAGACAAACACCTCGAATCAGGTATAAACATATACATACCAATAACTTAACTAGGGGTGCATAGTCTACCTCTTTAAGAAAAAGACTTCAATAAAGAACAACAGTGACAGCATGATCTTTTATGAAGAAAAAAAAAGGGAAAAAGAATAAAATAAGTTGTGAGTGATTCCATCTCTATAAAGAGTGAAGCTTTCCATGCAGGTTGACAGCTCCAGTACTGATCAGTGGCCTGTCGAGGCTCTACCTCTCTCATCATTCTCTTAATTCCCAGTAACATTCTCAGTTTCTTTGGTATTATATATTGCAGCTAATAACGTCTGATCAAGAATGGAAAAGTACTGCTTGAATGTTGCTGGGGATGGAGGGAGCAAATTACCACCTGGATTTCGATTCCAGCCCACCGACCAAGAGATCGTCTTTCAGTACTTGGCACGTAAAACTTTTTCCCATCCATTGCCTCCTCTACTTATTCCAGAGATCGACGTTTCCACCTTCGATCCTTGGGAACTTCCAGGTTTTTTTTTTTTTTTTTCCTCATATTTTTTCTTGATTTTTCGCCGTTCTTGATCCCTTGTGTACCGTATTAACTATATCGCCGATAGAATGATTTTATTAGTTATCACGGGATATTTATCCGTGATAATATCCGATAACGTTGAAAAGTTCTATTTGATAATGAAATTTACATTTTTTTTTCTTGTAATGTGATTTATTTCATATATTACATATGAACATCTTCTTATTGCTGTAGCTTATAATGAACTATTTTTTTTATTATAAATCCAAGTTTAATTTGACAATAATGGTTTATTTTATTGAGAAACTTCTTAACATATACTAATGAGAATTAATTATTTATTTTGTTTTTAATTTTTTATTTTATAATTTTTACTCTTTTCAATTAACACCTTGTAATACATTTTGAAATTAAATTATCCATATTTTGCACGCTAACTAAACTTTCTAAATATAGGTAATTCCGACCAAGACAAGTACTTTTTTAGCAATAAGGAGGGCAACACAAGACGGAACGGTGATAGAATCAGCAGAGGGACTTGTTCTGGTCACTGGAAGGCCACCGGTTCGACCAAACGGATAATTTGCCCGAAAAGGATGCCGATAGTCGGGATCAGAAAATCCCTGGTCTTTTACAAGGGAAAGAATCCTCTTGCTTGTAGGACTGATTGGATCATGCATGAGTACTTCATCGCTCTTTCTGGACATATGGATTGTGATATGCAACAGAAAAAGAACTCTCAGGTAAATATTCATGTCTTTTTTATAATTAGCGAACTGATGAATATATTATGATCCGAGTAGTTTATAAATGAATAGCAACGAAATCCAAAGTCAGGATTGATCTCTTTTTTTATCCGAATCCATCGTGTTGAATATTTAATATCTCTAACATCGTCAACTAAAATTTCTGACACCAACGTGTTTACACATTTGCTCCAGTACTCTATTAACAAGATTTTGGAACTACCAAAAATTGCAGGGTTCATTGGTTCGAATAGGGAATTGGAGTTTGTGCCGTGTATTTTTGAAGAAAAGAATTAGCAGCACAGCAGAAGAAGTGGAAGAGAATTACGATGGTTATAATCCTAGGAAGTATGATCATTTCATTACAGGGGCAGATGATGATGTAACTAGCGACACAGATTCTTGTTCTGCCTCATCATCATCATCCTCCTCTCCTCCACACTAGGTCTCTTCCACTTCCTACAACATTTAAATGTAATTATGGACCATTGATCAACTACTAATGTAGTTTTTTGAGTTATATGTTTGAATCAAATTAAAGAGTGATCATTTTAGTGTAAGGTTTAAATGGTCCGCAACTCAGATGATTTCAAGAAATTTATAGGTTTAATGCAATTTACTTTTACGTCATATCGTAAATGAGCAAATACTCCTTATAAAAAAAAAAAAGAAGAAAGCAATTTACTCTCATGTGTTTTCTAAAATGAAGTAATTTATCTCCGTACGCAGACCATATTTTAAAAATACATGGGAATAAATTACTGTATTTTAAAAAATACAGAAGGTATTTTGCTATTTTCTTTTTCGTAATAGAATAATTTGCTCAGTTACGATATCACAATAGGGTTGTTTGCATATTCCCAAAAAATTTTATATATACATGACATGGCGTTCATCGAATAAAGTCGAATATAATCGAATCAAAATTTTAGTATGTCGAGACGTACTAAATTTCGAAATGAATTAATCTTGATATGTATACTGATTTTTGTGTTCAAAAATATTTAAAAAAATTACACTTCTTCTTTATTTTTTAGTTTTTTGACAAATAAAATAACAAAAAATAATAAAGGTATTCAATACGGTTTGATCGATAAACCAAAACTAAAAACTGAAATCAAATCAAATACTATTTTTCTAAAAAAATAAAAATCAAACTTCGTATTTGATTTTGATTTATTTCAACCGATTCATGGGCATTACCCTTAAATGAGAATTTGTAATATATAGAAGATTTCTCCTATATATTCATTAATTATTGCACGAAATAATTCACTTTACAAGTTTACATATATATACATTCCATGTACGTATAGAAGTATTTTGTTTAATATATACAGAACCAACATGAATTTTATACACGTATATCTATAATATATATAAAATGTAATACAAGATGCGATAGAATTTTATACTAAAATATCTGGGGGTGATATTATTATTATTATTATTAATAAAATAAAAGTGGGAGAACCTAATTCTTGTAAGGGAAAGGGGGTGGAATTTTGTGAAGGAAATAGAGGTTAAGTACAAACAGGAAGCATAGCATATAATTGTTGCTTTTATGGGAAGAAATGTCTTTTGAGACATGAAGCAGATCAGGAGATAGAATCTGTGCTCCTTCACTCTCTTACACTACTTTTCTTGTCAGAGAATGAAATTAATTCCTCAGCAACAGCCACACAAAGTGAAGATCTTCAGTTTTTATTTTTAAATACTGATAGGGGCAGAGAAAGAGGATTCCAATCTATACTATTAATTTCTTTTTACGTTAAATTGGTTCCTTATTTATTGCATTTTATATTTAAATATTAATTTCTCACTAAATACTAAATAAAAATATTAAATGGACCGTCGCCGGTTGGCACAAATTTTTTGGTCTTCACATTATTATAATAGAAGATTATAATCATAGTCCCAAAATATAAAATTATTTATAATATTAATCTCGTACTTTTTGAAATAATCAATATTTATAGTCCCACAAATGGCGCAAAGTTAGATCAATTGTAAAAAACTTGTAATGGTTGGGACTAACTTTATAATATTTTTAAAAAATGTAGAACTCACTTTGTAATATTTTCCTAAAGTGTGGGACTAACGTTACGACAGTGAGACTATTTTATAATGGCAAAATCGTACTTTTGGTTCCACAAAAATAAACCATTATTCATCAGACACTTTTGGTTTTCATTTTACCCCCTATATCTTTCAAAAAAGGTTAAAATCTTCCACATATTTTAAAAATAGGCTAAAAATCTCATGTTTTGCAAAAGAACTCATTTTGAGCTCATATTAACTAAAATACCATGTTTTTATTTTATAAATTCAACCTCCTTTATTTCTTGTAATTTAATATTATTTTTTATTGTACTTTTCTTCCTCCTGAAAATAAATAATTATTTTCTTAAATATATTTATTTAAATATAAAAATACTGGAAAAGTATATTGAATTTTTAAAAATAAAATTAACAATACATAAAAGATTAATATAATAAAGTTCATCGGAAGTTAGATATCTATAAGAATATAAAGTTTAATCAACTATAACAATTATCTATTATTATTTCGTTTACATATATTTAAATATATTATTTTACCTATTATATATAATATTTAATTAAATTACTATTATAAATATTTAAAATAAAATTTTAATATTTACTTTTATTTATTTTTAAGTTTCTGATTTTGTAAATTTTTTAAAACTTCAAATTTATAAATTATTAAAATATAAATTTACTATAATTAACCCCCTACTCTCCACCCCACAACCAGACCTCCTTCTTGGTCGCAACGCCTAAGTCTGGATGATCGCGGCGGAGGGAGGTGGGGTATGGGAGGGGTTCCAGGAGAGGATCGGTATAAATTAATTTTAGTACTAAAAAAAAAAAAGTAATAATAATTTTATTTTTTATAATATATAATTTTGAAAGTTCTTAAAAAATTAAATGAAATTTGAGCATTTATTTTTCAAGTCAACAACTGTTAACTAGCGGAACATGATCTTTTACTGTTACATTTAACGGCACAGGATAAATAGTGTCGAAATTTTATGTCAATCCAATAAAACGAGGGAGCAAAAGTGAGAACGACTTTATCTAGTAGGACCAAAGTGCAAGTTTGCTTTTTTATAATATTTTTTTAAAGTGTGAAACTAATATTGGCTATTTTAGAAAGGGGTTTAATGTAAATTACACTCATGTGATATTAAAAATAAACAAATTATTCCATGTAAAAAGAAAAATATCAAATACCCCCATATGTTAGTGAAAATAGAGCAACTTACTCCCCTCAGGCAATTTGTGTAGTCCACGTGATTTTTCTGATTTTTTTTTATTTTTTAAAATTTTAATTATAATATATATTTGCAACATTATTTATGAACCGTTGGATCTTATTTATCGAAAGTCCAAATTTAACTAATAGATTAATGGATTAGATCTTACGTAATTCAAATCAAGGATCTAGATTTGAAGTTGTAATTTATCTAATATTTATTTATGCAAATATTAATTTAGAATACATTATATATAATGTATTTATATACATAATTAATGTTATATATGTAAATATATGTACATAGACAGAGAGAAGAGAGAGAAGAACGGTTTGAGGGCGACGCGACGGGCAAAAGGAGCCGGGGAAGGGAGGAGAGGCGACGGGGGGCACTGTTTATTTTTTTCTTTTTTTTCCTTTTGGAGGGGGAAGGGGGATTGGTTTTTGAAGGGAAGAGGAGGGGCGGCGGTGGGGGTTGGGATGGCGTGATAGTGAGGGGGTGGCCATTGAGGCGGTGGAGTGGAGGGAGGAAGGGGATGACCGGTGGTTGGGGAGTGGGGTGTGTGTGTGTGTTTTAAATAAAAATGTACATATTATTAATTAGTTTGGGGAAAATTACAATTTTGATCTTGTAAATATACATATGGGGTGGTAATTTTAATCTTGTAAGAATATATTTGGCAATTTTGTTCTTGTAATTTTAAAATTTTCGTACACTAAGGACAAAAATGATCAAAATTTACTAAAATAATCAGAAAAAATGCATGTAACATGCGTAACTAAGTTAATTGGATACACTTTTTAAACTCATTTTCATCCTCAACATGAAAAAACTTTCAAATAACAAGACAAATTGCAAAAATGAATTCGTACAAAACTAAACCACACCATACTTACTATTAGTTTGTCACGTGGTCTAATATCTGATTTCCCTCAGAAAAATATGAGTAGAACTAATTATATCATCCATTGTTACAGAAATTAACCTCCGCTCAGGACCATCCGTTGTTGAGAAAAGACCTCCTGAATAATAGCCCACTCCTCCAGAAAATTACCACTGGAAAAGCATTTGACCATCAAAAAATACCTTGTAAAAAATTAGCTTCCAGCAAACAATGACCTTGTCTAGGGGAACACAAACATAAGTCATGACAAAATCCTACATTCTTGTTCATTAAATCAAAACTTGTACTGCTCATTGATCGGACCCTTTCCAACACTTGTTGTAAATACATATAACATCAAACTAGGGTTTCTTCCTAGTCTCGATTTTCTTGTCATCCAACGTGGGTAGACATCGATCCGCCTTGCTTGCATGTATCGTTGAGCCTGCAATACCATGGGTTGCGGTGGCTCACGGTTAGATGGGGATGGCATGGTGATGCCGCCGCCCAAGGGCCGACCGCTCTTCCTACACCGGCTGGACGAGCTCAAGATGCGAAGGCACACACGGCCCCACAAGGTTACAATATCAACCCCTTCCAAGAAAGAGTTGCTTTGGCATGAGGATGGATCGTCTACGTACAAAAGTGCCCCAAAAATCGTAACTTTCTCCCCCAGGGGCGAGGGCGAGGGCGAGGGTGAGGACAAACACAAGGATGACAAGAAACACAAAGATGTAAGGAACGTCGACATTAGAGAAAAGGGTAGAAATGGTCATAAAGTGAGCAAGAGTGAAATTAGTAGCGTCGATGATGGTGAGGAAGACGATTACGATGATGAGAGAATGATCGGGCATGCCCCGAGCTCCCCTAGCTTTCGAGTGTATTTCAAGGATGATGAAGAAGACAAACACAATGACATTGGTGACTACATCTAGCTCATCTTGATCATCATGTTAATTAGATTAATCAATTCATTAATTGTTTCACATAACATATATATATATAGATATGTTGCTAATGAAATGCTGGTGTAAATATTTATGCAGGTAGGCATGATGCCTTCAACAGTGCGATTTCGGTTGGTGGTGCCGTCTCATCAGAGGTAAATTTATAACTGCATATCCTCAAATATATGTAACAACTAGCTAAATTCCTAATATTTTTAATTTTATTTGACACGGGATGATTTTCCTAAAAAAAAATATATCATAAAGAGATAAATTATAATTTATGTTTTATCTTTAAAAGTTGGATATACTATTTATATGTGAAATTACAGGTTAATTTCATTTATCCCTATAAAAATAATTACAAAATTTTCCTGAATAAAAAAAAAATGACAGCGTCCCTGAACTTTTAGAAAGAAATTTAATGCCTCCCACATCACGAGGTTTTGTTGCCCCCTTCCCCTTTCTTTTTTTACCAGAAACTTATTGCATATTGATATTTTGGCCCAATTGTATAGATATCTCCAGAACTCTTTTAAGAGGTGTATTTATAATTTTATAAAAATACGAGGTGTTTGTGTAATTAATACACATATAACAATAGCAATATACATTTTAGTTCTTAGCCAGCTGCAATGACATGAGGACTAGGAAACCAATCACAGGAAAATTAAGTCAAAACATTTGATTTGTCTTTTGTTGTGCAGGAGTCTGCTGAAAACAAATCCCAGAGAGGAACAAAAGAGAAGAGTTTCTAGCAAGGTCGACTTTGTTCAGAATTATGAAATTTGATTGTTTAATGTGAAATAATTATAAGATAGCAACTTAAATGATTATTTCTTGTAATATTTCTGATTTGATAGCGATTTCGCTAATTATCGAAGTTGAGATTCCTCTTTGTATTATTCTCCTAGCCACGTATTTTTGTGAGATTTTACTTTTGACCCCATGTCTCATCAAAATTTGCACTGTTAGTCCAAATATGTAGCATTTAGTACATGCATGTTTATATTTTGATCTTATCAATGACCTGCAATTAAGGATCAAGTTATGAATATTGGAAAATCCCGACACCACACTCCATACTTGAGCTAAACCAAGCTGTTAATGGAATATTTTAATCAAGTCAAGTTTGGTCGAATCAAATCAATCGTAAAATAAATATAATATACTTGTTATGTGATTGATCACTTTTCATGAATTGTACATAAAGTATAATACAATTTATTGATAAATTTGTAAATATTAAGCTTATTTTCTCAAACACTCCAACTTAATTTTTTCTTTTTTTTTTTACTTTCCACTTTTGTTCTAGAACACTTTTAATTTATATTATTGTTTAACACTTTTTTTTTTCAACTTACTCTCACCAAAAACGATAAAAGCTATTACAAACAGTACTCCTGCAATGCTTAAAAATAATAATATATTAAATTAAATGATAAATATGTAATTAGTATGATTGAGAACAATATCAAACTTAAACTTTCATGATTGGACATATGAGCATTTATGTTTTTATTTGGGTTAAATACATTTAGACCTCATTTAAAAATATGAAATTATTTTTTAAAAATAAATTTTGAAATATTATTTACACTCTTTGGAAAATTCATTATTTATACATGACCATTTTTATTAAAATTTGGTTGAAAATTGTCGGTGCTAGCAAAATAATTACATAAAATTTTAATTTTACCCTTTATTTAATGTTCCCGTATAATAATTTTATACTGATAAAGAAAATAATGTAATGATGTTAATTTAGTACAAAAATTTACATGAAAATGTTGAATGAGGGACAAAATTAAAAATTGGTATAATTTCTTTTGCTAACATCAATATTTTTCATTCAAACCCTAACGAAAGGGGGTTGGGCGTAAACGAAATTTTTTTTAAAAGTGTAATTTCAAATCTTATTTGGAGGAAGTGTAATTTTACATTCTCAATGGAGGTCTACGTGTAATTCACCCTTTTTATTTTATACTTTACTTTTCTCTTTGGGATAATTACACTATCCTTCCATGAAATTTGATATAATTGCACGAGACCCCAATGATTTAGGAAATTATATTTATACCTCTGATTTTTGCTTTTGTCTAATAAATATATTCCTCTATTAGTCACAATTCATCGAATTTATTAATATTAGAAAATAAATTAAATAAAAATTTATATTTACCACAACTTGATTTATTACTAACTTATAGCAGGTACTGACAAATAATTTATATATACATACAATTATATATATATAATATATATAAAATACAATATATATGAACAAAGCGGCGATGTGGCCTAGCACAAAAGGCCGTCGCCCCCTTCTGTAAGGGCGGCGTTGGCCCCCACTTTGATGGGCCATCGCCATCACCCAAATCTAGGTCGATAGGCGATGGGCAGTGAAAGCAAAAGAGAGACGTCGAGGGGATGCATTGAGGAGACGATGAGGGTGATAATTTTTCTAAATTTTTTAGAAATAAGTAAAAACAATCACTATGTTTGTTTTCATTTTCAACTTATTTTCGAGACAAATCAAAACATACCCAATGTTTGTCATCATTCAAAAACACCTTATTTAGGTGTTTTTAACTGTTTTAGTATAAAAACATACACATATATATACATAAATATATATAAAAAAGGCATGATTTGACAATGAATAGTAATTTTTGTCTCTCAAAATACAACATTAAACATATAATACTTATTTTAAATTATCTCCAAAGACATGATTTGACAATGAATAGTAATTTTTGTCTCTCAAAACACAACATTAAATATATAATACTTATTTTAAATTATCTCCAAAAATAAATCCAAACATACATACTATCTCTAACACACACTTGTTTATCTCTCTATTTCCACAAAACACTCAGAAAACGAATCCAAACATTATGAATAATTTTTCTACATTTAAAAAAATAATAAAAAATTATTAAAATACTTATAATGAATAGTTTAATTTAATAATTATTTATATTAAATAATATAAGATAATTTTAAAAAATTGATATAATATTTTTATGTTTAATTAATATATTTTATGGATAATTATAGTCAAACTAAATAATAATTTAATTTAGTTAATAATATATAATTATATAATTGATTGATATTTATATATATCAATATTAAATTTAAATGTGAATTTTCATTAGTATATTTATTTTTGTGTGGTGATTTTCAATTTAGAATTTTAACCTTTAGAAACTTTATATACTTTTTAGGTATTCTGATATTTAATTAATATATTTTATAAATAAATATAATTTATTAAAATATATTTAAATTATAAAATATTTTAAATTAACTATTAATGTATTATTTATTAATATATTAACATAAATTAACTATTAATGTATTATTTATTAATATATTAACATGTCAAGAAATCAGGCAAAATAGACATTTACACATATAGTACAACCAAAAAAAGTCAAAAAATAAAGCCAATTCGCAATGGTATTTGTTAGTTTCTAATGAAAAAGAACTTTTTCCTTGTATTTTAAATAAAATAATGAAGATTTTTCATCTATAAAATTAACATAAGTGAATTTGGAGCCATATCACCAAATACAAAGGTGTTACATGCAATTTACCTTTACACTCTGGCAGTACATTCTCTCCACACCCCCCGCAGTGATTGAAACTTGTACTTTTAAGCCACTCAGACGAAAGACAAGGTACAACAGCTGAAAGCATCCTCAGCTGACCAGGCCGCCAAACGAACAACAGAATTGTTCTCTCTCATCAGTCTATTTCACCAATAGAAAAGGACAACAAAGAGAGAGAATAAGGACACACACACATATATATACACACACACATATTCTCACTCTGTTCTAAGTTTCTAACCATCTTGTATTCAAATCGCTCCTTCAACAGGCATAGGATCTACTCAATTTATTGAGTTTATCGCCTTTTAGTGGAGTTCATACGCGTTTTAGTTGTGGCAGGTCGACGGGTATTCGTTTTGCATTCAAAATGGGTTTTGTGGTGTGAGATTTGATCTGGAAATCAGAATCTGATTTGGGTACATATTCTTTATGTATGATTATTGTGTTTTTTTATGTTAATCAGGGTTTTGTTGAAAAGAGAGGAAAAGAGGATGTTCGGATTTATAAGGCAAAGGGCGGCATGCAGAGGCAATCATGCTTCGGTATATTGGTGGTTCCTAAATTTTGTTGGTTGTTTTATTTGATTTTGGCTTTATCTTGGTTATGTAACTGTTTTATTTAATTTTTCTTCGCTTTAAAGAGTTTGGAGCGAGGGATTCGAGCGACTGCATTGAGGACCTTTTCTTCATCTGGGAAGGAGGTAATAAGTATTCTCATGTAGTCAGAAATTGTTGTTCGATGATGCATTGATCTTTGGGCCGTGGAAAATCTTTGATTTGTCTAGAAAGATGATTGAGTAGCATTATGTTTCTAAAATCTTTTAACTTGGTATGGTAACTGGTGGTTTGTAAAATTACAATAGAGCACAAGATTTATTTGTTTCTTCTTACTCCCTCTCCGTGAGGAGTATTGAAAAACTTGATCGTTATGTATAAAAAGTTGGATAGCCAGTTTTAGTGCTACTGATAGTGCAAGTATTATTGGAGGTGAATGTTCATTTAAGGTTATTCAAGTTTCTATATGATTTGTCTCTAATCACAGAGACGTATAATATGTGAGTCATGGTGAATGATGTTTCTATCGTCCTTTGTTGCAGATGACAGTGCGTGATGCTTTAAATTCAGCACTTGACGAAGAAATGTCTGCTGATCCCAAAGTCTTTCTAATGGGTGAAGAGGTGAAGTTTTTATTGGTTTGAATGAGAGAAAAAAGTTCTTTCTGTGTTGTTGATTTGTACTTTTTGTTCTAATAAACATTTTACATGTTTTCTATTGTTATTTAGGTTGGTGAGTACCAGGGTGCGTATAAGGTGAGTGTCAATTCAATTATCACCTCAGGTTTAAGGTAAAATATTGGTTTTACATACTAGTTATTGATCTACACATGTTCATTAGATCTCCAGAGGGCTTTTGAAGAAATATGGCCCTGAGCGGGTTCGTGATACACCTATTACCGAGGTAGGATTTGGTCGTGTAATCATGAATTGTTTATTTGGATTGAGTGATAACCATTTAATGCTCAACCGTATAACACTGTTCCAGGCTGGATTTACCGGTATTGGAGTTGGTGCAGCATATTATGGTCTAAAGCCTGTAATAGAGTTTATGACCTTTAACTTCTCAATGCAGGTTAGCATTTCTTTGCTTCAAGTGATGTTTTGGTTTCATGGTTTTGAAGCTTGGAAATATTTACTTCCACTAATACCTTCCTTTTTTAAAATTTCATCTCCGAGGCTGCAATTTTTTGCTGCAAGTGGCAACCTTTTCTTTCCTGCTGTTATCCTGGACCTTGATACATTTAAGATCCTGTACTGATGTTGCACTTCCTATTTCATGGCTATTCTTTCATAATACAGCATCTCTGGGTTTGTTTTTTGTTTTAAAATGGTCAATGGCGATGTTATCTCAAGATACACAAGTTCAGCCATGAAAAGAACTTTACTGTGTTAATTGTTGGCAAACATTAATTTGGATTTGTCCTGGAAATGATTACTTAAAATAGCGAGCTCGCTGGAAAAATTGATAAAAAGTTTTCTCTGGTTGCTGCATTCTTCTGAATATAGATGCCACAAATCACCTTTGCTTAGTCATTTTATCAATGAGAATAAGACTGAACAATTCAGTGTCAACCTCGCCATATGTGTGAATGAATGTCGTACTTCGCTTTCTCATTTTCATATTTATGAAGTCAGAAGTTCTCGTAACTCAGCTTTTTCCTTTTTGTTTTTGTCTTAGGGGGTGGGGATAGAGTATAAAGTAGGTTATGGAGGATTTTATGGGTGCAATTTGAGCTTTTTCAATGCTCTGAACATGAAGAGTTTTATATGCATTCTTTAATATAAATAAAATAAAAACAAAAATGGTTAACGTAATGTCTAGGAGGCATCTTACACGGTTATTGCAGGCCATTGATCACATTATTAATTCGGCTGCAAAATCAAATTACATGTCTGCCGGTCAGATATCAGTGCCTATTGTTTTCAGAGGCCCAAATGGTGCTGCTGCTGGCGTAGGTGCTCAACATTCGCAGGTATGAATTTAAACCAGTTGGCTGGAAGTCCTAGTTGAGATGTCTTTGTAATGTTTAAACCTGTGAGTAGTGTTATAGTTACATCTTTTTCTTGTTATTGACCTAGAGCTTTGCCATGCCACTTTGGTCTATAAACTGCCAGTGCTCCACATCCTAAACCAAAGGTAACTCTAGATAAAGTGACTATTTCTGCTGCTGCTTAAGGGAGAGAGAATATAGGACAGCACTGACTGTTTCATATCTAGCAACTAACATAGGACTAAATGGAAAACCATTCGAAAAAGATCCCTGTGATGGACTAAAATGTTTTATGTCATGCATCTGACCTGATAATTAAGAAATGTTCAAGAAGGTGAGGGGGATGCTTCCTGTTCAATGAAGCTGACTTGAAGTAGCATGTTCTAAAAGAATACAAGAAAGAATCCTTCATATTTGCGGAGCACTAGACGGTAGGATACATGAGCAGTCGCACTTGTATTTACGAAGAAACTCTCAAATTGGAAAAAAAAAATTATTTGTCATGCTTCTTACCATCAGGCTCTGGCCTATGATGTAAGCCATCCAAGAAGTTCTTCTATTAATGGACCATTGTATGATCAAGTTTAACCACAACAGTATATTTCAAAGCAACTAATGAAGGTAGTTTTTATGTCTAATAGTGGCACATTTGTTACTGTTAGAAGGCCCTTTGTATTGATAGGGAAAGTTGGTCACTGTTTTGAGTTATACAATGACCTAATAAATCAATATTTACTTAGACTAAAGAATTAGTTGTTTAATACCCATCTTCAGTCATTCCCTGCTTGGAGAAGAATTTGATTGACATACACATTGTCATTGCTACATTTGGACATTTCTTGCCTTGTAAACTGAGTTTGTGTCGTTTGCAGTGCTTTGCGGCATGGTACGGTTCATGTCCAGGATTAAAGGTATTGGTTCCATATTCTTCAGAAGATGCACGAGGCCTGCTCAAAGCTGCTATAAGGGATCCAGATCCTGTCGTGTTCCTTGAAAATGAATTGTTGTGAGTTGTATGACAGTGATGATTTTCACCAGGCCTACTTATGAATGTAGCATGACATCTGTACATAATTTTGTATCAATCTTAACTTGTGTAAATTTTTTCCTTGGGGGATTAACTTTTCTTGTACAGATATGGAGAATCATTTCCTGTCTCGGCTGAGGCTCTTGATTCCAGTTTCTGTCTTCCTATTGGGAAAGCTAAGGTATAACTTCAAGAGGGTATTATCTTTCAACTTACATATTAATTGTTTCTCATCAATGAAAGCTTTTTGACAGATAGAACGTGAAGGAAATGATGTAACAATCACTGCTTTCTCGAAGATGGTTGGCTATGCTCTAAAGGTCTGTCATTTATTTGTGAATAAATTAAAAATTATTCTTATGACATGATTTACAAGCATGATTTTGCTCTTTATTAAACCCTTGGATAGTTTTAGATTACGACCTCTGAAGATAAATTGCCATGCAAAGAAGCAAGACAAATCACCTGCCTGGCAGCGATAGTAGGGTGTCCAAGTAATTCTTATGCAGCGATAGGTGTATTTTTCAGAATTTAAAGAAGTGTGTACTCAAGAAACTGACTTTCCTTCAATATACACCTTATTATCTGCATCTTTGGGGCATGTACATTTTTTGGAGTTTCAATATGAAATTCACTTATTAACTCTGAATTTTATATATTTTTCTCTTCAGAAACTTAAACTAACAAGATTAGTTAAACTTGTCTAGTTCATGATTTCACTATTGCTAAACCACTGGCCTTAAATTTGTACGTTGTGGCAAGTTATACAGGCAAATCATAATTTGCCAGTTGGCTCCTCTAGTTTCTTGGTAACTTCACAAATTCTACATCAATAAACTTGTTGATTGAACACAATTTGGATGCATAACGTGTTGCAAAACTTCACTCAAGTAAGCTTGTCCCATCCTTACCTGGAAACTGGGAATCAACTAAATGGTCTATCTGAATTTGAATTTAGAGCGTTCTTCTTTTTTCTTGTACTGACTTCTGTCAATATATGTGTAGGCTGCTGAGATTCTTGCAAAGGAAGGGATTAGTGCTGAGGTAACTTGCCAAAATTCACCTATTCTTATATGGCCATATATAGAGTGAAAAGTAGATGCCTTAATTTCATTTTTTCACCATTTGCTTTTACAGGTGATAAATCTTCGCTCCATCCGCCCTCTTGATACATCTACAATAAATGCTTCTGTTAGAAAAACAAATAGGCTTGTGACAGTCGAAGAAGGAGTTCCTCAACATGGCGTTGGTGCCGAGATCTGGTCATCTCCTTCACATAGCTGCATCTCTCTCCCTCTCAATCTAACCCTCCTCTTTCTTCATCATCTGACTTATTTAATGACTATTTTTGTTATTTCAGCGCTACTGTTGTTGAGGAAAGCTTTTATTATCTTGATGCACCTATCGAGAGGATTGCTGGGGCTGATGTTCCCATGCCCTATGCTGCAAATCTTGAGAGAATAGCTGTCCCACAGGTTTGTGCTTCTTTTTATTTTCCTTCTATGTCCTTGAACCAGCTATTTTGCCTTGAAGAAAAGAAACTGATGTATTTAAATATTTTCTCGTGTGAATTTTAACAAAAATGTCACCCTCAAATAAGCAATGCAATGAAAAAATACTGTAAAGCATAAAGATAATGTTTTATTCCCCTAAATATTTTAAGTTGCATGTAAAACTAACTTAAAAGAATTTATTGGAGCAACTGTATCAACAAGTACTGGCAAGTCCATCACAATACTTGAGGCTCCATATTCTAAGTTTAACTCAAGTCGTCTGATGTTTAAAATGCTATGGTGGCATTGGCATGATGGAAGGAGCGGGGTGCCCGTAAACTCAAGGGTGTATCGCTCTATAATTGTTTCCTTTTTCTTAAGCTCATCCTCGTTTACATTGTGGTTATGGTCTAAACTTAAGTTGAAATCTTATGTAACTTTTTATCTTCATTGAAGTAACTCGGTAATCACATGTCTCTCCCCTTTACATGGCAACTAGAACCTGGCAGAGACATATTTCCTCTTCTCTTGCTTTTGCTTATTCCATATGTATCATAAGAACAGAAAAATTGAGAGTAAATAAACAAATGAAAAAGAAAAAAGGAATAGATGAATAAATGTGACGAGGCCATACTTAAATGCAGAGTAGAAATGTCAGGCAAGTGTGCTGTATTTCGCTGTTTGGCTCCATATATCATCCTCCAGTTCATAAAGAAATTTTATTTTGGATACATCTGTCAGGTCGATGACATTGTTCGTGCAGCGAAGAGGATTTGTTACAGGTCACATTAAGTTAACGAGGAATAGAAGGCTTCTGTTATTCCCATATTCTTTTGTCCGTATGATTCTTTACCCAGGGAGAAGTTTGAATGATTCCCAGGACATCAGGGTTGACAAGTCTAGTCTTTCTGGCAACATAAACGTTGACCTTTCACAGGAAATAAGGTTCCGAGATTTTACTATTTTTGGCAATTTTTGAGAATGTTAACTTGTAACACAATCGGATTAAAGAGGGAGAGACATGGAAGGAAGAAGCATAGAGCATTTGAGTTGTTTACTTTTGCCTGTTTTGTCAACTTTTATTGGCCATTTCGTTTCTCTTGAGTGCATATTTTTGCTATATCTTTTTCGTGTTTGTAACTTTGTGTCACTTTACTTGATCAAGAAATTAGACAGAAAAAAAAGAATAGTTTATACTAACCTTGAAGAATGGAGGAAAAAAAAATTGATTGTTGAAGGGTTTAGTCCTCTAATATTTTTTGAATCCATCATAAAAATTGAAAGAAATAATTCAAGCAATTTCTCAAAAAAAAAAAAAAAGACCTCCAATGCTTAAATTGGGATTTCAACAATAATGTTCTCCATAAAAATGTGAAAACTGAAAAAGTGTAAATAATGTTCTTAATAATTGTAAGAATTTTGTTTTATACTTATCTAACTTGTTCCAACATACCTCTTTGATCAAAGAATATTTTGGTCCTCTAGTATTCTTTTCCTAAAAAGGATGGTATAATATTAAATACATTTGGTTAAAATGACTTGAATTTGAATTAAGAATTTTAAAAAGAATTTTAAAATGACTCCAAATGAAAGGAATTCGACTGTCGGATCAATTAGGCCTGTCAATAGGCGAGCATTACTCTACTCGAACTTAGATTCAATAAGTACCCATAGTTATTATTTATATACCCTCCCTATACCCTACCAATACAATACCGTCGGGTTTTATTCATGTTATACCAAAACAATTGGGTTCGGTCGGGATATTACCATTAAGTCTTACCACTGTTAAAATGAATGAAGTAATTATATATTTTTCTATAATAATATCATCATAACTTCATACTAAATTAATTTAAGAAAAATATTTTATGAACTTGCAATCGATAAAATAAATTAAAAGCTATTTCATTTTTTTAATGTGCAAATTGAACATTGTTGCAATATAAATAATCTAGACTTTATTCAAATAATTAATCGTTATTAATCAATTACACAATCAACAATGAAAATCATATTTTAACTTTGAAATAATTTTTTTACCATTTAAAATTGCTTTCAACATTAATTTAATGAGCTTTTAATTTCAAGTTCAAAAAAATCTTATCAGTTTCATATATGAGTTGAACACAACTAATTTATTTTTTTTACATATATTTTTTATTTTTTTCCTTGTTATGTTCAAATTAATTTTATCAAATGCTTGATTTGGAGGTGTCGCTATGAAAATAAAGATAGAAAAACTTGTGCCTTATTTTTTTTTTTCTAAATATCAATACGTAAATAAAATAATATAGTATGTACGAAATTTTAAAATTTTAAATGACAAGTAAATTGAGTTGATTAAAATATAAAAATTTACAAAATTTGATGAAATTTTATATTATTAAATTTTAGCCGTTTAATACTCATACCCACAGATACTTTTAATGGGTATGAGTTCGAGTCTGAATTTAATAAAATTGATCGAGTCCAAGTAAAGGTCTAATATAAAATTATTGGGTATAAGTTTGGGTATTACCCGCCCAATTACAGGCTTAGGTCTCATGAAATCGCATTAATATAAGGGTTTTAATTTTCTGCTAAAAGTCGCGTGCTCTGTCAAATTATTGGCATAGAAATCGCGTTTATAATGTCGGACACGGTCTATTAATCTGCAGCCTAGCAAATTCAGGCAGAGGAGTGTCTTCAAACAGGGGAAAAAATGGCTTTCTCCAACGCCTCCCTCTTATCTTCTTCTTGCTCGGTATGCAACAGGCTCAACCCACTACTCTTCTCCACCCAACGACGCCGTCGCATCTCTCTCTCCCGTTCTCACTTCATTCGTTTCAGAAGCATGCGCCTTATTACTGGTGAGTACGGAGTTCTTGAAGAAGGAAATTCAAGAAAGCTAAGAATGCTGCATGAACGCGTGACATATGTCAAGTGTTAAACGCTAAAATAAGAAAGAACTGGTTATTGTATTCCCATTCTTGTTTTTTCATTTGTTAGTATCATATTACTAGTCAGTTTGGAGGAAGAAAATATTGTCTCTTCTGGTAGGAAAAGAGAGAGCCCGTTAAGGAGGTGAGGTCTGTTGATGAGTTAAAATTGATATTCTTTACCCAAAATGATGTTTTCTTCATTTGATGACAAGAAGAAGTTTGCCTTATGCCTTTGTGTATTGATGATTCTTGGTGCCTTATGCCTCACTGTGTATTGATGATTCTTGGTTCCTAACTGTAAGTTTCAGTTGCTGGGATGGGGGATAGTGGTGTATTTACTTCACCGGAGGTAGCAAAAGCTTTTGATTTCTCAGCGGAAGAAAGGATATACAAATGGTAATTCAAATAGTAATGTATGTTTATGAATTCATTTGTCTCAAAGTCCAATTTTGAAACTACTGTGTGTTGACACTATGCTTTTGTATTTGGAGAAGATCGAATGTGGGATTGTAATGCTGAATCTTTTATGTTGTGTTAGAGTATGGTAAATTACACTAGAAGGTACTCTAAGAGGAGATTGTACTTTATGGTTTAGCCTTCGTACTTTTCTTGGAAATCATTTACGAAACATACTGTGTAACATTGAATTAGAATGCCATTGACATAATAGCATATGGTGTTGTGTGATTGGATAACCTTTGAAAAATGAGTTTCTTAGCTTTTATCTGCCAGATAGAGTTACAAGTTTTAAAGGACAAAGCAGTTTTTGTGATTTTATGATGTATGCTTAAATCTCATTATTAGTGTCATGCAAAGGTGGTCCTGCGAATTGACTAGTTGGCCGATATGTGTGATTATGAAACATTGACTAGTATTCTGATGGATTTTAGGTGGGAGTCTCAGGGGTATTTCAAGCCAAATTTCGAGAGGGGAAGTGACCCATTTGTAGTACCAATGCCACCGCCTAACGTTACTGGTTCATTACATATGGGACATGCAATGTTTGTGACTCTTGAGGTTGGAACATATTGATGCTTTCGACCCCCTTTTGTAATTTGTAATTTGGGTTCCATTTTCATGTTTATTGATTTAAACATCCTTAGGTGGTGATGTATCATGGGTATGCAACTTTTTTCTTGTTTCCTACCCCTTCTATTTATCTGAGTTTTTCAACATTCGTTTCATTTTCAATTAGAAGTGATTTACATTCATCATAGGTGTGATATGTGTGAGATTTTTTTTTTTATCTACTTTGTTTTTTAAGTTTTGAATTATTTTCTTCTTTTCCTGGGAATTTTTGCTTTCATGTACCAAGAGTCTGCTAGACCATTACATGCCCAATATTGTAATTATTTCAAGTCCTTGCATGTGTAGAATACCAATTTTTCTCTTTCTTTTTGGTATTTTCTCTGCATTATACATGTGACGGATATAAGTGGATCACAAGTAGTTATCGCCATATGCAATGGATTGTTTGGCATATTGATTTAGCAGATAACACACAGTCCATTGATTTTCCATGGACTTGTATAGTTTCAAATTTTAATATTTCCAATTTAAGCAAGAATCTTAGAGAAAATGATGACTGCACTTGTACATAGAAAGGAAAGGCAGTGGAGGACGTACTCATTCAATTTGTACTTTTAAGAGAAAAAGTACTCAGAGTATGTGCTCCCCTGAGTTGAGATTTGCACACTCTCTTGAACCCAATTTGCAAATCTAAGTCTGAATTCTACAGTATAGTTGAAAAGGTGGAAATTTTGTGTATCATTACATTTTTGTCTTAAAGTTTCATTATTCAAAATCAGCGAGGTTTACATTATTAACTTAAGTATAGTTTTGGCAAAACATAGTCATTGGGAAATAGAATGTGTTTGGATGCTCTATGAAGGAAATAAGACTATTCAATTATGGACAAAGGTAGCGTGGAGTATTTATTGAACATTGGGGGGTAAAAGCTGCAGATGCTGCTCCTCCCACTCCCCTTTTACGATCACTACAACTATAGAACTTTGTTATGTCAGTCTACTCACTCTTCATGATTACTGAATTATATTGTATGGCTAGTACCATTAGTTTTTTGGAGAGGTCAAGGGTGCTTTGGTGCGATCCAGTTGCATGTTGAAACTACAATGTGGTCTCATTGTTTCCATGGATTTTGATTCTTTTAGCTTTTAAATCCTTTTTGCGATATAAATGTGCATAAACCAATTGAAAATTTGCAGATGCAGTCTCTTTCTCTCTGCTTTCCTTCCGTCTCCTTCCCCCTCTAGCATCGTCAATGTCTTCATTATTGATTTGTTATGTCCTAGTTATGTTACCACACTAGCTTTCTGTTAGCATAGTAAATTGATTTTAGAATTAAAAAACGCATAATATATATCATTTCGTTATTAATATTGTTGCAATTGTAGGATATTATGGTGAGATACCATAGAATGAGAGGAAGACCTACACTCTGGCTTCCTGGGACTGATCATGCTGGTATTGCAACCCAGGTTTATGCTATATCTAAAAGCACTTTTCTGTATATATTTGGTTGAAAAATATAGTCAGAGCATAGCTTCTTTTGCCAAAAAATTCCCTTTTTTGTGAACTACGAATATGTTCCTTATTGTCAAATTCTTGAAACTAACTATTGCTTATTATCTCCTTGGCTTTTGTTCATGAAATATTCATCTTGATCAAATCTCTTAAGAGATTTTTTTATCTAATGATGTCACATAAAAATATTACATGGTCATATGGTGATGATGCTTTCCTAATTTGTATTACGAGGGGCTAGTTGAGGCAGCTGGTGGTTCATCTAGAACACTCAGCTATTTGCATTGTGTTGTTTTTGATAAAAAACCTCGTTCTACGGACTTCCTAGCCCTCAATTGCTTTCAGAGACTTCCTGATACTCTACCTTGTCAATGGTTTGCAGTGGTCTTCTGTTTGTGGCCCAAAATAGTTGATCCTTTTTCTCTTTTATCAAAACCTTCCTCAGATGGATCTGTTTGTGAGCCTTGTGTAATTGTGTTTCTATTTTCTGTCCTCGTTTGTTACTAAGCAATAGATTTCTAAATATTTATTCTTTTGATATGAACTAATACTCCTTATTCCCAGCTGGTTGTGGAAAGAATGCTGGCTGCTGAAGGAATAAAAAGAGTGGATTTGGGTCGAGAAGAATTTACAAAACGAGTATGGGAATGGAAGGAAAAGTAAAATCTACTGATCCTGCTTCCTTTTCATTCTTCTTTTTTTTTTTAAAAAAAAAAAAAAATTGTTCCTGTATGTGCCTATCCCCTGCCATTTGATAATTTTCTGAACTCGTGCAATTAATGAAATTGTTTCTCATATTTATGAATGTAGACGGCTATATATTAACATTTTCTTACATATCTCATGCCATTGATTGTGCTACTTTTTCTTCTTCTGATCCAGGATGAAATTTGAACATGTCAAAGTACCACTCTCACTATTGTCCTCATTATGATTTTTCCTCTGTTCTTCATACTGGATTTATATTTTTTCGCTGATTTGTTTCTTGCCCTTTCCATATATGCTCCTCTTTTCAATATATAATTTTGTACAGGAATCATCCACTACTCATTCATTACATGAATGTGTGTATTTTAGATTTGTTTGGGGTTGCAACGAGTTATCATTAAGAACCCATGAAAATTAGTACTTAAAAGACTCCCGTTCTCTCTCTAGCTAGCTAGCTTTGTGCTTGCAGTCTGTGGTAACGTTTTCCAGATCAGCCTACTGCTGCTGCATGAAGCTGCAATACTACCACACTTGAAAACAAATTGGCAATAAATGCGCATAAAAAAATGAATGTGCCTTGATGATTTAAGTATGGTGATGTGGGGCATGTGTTAAGGATGTGGCGATCTCTTTGAGCACTAGAACTAATAGGCATAGTAACTAGAGCAGTTCACTGGTTTTACCATGCATTCAAGCACTAATCTGGATTCTCCCAATAAGGTTGCATGTCAATTTTAGCTCATCACAGTGATATTCTAGAGTTGGTAGAGCTTTCTGGATGCAACGGTTCTGTCCCACGATGACAATGGGCAGAATACAGTTCCTTTTTTCTCATGGGTAATCTTATGTTATCAGGAAGACATTTGCTTGCAGTTGGAAGCTTGTGATCCACTCTGCAGTTTCTTATTTCTTTGTTTTTTGGTATATTGAAATGCTCATCAGCGTATAACTTGCAGGTATGGCGGGACAATCACAAATCAAATCAAGAGACTTGGTGCTTCTTGTGATTGGACCAGAGAACGTTTTACCCTAGATGCTCAGCTGAGTCGTAAGGCAGTTTCCATCCAGTAAATCCCCCTATCAATCCATGCATTATGCATAATATATCAGGATTATATGGTGGCTAGGATAGGGTATGATTTGGTGCAAGCTATCAGAAGTAGGCTACTCATAATTATCTGGGAGGCTATATTCAGTTATTTATGTAGTTATATTCCTCTCTACGACAACTAAGAAAGTTTCAAGTTGCCATTCACCAACTTGATATACTATTTATAAGTCAGTCATACCTCATATACACAATACATAGTGGTGGGACATGCCAGCTTGTACTGAAGTTTATTTTCTTAAACTTTTGCAGGAGCAGTAGTCGAAGCCTTTGTTAGGCTTCATGAGAAAGGCCTCATCTATCAAGGTACAAACAATTTATTTTTCACCTTTTTGCAGGCACTGAATTGGAGCTTGATGATCATGTAACATAAATATTACAAGTTTTGCTGTTATAAAAAGATGAAAACATATGCTGCATATCTCTCCCGTTCTGCAAGTAATTGGATAATTGGTGCTACATTGCTTTAATGATGAGGAGAATAAGAAGCTCCGATATTGCCAACAAACTGCAAAGAAGATAAAGGAACAAGATGCTCATGAAAACACTAGTATAATTGCACATGTCCTAAGTTGTGTATTTAGCATAGGACGAGTCACTCCAGATTGGAGAACATATAACTTAATTTTGAAACCCTTTCCAATCAAAGAGTCTTTGTGAATGTTTGTCATATCCGTCAAATGTTTCTTCTCAATCACACTCAAGCAATCTTACTACTTTGAAAATAAGGATCTTTTTGGTTAGTGTTTTTTATTCTCTATCTAGCTCATGGTAGTTGTTCTGATATGAAGTGAAAGCCTTAATCATTTATTGTTGCACAAACTGGTGGACTAAGCTCCACTGAGCTGTTTACATCAATTTTTTTTTTCTTTTTGTGTTGAATGTATGTTTTCTAAATAATATATATTGTAACAAGTAGTTTCTTGCAGGTTCTTACATGGTTAACTGGTCTCCCAATCTACAGACTGCAGTTTCTGATTTGGTATGCAGATTATGATTAGTTTTCCGTTATTGTCTCCTGTTTCTTTCTTTATCATTTTGATTTATGAAATTCATCTGTCACTAGGAAGTGGAGTACTCAGAAGAACCAGGTGCGCTGTACCACATTAAGTATCGAGTTGCAGGTGGTTCAAGGTTATTATTATTTCCAACTCGCTGATCATTTGAAATTTACTTTGGAGCCTGATATTAAGTAGGTTTGAATAATGAATGGCCTTTTCCTTGGACTTGATTTCGGCAAAAGTTAATCTAGCTTGCTGTTATCTGATATGTTACCTCTTCCATTTCTTTGTGGACCTCTGTCATGTTTTGCTCATCGTAACTCAGTTTCTCTTCCTAAGTAGAATGATTCTTCTTCTAATGCATAAATTGACTTCTATTCGCTACATAGCATTGTTCTGCAACAAGGTTTTAATTCCATTTCCTTCACCTACCAGTTAGCTGTTAAATTGTCCTTTGTATTTGACTTAATTTGAGATGTATAGGCTTGATCTTGCTCTCAATGCTCAAGAGATGAGGTGCCATTACCTTGTCTCGGTGTCTCCAACACCAGAAGAAAAAGTATGTCAAAGATGGACTGTGACAAATTGAGAGAATATGACAAATACTCTATATGAATAAATGCATGTGTGTTGTATGATGTATTCTGATTAATGTGTTAGGAATGATGTTATTTATAATTGTTCTGCCTGATATCTCTTTGTGCTTTTGGAGATCTTTTTCTTTATATTTGCTACTCCTCCTTGAGAGAAACAGTCCTCATTCTGCCGGTCAAAGAAGCCGAAAGTATCAAATGCAATTTTTCATGTGATTTCCGGATGTAGAAAAGATGAAGGTTTTATAAAAAGAAGAGAGCAGCCATATTGTGCGCCATGGTGCATGGTGCAAAAGGCGACAGCCATGGGAGAGGCCAGGGCGCCTTTTTCTGGGGTGGATGGTGCTGGCTGAAGCCCAGCCTTACAATTAAAAACAATATAAAACAAACTGAAGAAAGAAATCCTGATCTGTGTCAGTTTCTCTCCAGCAGTTGTATCTTTTCCTACTCTTCAGGCCCTTTTTCTCTCTTTTCTTTTCTGTTTCTTGTTATTTCTTCGTGATGCTACTGTCCTCTCTTTTTCTATTCTCTTCTGGTCCTTTATTCATAGTTTTTTTGTCAATTCCACCACTTATTTGTCCTTTTTTTCATTTGTCTTTTTGCCCTTGAGACTTTAGTAGAATTGTTGATTACTTTAACATTATAAATTTATTTTTATTATTTAATGTTATAACAAATATTCTTGCTATAATTAAAAAAAAAATTGCTAAATGAATAAATTTGTGATTTTTCTTGCTAAGCTTCTTATCATAATTTGCCTTTCTCATGAAAGTCTGCTAAAAAATTTAAAAACATTATCTTGAACCTGCCGATTTCGGTATAATAATGGTATAAATATATGAATTATTTCTACAAAAATGCCGCTCCGTACTTTAAAAACGAGCGGGCTGCCCCTTGCTCCATGCTCTAGAGCAGCTTTGTGGCATACGCGTTTAACAACTATGGAAGAGAGTGAATAAAATTGCTTAGCAGGAAAACTTGAATGCACTTGTCATAATATGTTCAAGTGTTTGAAATACCAACCGATCACCAAAAAGTGGTGAAAAACAGCAAACAAAAATAAATTAAGAAAAAAGAATTCTGATATTAATTTCACCCTGTGTAAGAGCTTAAAGTTGTCTGTATTTCCTTGACCAAGAATTGGGTAGAGTCCTATATGTTCATTACTCTTATACGAAATCTTTTGCTTTCCTAATGTTACAGGAGTGACTATCTTACAATTGCAACCACAAGGCCTGAGACTTTATTTGGTGATACAGCTGTTGCAGTACATCCTGAGGTAATTTTTATCTGTTTTAATATATAATGTAAGATACCATGAACTCCTTTATTTGCCACCTAATGTATTATGAAATCGTCCTTCGTTTGCCACTTGGTGTGCTTGCTGTCCCAAGCAGTCATGGTGAAAGCAAACCCTTTTTTTCTCTTGCTTTATGAGCCCTGAGATTCAGTTTAATTTGCACAGTGTAACTAACTGAACAAAGATTTTACAAATAGAATTTATTTATGAAATTTTCTGACTTGTGCTGTGAGTGAAATATGGGCCTGATTCTGTTAGGTCATATGAAACAAAGCAAAGGTGTGCTTCGATTTGGAGATTCAAATTGAGAAAGAGAGGAAATTATTTAGTGGAGTTCCATTATTAGATGGATTTGTTCACTAAAAGATCCACTAGCAGTTTGGAAATGAGATGTGGCGACGTAGATTCATCCTCTCTTTACCCTCCCTTCTACCATAACCTTTATGGTACGTGGCATTCCCTTCACCAAAATTCGACTCATCCGGAAATCCCAATAAATCATTGCCCAAAGTTCCAAAAGAAGAAGCTTACTCATAGATACCACATTGTACCCTAGGCTTTGAGCTATTCCCTTCAATTTCTATGCCTGATAATCATTCTCCAGCCCTATGCTTGGGGAAAGCAGAGGAATAATACTAAGGCCTATTAGAATTTAGAAGCTATTGCAACATCTCTGTAGTTCATTTGACTGTACATGGGGCCCATAAACACCTTTGCACCTTCAACTCCTAAGAGTGTAAAAGCTAAGGAAGTTGTTGACTAAGTTGTAAAAGTATCTCTTAAACTGAGATGTCTTCCAACTTCCAAGTGAGTCGGAGGTGTTATTTGAGCCAAAAATTCAAGAGTGGTTTTAAAAAGGTGACCTAGATAACTTCTTTAAGAGGGTTGGACAACTTAGAATTTTACACTTGTTCTGTAAATAATGCTACCAACTTTACATGTCAACTGTTGGAGCAAGACCAAGAGCTTACAGATTGTTAAATGAAGAACGCCAAGAAGCAACAAGGGAGTTGTTGAGATGAAGACAGCTCTAAAAGGATTGAATTAGTAGGACAAGTGATCTGCAGAGCAGATAAGGACAGTAAGGGTCCAATGACCTCATCCGTGAGGTTCTTATGTCTTCTATGGCTGGAAAGAGTACTTCTGCAAGATGTGTTGGAGACAGTAAAGTTGGTTTTCTTCTATCAATGCCAATCCTGAGAGACTCATGGAACTACTGGAGAGGTGAAGCTGAAACTGTTAGTTAGGGAAAGTAAGGAAACAAAAGACCTAACTGGCTGATGGTAACACAAGAACTTGTAAGTACTTTGGGTTTGCTCAACACCTCATAATATCAACCCTGAGTCTGATTGGTTGCTGCCTAACTTAATTTAATGTTGTTTCTCATGGAATTTCGATGTTGTTTTTGGACTTGTATCATGTAGTCAACATTATAGAACATTATAAGATCTGTTGGTTGTTTATGGAGCTGAGGACTCTGCAACTGTGCTGTTTCGGGGAAAAAACAATCATTTACATGTTTCTGTACTCCAGAAGGCACATGTGGTAACATAATGCTATTTCTAAACCATTGAAGGAAGAGCTATCTTATGTTGCGAGTACCCATGGTGATGTAATCCAACTTCGTCATGGAACTAGTTACTGTATGGAGCTACATTTCTGTTGCTGGAATACGTGGCCATTGCCTGTGCTTCTGGAATAGCTTAACTATCTATCATATGTATCATTCCATTTGACTCTCACTTTTTTAAGTGGTTGTGTAGTTCTCAAGCTGCTTCCATGGATGGCTCATTGAATTTATGGGTATCATTCTCCTTATCTGTTTCATTGATGATACTCTTTCTTGCTGTTTTCTTTAGGATGAACGTTATTCCAAGTACATCGGAAAGCAGGCTATTGTTCCAATGACTTATGGCCGGCATGTGCCCATTATTTCTGATAAGGTAAAATAATTTCATATCTGCGATCCTTGCTGATTTGGTCATCAAGCCACCTACTGGTGGATTAGGGAAAAGAATGTGGTGGTCTTGAAATATATCAAGATTCAGCAACTTGGTGACTGGAGTGATAAATGCTATTAAACCTTTAAATTACTGCCCCTGTGTTTGTTGGTTTTGTTTGCTCATATTTGCCTTTAAAATTGTAGGTCAACAATGTGAAACTTAAACTGGAAGTAACTCTGACTTTGTGACCAGCCATGCACGGTCTTGCCCTACATTAAACCCCAGCCTTTCCCTACTCCTGAAAACTGGTCATTCATGCTTTAACAAATTTAACAGTTTTAGATGTAACAACTGATTCTCAGCTGCAGAATTATTATACTTGTAACTTCGTAAGTTATCAGAAATACATAAACCATAGGATTGTAAATCAAGCTACTTTATCCACAAAGCACAAGGATCTTCCCAACTGTCCTACCATTTTAGGTCACCATATGTGCAGCTTCGTTTAAAGATATTAATGGAAGACCAGTGTGAACATCTGGTTAGGAAATGCGACGTGACATTATAAGATGCATATATCTATGAGTGTTGTGCAAGTCACCACATATTACAAATAATCATACGAACTAAATCAACATGGGAGGATACAATTAATCTTCTTCTGGCTCCTCTTGCTCTCCCTTTGTATGACCTGCAAAAACCAGATTGCACCATGTTCTCCATTTGCAATCATACTCCAGTCATAGTAAAGAGTTGATCTGTCTGATTAGTTGCTGTTTTTATGTGATTCCCAACTTCAGCCTGAAAGAAAGGACTTCCATTCTGAACTACTAGAATCATAATACTGTTCTATACCTTGGGAATACATAATATACAATTTGATGATTGTATTTATTTTGTCCATATCATTTAGTTAACTATTAGTTTCTCTCTGTTGCTTCTTATTTGTGCATGCTTTGGTTATTCTAAATGGATGCCCTATTGCTGAATATACTTTCTTGTTGATGATGCAGTATGTGGATAAAGACTTTGGAACTGGTGTCTTGAAGATAAGCCCTGGCCATGATCACAACGACTACCTTCTTGCTCGGAAGCTTGGTCTTCCTATTCTCAATATCATGAATAAAGATGGGACACTAAATGAAGTTGCTGGGTTATATTGGTAAATGTTGAGATTTGTGTGTCAAAATGTTTCAGCAGTGGTAAAAAATTGTGTTTGGCTCAGAATTTTGTAATTTAATAAAATGTGCAGTGGTCTTGATCGATTTGAGGCGCGAAAGAAACTTTGGTCAGATCTTGAGGAGACAGGACTCACGGTAAAAAAGGAGGCTTACACTCTACGAGTTCCAAGATCACAACGTGGTGGAGAGGTGTTTGCACATTGTATAGTGTTTGCTTGAAGATGCACCTTTATCTTACTTGTTCTAATGCCGTTCCTTTGATCAGATAATAGAACCTCTAGTTAGCAAGCAGTGGTTTGTAACAATGGAGCCCCTGGCAGAGAAGGCCCTGCAAGCTGTGGAAAAGGGAGAATTAACTATCATGCCCGAAAGATTCGAGAAGGTATTTTAGATCAGTCATCTTTTCTACAGTGTTCCTTTGGCTCTCTGGACTTCAGTTTTTTCTCATTCCGCTGTGTTCTATGCCTGTTATTTTGTTACTAACGTTTGGAGCTGCGAGTATTCTTGATGGTTGCCTCATCATTAAGCTGCATCTTTCTGTAATTCTGGCAAAACATATAGCACAACTAAAAGCGCATTATTTCTGACACAATTCCATATAAGTTACTTGAATTGATTTGTTTTAGTTGATTGTTTAAATTCACCTATCTGTTTTGATTTCGTGTGTATTCACACACATCTGCCTGATGATTATAGATATATGATCACTGGCTATCGAATATCAAGGACTGGTGCATAAGCAGACAATTATGGTGGGGGCACCGTATACCAGTTTGGTACATTGTGGGTAAAGACTGTGAAGAGGAATACATAGTTGCCAGGAGCACAGAAGAAGCTCTTCAAAAAGCTCGTGAGAAGCATGGAAAAAATGTTGAGATATATCAGGATCCAGATGTTCTTGACACCTGGTTTTCCAGGTTTGTTGTTGAGCATTTTTCTTAATGTACTTGTCCATTTGCTTTAATACCTTAAAAAGTTTGCCCTATATCAATAAGGATTACATGCATTACCAGTAATAAATCAAGAAAGAATTATTTGATGTGATTAATGTCCATCACTGTTTTCAAATTTATTCTGTGCCCAAATTTGGCTGGTGATTCTGTGAAGTGACTGAGTAAGAGTTTCTATCAATACCATTATAGGTTTCTGATGAATGAGAAAAATAATATTATGTTTCTTGTTTAATTTCTGGAGATATTGCTTTTGTTTTCAACTTCTTGCTTTCTTTTTTATTCTTTAGATAGAATGTTGTTGGTGGTTCTGTCTTGGGAAACAGTACCTTGAAATGATTTATCAAGTTAATTCATGGGTGAAATTATAGGCAAAAAAATAGGGTATAGTCAATAGAATTATGTTTTATTCTTGAAAAGTGAAATAGAGGATATTATAGAATTACCTTGATTCAAAAAACAATTATGTCCTAGGGTAAAAATTTTAGCTAGCCCATTCTATGATGAATGGAAGACCTGGGAATCATAACGGAGAGTTACTGGCCATTTTGCTGATATGGAAAGAGAATGTATGTTTATATTAACTCAATTGATTGAAATCTGGGGGACCTTTCTAATATAAAATACTCTGTAATATGAAGTTAATTACAGATAATGGTGATTGTGAGTGGAAGAAGCATCACTTACATTCCAGTCTTCAAAGTAATTGGGTGTAAATTGTTGATGTGGAAATGTGATGAACCAATCTTCTATCCATGGTAACTTACTGTCTGATTGATTTGTACATAAAAGAATGAATATTGGCATTAAGTAATTGAATGAACTTTTCTGCCATTAGCTTCGAAATTTGACACAAATCGTAAGTAGCTCAAGTGCAAACCCTTATAGACATTTGGGTGGGCTCGCAATCTGTGATACATGTAGGCAACCTGGCTTGTGGGGGGATATGAGTTCTGGCAGAACTTTTTTGTTTGGTAATCTGCGACACTATTATACCAGAAACTGTGGGTTATCTGGGTTGGCCATTTTCACCCATTAAAGCAGATGGTCAGACACAAATCCAACTTCAGTTGGTGAGTTGGTAAATGTGAGTGTTTCATGCTCCTTATTTTTGCAAGGTCCTAAAATATGTGATTAAGTAGTCTAGTTAATGTTTTAGTACTTATCAGATGTTGCAAAACACAATCAATTTGTGCTTTTTATTGTGTATGTGTTGGAATTTCATGGATTTGAATTAGTAAAAATTAAATCTCTTACTCATAATTTTTGTTATTCCTCGAATAACATTAGGAGCTCCATTGTTTCTTGACATGTTGCTTGATTCCTGAATTTGCGCTGGCCGAAACATCAGCAATAATATTTTAATTGTTTCAAAATTATGGTTGAACTAATCCTGTTTGCCTTTTGTCAGTGCATTGTGGCCTTTCAGCACTCTTGGGTGGCCAGATGTTTCAGCAGAGGATTTTAAGAATTTTTATCCTACTTCAGTTCTTGAGACCGGGTATTTACATTGTTTGCTGTGCTTTTCTATTTTCTGAACCTTTTGGCATCATAGTAACAATATCACTTGCATGGAGAATGATTCACATACTTGAAAGCATGCTGCTAGTAATTGTCCATCGATTATAGAAACACCAAATAGGCATTAAAAGTATTAGGCACAGCACAATGCAGACTCCTTTTAATTATCAGAAAGGCTTGCTTCTTTTGTTTTCAACTGCTATAGAGTGTTAAATGGAAGTAGCTTTATTGGAAAAATGAATACTTTTCTTCTCTATGAAACATAATTATGTTCTCTCTACCTGGAAATTAATTGATGAATAGGATTCTTTCTGTTCCTTTCTCTTAATAGTACTGCATCATGAGTTTGGCGTGGTATCAGTTTTGCAGATAAGATTGAACTGTTTATTCCCTTTCTGATTGATCCTATTGTGATTTAGATTCATACCCTATTGTGAATGATATTTAATAAATATTAACTAAAAACTAAAGTTGTTTCGCCCTGTCCCATCCCCAGCAACTCCTCCTGTTGGTAATTTTTTTCTTTTCAAAGGAAATTCCATTTCTTATTATACCAGAAGATAATAGAGCTGCTCAATTTGAACAGGCATGATATATTGTTCTTTTGGGTGGCAAGAATGGTGATGATGGGACTAGAATTCACTGGGAAAGTTCCATTTTCAAATATTTACCTCCATGGACTCATCCGTGATTCCCAAGTGAGTTAAATATGAAGCACAGAGTATTGCCCCTTTTGCATTGACTCCTATATCTCTCTGGTAACAATGCAGCAGCTTTTAGCATAGTTCTTTGGATAAATTTTGTCGAACTCCCCTGAGGTGTGATACAATTACCAATACACCCCTTCTTGTTGTTTGAAAAATAAACGATATACCTCCTGATATTTGACATAATCGGAGAACCCTTGTACGCTTAGTGTAGAAGTGTCAACTTTACCCTTAAAAAATATTTTCCTTTTTTTAAATGTTAAAATTTCTCATGTGTGTGATGTCCCATTTGCCCCTCTATGTTTATGCATTCTATACTTTTATAAAGGGCATTTTAGTCCATGATATATTTTAAAAATATGTGCATTTTAGTCCACAAAAATATTTTAAAAGTATGTGGGGTATTGGTAATTTCTAAAACAATATGGTTTGGAATTGTATCAAACCTCGAGGGAGGTCAATGTAATTTATCCTAAGTCTTCTTTGTGCTGAACAGATTCTACTCGTATCTGCAAGTTTGGCTAGGTGTTAATTTAGCATTTCCAAAAAGTTCTGTTTCCACTTATTGCAATCAAGTTTATCCTTGTGTCTAGCTCTTTCTTTTATTTGTTACATTTTTTTGATGTGAGTTTCATGCTTCAATTTATCACTACAACCTTCCTCTTTAATGTAAGTAATTATGAACTTTTTATAATGGGCCATCTAGGGTGGACGCAGCTAACCAGAAAATCTACTTTCATAGACTTATCTATGGGTAGAGAGCAGATCAGGTTTTCAATGTGAGAAGTGAACTCTTAAAAGAACTTTGTCACATCAGCAATACAGATTCCTCTCTCCATCCCAATTTTATCTGCCCAATTTTTCTCAAAATGGTGTTTTAGATAAAAGTTGAAGAGGTTTGTTTTTGTATATCCTTATACTCTTATACTTAAAAGTAAGTGGTGTTGCACCATTCTTTTTAAATGAAAGGGTACTTTCAGGGATTGAAAGTTTTCATTTTAGTATATGGAGCCTGTTTAGGAATGTCCCAGAAAATGAAATAGAAGTGGGGGAAGTAGATGAATTATATCAATGAATTAAAGTCTGTGCTCATGAGTGTTAACACATGTTGACTTTCTGAAATCTTCATTTATGTCATCATCAAAAATATTAATACCAAAGATTGGTGAAAGTGTATTTAAGAATTTCAAGAATACATGACAAAGAGCTTAGTTAAGTAGCTGACAGACAAGAACCTAAGAAGTAATAATGCACTTGGTATAGCTCCTCCCCTTGGGATAGTTTCATAAAATTCTTTACCTATAAGTTTTTAGTTGAAGACATTGTCTGCTAATCCAGGTGCCTCTAAAAACTTACCTACTTTCATAACAGTGGGGGTCCTCTGATGTAGCAAGTAAAATGATTGTCTGAGTTTAAATGATAAAATCCCAGACGTGCATGTCCTAATTTTATCTTAAAGTTGCACCTTGTATGACTTCATAATATTTTTTCGTTTATGTATTCTTTTCTGAAATCTGAAGTACTTTAAACTTAGTATTCCCATTCTTTCAGGGCCGAAAAATGTCTAAAACCCTAGGAAATGTTATAGATCCACTTGATACAATCAAAGAGTATGGCACTGATGCTCTACGCTTTACTCTTTCTCTTGGAACGGCTGGTCAGGTTTGTCTTCTCTAGATATTTCCTTTGCATCAACAAAATATGGGCTAAAGGAACCAAATTATTTTATGGTTGGCACACCTTCATGGAAGATGTATCAAATTCATCTGTTGTTCATTAGTTTGTTTTATCCCTTTTCCGTTGCAGGATCTAAATTTATCAATAGAGAGGCTGACATCTAACAAAGCATTCACCAACAAGCTCTGGAATGCTGGCAAGTTTGTGCTGCAGAATTTGCCTCGTCAAAGTGATTTACCTGCTTGGAAAGCTATGCAGGACTTTAAGGTTCATTAATCTCTTAAATATTCTTCACAACGTAATATTGCTAATTGATTGTGCCAAATAATGTTATTTTGAGCAATAAACAGCCATATTAAAAGTCATAGGTGTGAAGATGTCGGGCAATAATTGGTTCCAAACTGAATTGAACAGTTCTGTCGCCTATGCTTGTTTTTGGTGTTCTGGATTTGGGTAGTTGTGTATTCATCACTTGATATCTGAGGACTTTGGATATTAATTGTATTTACTATTTGAATTACCCATCTGTATGATTTTGTTCAACTTATACTGAATTGCTTAGTGTTTATGCAGTTTGATACTGAGGAATCACTGTTAAAGCTGCCTCTACCAGAATGCTGGGTGGTAAGATATAAAATCCTAATATCGTTATGACGTAGAGGCATTATTTCCCTTCTAATTAACACAAGTCGTATGCAGGTATCGAAACTTCATATGCTAATCGATGCCGTCACCATGAGTTATGACAAGTTTTTCTTCGGAGATGTTGCAAGAGAAATATATGATTTCTTTTGGGCTGATTTTGCTGATTGGTAAATTTTGGGCCTCTAATCATTTTGTTTTTCAATTGCTCATCTCAACTTAATAGACAAATCAATTTTCCACTAGTCATTTAGGGTCAGCTACATGAACCCTTTCTCACGCCACTTCATGAGGCTCATCTATAAAACTTAAACGATGAAGGCTGAAATCGCTAGCAACCTCAATCCAGTAATTGCCGATTCATTTATTCGATGCTATAATTAGTTTGACTTGACATGATGAGGGAATGGAAATGTGTTGCATGCATGAAAACATTTCACCAATCACCCATGTGTTCAAGAAAGGAATAACTGAATCCAAATAAATGCTAACTGTTCTAGAAACAATTCAAGGTTTGAGGATCAAGTGATCAGAAATCTGACATGATATGCTTAGTGTAGCTAACTGAAGCTGCGCATGTAATGAGGCAGCTAAATCATCAGCAAGTTCATCCTCCTACACCACTCTTATATAATTATTCTTTTTCTTCCTTTTTAGGGGACTTATGCTTTCTCTTTTAATCAGGTATATTGAAGCAAGTAAAGCGCGGCTCTATCAGTCTGGAGGTGATTCAGTTGCTTCTGTAGCCCAGGCAGTTCTCTTGTATGTCTTTGAAAACATACTGAAGTTACTTCACCCATTCATGCCATTCGTGACTGAGGAGCTCTGGCAGGTATCAAAATCTCAGGTCTCAACCCAAATGATGACTGATGTTTCTGGACCACCCAAAATAATATGCATCTTGAGTCCTTTTGTGAATAGACCAAGTATTTAGAAGCACAAATGGACACTTTGATAAATGATAAACAATATTGTTAAGATATACTCTTGTGATTCTTTAACCTCATTTTTACATGAAAGCAGGTATTAGGCGTGTGTTTTGCTACACTATATTGTTGAAATATTATTTGGATTGCAAATATCCTGTTTGCATCTAACCTTTCTTCATTTTTGCCGGACAGTCACTGCCCAATCGAGAAACAGCTCTTATAGTATCAGCTTGGCCACAGACTTCACTTCCAAGGCAGGCTGAATCAGTGAAGAAGTTTGAGAACTTACAGGCTTTGGTAACTCCATTCTTTCCTTTTTTTTTTTAGTCGACGGGTCAATGGAACAGTTATAGGATTCTGTGGATCTAAGTGGTTGGTTTGCATTTGGCTGCATGATCCAGACGAGAGCAATTCGTAATGCGCGGGCAGAATACTCTGTTGAACCAGCAAGGCGTATATCTGCATCTATTGTGGCAAGTTCAGAAGTCATCCAGTATATCTCTGTAAGTCGAGCCACTTTCCTTGTTTCTTCAGACTGCAGGACCATATCAGTCAAATATTTGTGTTTGCAGTTGTAGCAAAACAGCTTCTGTTTGCATGGCACTATCTATTCTAAGTACTTATTTTGTGTTCTTAAAATGAGCCATTGCATACGCTATGAGCATCGACAAGAGTGGCATAATAGAATGGCATGCAGCTTGATATTACTTGAAATCCAAAATTTTCCTTCCATCTTTAGACTTTAGTACAAAGAAAGCAGCCAATGCACCTTACTAATGGTGGCTCTCTGTTAAACTTCATGCAACTCAGGCCCCTTTTCTATGAGATAAAGTTGTCCTGTCAATGAATAATTGAAAGCAAATGAGTGAACAACTATGTAAAAGCAAACAGTGGAAAGTTTGTCTGTGAGAGCAGTTTGCAATGCATGAGGCACTCTTTCTTTGATTTCCTTTTAGAACCTATGGGTAGTGTAGCTAAGCACAAATTACTAAACTCTGCTGTGCTCCAGATAAAAAAACAAAACAGGAGAAATTCCAGTATCAGAAATATGCCCATTATGTTCTGTCTACTTGGGAATTAATCCCTGTTTCAATAATTAGCTTTAATATGTTATTACATTGTTTTAGAGTCTAAATCTTTTTTATCTTGATTCACGGTGCAGAAAGAACGAGAAGTTTTGGCTCTCCTCTCTAGATTAGATTTGCAAAATGTCAGCTTTACAGATTCTCCCCCAGGTAATGCATTAACATTCACCCTTTCGCTTTTTTGAGCATATAATTGTTTCTCCCTCCTAAATTTCTTGGCTGCTATGGTAAATTCAAACTCTTATGGTTGATGTCTTCTGGCGACGTTTCATTAATAAGAGATGATTTCCAGGAGACGCCAATCAATCAGTTCATCTTGTTGCCAGTGAAGGTCTGGAGGCTTACCTTCCGCTTGCTGACATGGTAGATATTTCTGCTGAAGTGCAGCGCCTAACAAAGCGTCTTGCTAAAATGCAAACCGAATATGATGGACTCATGGCTCGTTTAAATTCTCCCAGCGTAAGTGGTGATCAGATTATTGATCCTTTTATTTTTCTTTCAGATCATAAGCAAGGCAATTTGCCTAGGGACATGTGCATTACTGAAAGCTAGCATGCTTATGTGTTAAAATGAATCACAACACATGCACTTGTAGAGTCAAGGTTTCTTCTTCACTTTTGTACACAATATATAAGACAGAAAACAAGCAAAACCATGTCCACCTCGTTAAACTTGACAGAATAATAAGCTAAGCTAGAGATTGCAATCTGGTAAAGAGCCAAATATAAAGAGCCTTTGTATTGCTTCTTTCCTACTAAATGCAGTGCGAGGACTTGGAGGTTGTTTGTCTAAGATGTTTTTTGAGCTTATAAGTTGTTAAATCTTAAATGAGCATTTAAAGTGCGTGGAGAAAATAACCATCAAACTTATAAGATGTTAGTAATGACAACTTTGTAATCAGAATATCCAGAATTGAAGGAACTTATAAGATCTTAATGATAAGTTGGGAAATCTTTACTTTTTGTAAAGGGGTTTATAAGCTCTAAATATCTTATTTTTAGATCTTATAAGCTCATTCCTTAAACAATTTATGGAATACTTTCAACATTTTATAAGCTTTAAAACATGTTATTACATGTTGTAAACAGCTTATAACTTATAAGCTCATCCAAACACCATCTAATCTGAATCTATAGCCCTCCTATGAATCCTTTGGTCGTTAAGACTTTTAATGCATGTAAACATCAGAACCTTTCTTTTCCATAAGTTCTTGTCTGTGTTTCATGACACAACAGTCTAATGATTTCCATTTAACTAAGTACAGTTTGTGGAGAAAGCTCCTGAGGATATTGTCCGTGGGGTTCGAGAAAAAGCAGCAGAAGCAGAAGAGAAATTGACACTAACCAGAAATCGACTTGCTTTTCTCCAATCCACGGTTCTGGTGTCGAACTAAAGCCAGTTAATTGAGTCTTTTGGCAGCTGATATGGTAAAACCGGAGCAGCTCATCAAATGTGTACGTCGAGTCCCTTCCTTGTTTAGTTTTCTTTAGATTAAAAAGCTCATACTATGGCTCTTTTCATTAGCTGGGCAACCGGGGGTGAGTTTCTGTCGAGTTGAAGATGGTATTGTTTATTAGTGTAGAAAGAAAAGAGAGAAGATACACTGATTTGTATGTTTTGTGAAAATACAAAGAGATAATTCTATATTCTTGTATTAGGTTGATTGGAAGGGTTGAGCATAGGAATGTAGATCAAGTGGGTCCGGCTACAAACATCATTATTCAACTTTGTTTGAATTATTGTTGAGTTTGAAAATTGTGTTTGAGCTTAGTTTGATTATCGATCAAGCTGAGTTCAAACGAACTTTAATGAATCCGATATCAACTAAGCTTGAGTAGTTTTGTACTTACAAGCGTATTTTATTGTTCTTCTCCATGATAGATTTGAGCTCGGATCGTATTTAAAAGTTTATTGAATGAAAGTTCTTGTTTAAGTTTATTTGATTTAAGAAATTGAGCGCAAATGAGCTTTTATCGATTGATTTTGATCGACGATAACCCTGGAATGTGGGCGGCAATGCGGAGGAAAAGGGAAAAGGAAGAAGTATAAAGAAAATAGAAAAGATTAAAAAAATTAAAAAGAAGAAAAGAAATATATTCATAATTTTTTCTTGTTCTATTTTTTGTTTATATGAGTTATATATTTACTGCATTTTAATGATTTTTTCAATTGTTAATTATCTATTAAAACTTGAGATGGGAGTGGAAATTACTTCTTGGAATGAATAATAGTTCAATTTTACTCTAAAATAATCAGTTTAATTCTTTAATACACTAATATAATTTAGTTACTTTTAGGAACTTAATCACTTGTTTGGCTAGAAAATAATACTAAATTACTTATTTCCTTGAAAAATGAAGATTATGATCAATTATTCGATTGTTTAATAAAAATAATTCATAATTTTGCCTTGTGTTGTTTATATTTTATCCATTAGTCTGGTTTCACTTTTCTTGAACAATAATAGTTAAAATGATTTTATATTATGATAAAGATTTAAAAGGAAATACCAATATGGAGAACATCTACTAAATACTATTTGTCCAATATTTTTTTAAATTTATATTCTCACTAAATTCAAAATTCAGATCTAGAATTAATAAATAATGTATTAATTCACTTACTGTTATAGCTTACTTTTGTAGTGTATATAAGTTATAGAAAAAATGGTGAGTAATAGCAAAAATTTGGGAAAACAAAAGTTGAAATTTGAAAAAAAAATAATAATAATAATTGCGGTTGGAGTGTATGGTAAAAAAAATTAATGTTTATAATTTTATTAATAAATTATACGAGTCGATAAAAAGTCATTTATAATTTTTGATTTAAATCAATTTAATTTAAGCAGTTTAAGAGCTGAAAAGTAAATAAAAAAAATATCTTTTCAATTTATTTTCTACATTTCTACAATAAATAGATAAACATTTATTTTAAACAATTACAAACATATCCTTATAATCGTTTTGGTTTGCACAAACTTACAGCAACACAACTAGAAATCAAAGGACCATTAATTAAGGATGCACCCTTCAGTTTGTATTGATTATGATAGTGAGCCATGAGGCTCCTAAACAATTAATTAACAGAAAAGAAAAATGAAAAATATTAAAAAAAAAAAACAGTTTTCTTTACATTAATGAAAAAATAACTATAAAAATCATGAGTGTATGTAAAAGAACAAGTTGTTCAGACTTAATTAAATTTTGATTGAACTTCAAAAAATGCATTTAAGCTTTATTTGATTAAAAATCAAGAGCTCGAACAAATTTTAGTTGAGCCAAACACAAGTCTGAGTTTGAATATCTAATGTTTTCAATCGTATTTTATTTTATTTTTTCTTATTAACAAATCAAAAATCAAACAGAATTTAAAAGTTTATATCGAACGAAAATCTATATTCAATTTTAATTATTGCCATTGACGAGTCATATCTTGAATCGGGTTTTACATAATTTGATTTATTTTTCAACTCTAATTTCATCGCATTTCTTTAAAATAATTAAAGGGGAAAAAAAGAAGATTCCCTTTCCAAGCAAAGTGAAGGTAGTGAGGAACAGAGGTATAGTAAAAATGAATCCTCATGAGGCAGGAGCCCCTCAACTGTACAGAAAAGTTGGGAGTTCAGTTGTCCAACTACAAACCATTCTCCACCAGTTTCTGAAAAAATATGCTATGTTTTTCTTCATTATACACAAAACACCAATTATGATACAGAGTTGAGAATCAAACAAATTACCTTCAATACAACTTTTGATGCCAAAAACACCCGAAGTGTCAAAATTTGTCTACACCTCATGTTCCTACCTTCGTTCGCTGAAATTCTCTGATATGGTTCGTCTGCGGCCGAACCTGAAATCCCAACCAGCAGACGATGGATGGAATGCATTGATGAAGCTCCGGGTCGGAGCCCTTTGGGGCTCATCTTTTGAGTTTTTCCTCCTTGATGATCCATTTTTTGGCGTGGTGGTTCGAAGGGACCGTGAAGCCTTTGGGTCGAAGATTGAGGCGGTGAATGAAGCATCGGCTGCATCAAACGACACGGGGCCGTTTTGAGATGCATCGAGAGGGTGGCCGACGGCTGCATCCTGATGCGGTGGTGGGAATTTGTCGCTCTTGCTTTTGGCTTTAGCGTCCGACATGATTCTCAATCTCTGAAAACATAATGTCAGAGGATTATGGTAATGTGGAAGCAAAGATGGAAAGATCTATTTATCTTATAAGTGAACACAAGAAAAGTGTTGCCTATGCATGAAAGACAAGCACATGAGACCAAATTCTTCCTCCTTGAAGTTCAGGCACATTAAGGGGGAAAAAAGACCTTTAATTTTAAAAAAGTTACATATCATCACCCGCAATCGAATTTTATATTGCAGATTCACCCTGAAGAAGTGATGTCCAGGGAAGAATCTGTAATGTAAAATATAACTTTGGAAGGTGTTAGTGGAATTGTGCAAAACTAGCAGACATTTTTTGTAATATGCTCAAATCTCGGGAGTGTTAATGTAATTATCCCTAAACAAAATGCAAAGTAAGGCAAACCCACTTTAGCACCACCATTTTTAACACAATAACTTTCTAATCAACACATCTTTCCTCCAAAAGTTAAATTATCAAGTATTTCGTTCAACTTTTCTTTCTCGATGGAGCAACATGATGCACAGCTCATGTCAGGGAATTATTCTGAAAAACGAAAGAAATAAAGAACAAAAAAATTGTTTCACGTACGTCTAAGTTGGTCTGGAGCTCTGCATTTGCTTCTGGAGCCGGAACTGCACGGCTGAATTTGTCACGGGCTCTCACTCGTCTATTTCCATCTATGGCGTGAGGTTTTGCACCTAAACCTCGTTGCCTACACGGCAGACTAGATATGAGGACATGATTAAGATTTAGTAAACAGTGGGTATGTGAAAATGGAGGAAGTAAAATTACCTTCTGGCTTCTTCACCTCTCAATTTTATGTCCATTTCCTTGCTTGGAGGGAATTTAGGTAAGCTTGATGGCTCACAGGCATATGGTTCAGTGGTAAAAAACTGGTCATACACAAAATGTCACTTTTCATATAAAAAGTTTAACTGTAATTGTGAATACTCTATACACAGATAATAAAAATATCCGATCCCTCACCATGAAAATGCACCAGAAAACACATAAATACACCAATTAGAGCATGCAACATACTGCCTACGCTTAATCAAAGAGAGGCAAAAGCCTGATCAATACAGTTCTATGAAGCAAATTTGATATAATATACAGCTTAAAAAGCAAGAATAAAGAGTTTCTCTTGAGGATAAGTTCTGCAATAATAAATCATAATAAGCCTTCAATCACAAGCATATAAATCGAAACACACTACAGTTTTGTTCCACCACAGTATCTTGGGGGGGTAACGTGTAATGTAAAACATGACTGGAGAAGTCACGGTGAAACTTTCTGAATCAAGGGAAGTCGTGTAAATAATCCAGACCTCCGGGGGTGTCAGTGCAATTATCCCAAGTTTTTATTTAGAATTCAGCTTTTTATACAGATGCAAAGATTACTTACTTCACTATTTAATGCTGCAGTGGCAGTGCCGCGTGCGTCAGGATCAATGGCAAGAAGAGTTTCTATGAGAGCAAGAGCAGATGGCGGAAAATCCTTAAATGTCTCTGCTATGCAACATTTATAAGGCTGCTGCGGTTTATAAAGAGTAGCATTTGGCAATCTGGATTTCTTCCAGTACTCCTCAGTTGGAGAACCACATAATTTGAATATCTTGTGCAGTTGCTCAACCTATGGGGAAAAATAAGTATGTAAAACTGGGAGTTAGACCAATATCCATAGAATTAAGTAATTTAAGTAGAACGACCAAATTGTAAGCACAAAGGGTAAATCACTCCTTGATGTTTGCCTTAATTATAAACATATCCCTATTAGATTGGAAATTAACACTAACCCATGTGAGATTTGTTCGCATTACATGAAACTGCATCTAGTAGAGTTTTGGTGAATTTTTAACATGTAATATGTCAAAAGTACCCGTCACCAAATTCTGACTGTTAGACCGACTAAATGTCCTTTGGATGAAATTGTTTCAGCGATCAATAGTCTCATGATCTATGTTTAAGTGCCAATTCATGATATTTCACTAAATGCCTTCTTGTATTTTCAAAGAATTGTTTTTTTGCTCGGAAACTTTGGGATATTTTTTGTATAAGCACTTCTCCTTCATGCATTGTAAGGTTTTACAAATCTCAGGTGGCATACTTGTAAATTTTAATCCAACAAGAATGTATTGATAATTAGGGCAAATCTAAGGGTGTGTGGATATAATGGATGCAAAACAAATGTCTCCAGTTCAAGCAAAAACATCAAACTACTGAAGAAGTTCAAGCACCTTATTTGAGTGTTTCATAGCATCTACAGTAAGATAATAAGTAGTCATCAAGAAGACAAAAATCATAGTACCTCCGTTCGTCCCCGCAATATAGGCTTCCCAGCAAGCAATTCTGCCAGAATACAGCCAGCACTCCATAGATCAACACCAACACCATAATAAGTGGCCCCAAGCAAAAGTTCAGGAGGACGGTACCAAAGGGTGATAACACGACTTGTCATTGGTCTCTTACGCTCGGGGTCAAAAAAGGAAGCTAGACCAAAATCAGCTATTCTTAAGATTCCTTCACTGTCAATGAGCAGATTAGAGCACTTAATATCACGATGTAGGACACCATTGTTGTGGCAGTGCTCCAGACCTGAAAGCAATTGTTTCATATAGCATTTGACCTACAGCAAGGAAACATCAATGGCAAGTCATCAACTGTGCTAATACTACATGGATATAGCAAGACAGGGTGATCAACAAAATCAGATAATTTTACCCAGTTATTTTGCAAAAAGAAATTAAATAGTGCCGTATTTAAGATGTTAAGTCAACAAATCTCAGCATCTGGAGGAGTTATGTGTGTTGTAGAAAGTCAGAAATATACAACTAACACATTGTCTAATAGCTTTTGAGCTGCTTAACATTCACACTAATCAAAGAAATTCATGTCTCTATCACAGAAGACACAATGACTTGATAAATACCTGTGAATTTCCTAACAGTGTTATCGAATGAAAATTACAATCTCGATACATGGCACATGAAATCAGAATCACAAAGAGCCGAAGCAGCCAGAAGAAAGCTAGTCAAACAGATGAAATAGTTGTTTGGTACATCTGAGAACTGATTATGCTATATTGAATCATATGAGTGCCATTACATGTCATTTGAGTTTTGTCATTCAGAACACTCACTGATTAGTGGAGTCTTGTCCTACGGGAAAAACTTAGGTATTTGAGTTCTGCTTTACATAAATTTTGTATATTAAGTAATCCATATTTTGGACTCGTTCAAGTCCAGAGAACATCACTAGAGTTTGAACAATCTCTTCTATTTTATGTTTGTTCTCCTTTGCAAGAAATTGGTCCAGAATATCTATTCACGACTTCAAAATGTGTCTGAATGATTACACTGCAACTTGTTTTCATCTTCTCCTCGAATTTGAGAAAATATGGAATTAAAAAAAATTCTGAATTCAGCTGCTTCGGACTATGGAAATAACCTTTGTTCTTGTTTTTAGTCAGGTTTTTATCTTGAATTGGGCAAAACTGGTTTATGCAATGCAAACTGCATAGACTTTGGTCTGTAAGCAGAAAAACAGAGGGGAAGAAAACTGAAATGATTGAATCCTAAAAATTAGACAATAAAAGATCCAGGACCAGAAGAGCTTCCCAATAGTGATTCTATAGTGGTAAATGTACAAGTAATGTTGTAATAGATCATTAAACAACGAGGGATTTGTGAACCCAAGATCTCAAGCATGACCTAGTTTTAACAGTTTGCAGGATTTTGTGTTGCCTATACTCCACAAAAGACTAGCATAATGAACTTAAAATGTAACAAGGCACCTATTTTCAGAGGTGAAAGTAACGGATAGAGAAATGAACTTCAGGCTACAATTCTCACTTAAACAAGACATTGCCAAGCGAGATTCGAAACAAACAATTTGATAGCACAATCCATTTAGATGGAGCACTCATCTGGTTTTCCTTCTAGATAGGGAATTAGCATGTTATTAACTGTCTAAGATGGAAGTGGTAATTTACAATTTGGTTCAATCACATTGTTTTTCATATCCCCTATGGACACTCTAATGACCACTTGAAAACAGTCCTGTGATACCCAACCTCCAACGTTCGGGACCAGTGGACCAAGAAAAGTCTGTCAGTAGAATCCAAAAAGCACATGATGCAGACATAGCAGACAAAGAAGACAATACATAATCCAAATGCCTCATTTACATCAGAAACAGAAGGAAAGATCCTTCATCTGTAACTAGACCTGTGCCTCAGATAGAAGTCAAAAAGGTCCACAAAAACATGAAAGATATCCATATAGATCCCTTGTCATAGAAAATTTGACAATATCCAACATTACTAAATAAATACAAGATAAATTGTTCCAAAATTCCAACCAGACAACACACAATAGATCCATAAACATCCAGTTAAACAGTAAAACAAGCATGTGAAAATAGCCAATCATTCGAACATTGAGTAGAGATTAAACCCATTAAAACATATGAAAGTTACAGTAGATAGAAACGGATTCTTTTTCATCCTTGTAACTTACTCACCTGGGGCTCAGTAAACTTGACACTTTGGACAGCAGCAAGGCCAGCAAGATCGTGCTCCATATACTCGAAAACGAGGTAAAGACTGGTCGACATCCGGGATATAACCAGACCTTCAAGCTTAATTACATTGGGATGATCCAGCCTTCTCAACACGAGTATTTCTCTCGCCATGAACCTCACCGTCTCCGGCTCCAAGTTATCAAACCTTACTTTCTTCAAGGCCACTACCTTCCCTGTGATCAAGTCCCTGGCTTTATACACATTGCTATATGTCCCTTGCCCAATCTGCACAATTACACAAAACCATATCCTCAAAATTCAGTATAATTCATAGGCAGACCGTACTGCATTACAACTAGAATTCGTCGGTGACCGACTTTGTTTTCATACTTTTGGCCATAGGCAACGTATAAATGTACTAGATCAATATAAAAGGATAGCTAAAGCTATGCAGTATATATAATGAGGCAAGAATGGCTTCACACGCCTAAATATTTAGAAGGAAAAATAAAATCCTATGTGTCTTGCCAAGAACCACCTCCGCATAAAAGTATTGTACCTAAGTCAGAGAAATTGATAGTACTTCATACTGCTTCCATTACTCCCCCTCACCCCGATGTCGGTGTAAAGCATACGAAACACATGCTTCCCAGTATTGTACCTTCTTCCTAATCAACAAAGGTCCCTTTTCCACTGACATTAACGCTAAACAAAGCGTGCACACATAGCTTCAAGAATCGACGGCGATTACCTTCTCAAGCTTCTCGAAGGTGTTGGCACGGCGGGGTTTCCAGTCCTTTATGGCGTGGCCAGCAACGTCGTTTAGCCACGAGGGCCACCCCTCACCACCGGCGGAGACGCCCCTTTTCAGCCGAAACTCCGGCAGAGCCACTACAGCTGCCGCTGGAGCTGGCGCCGTCGCTACCATTTCAACCGGAGCCTCTTCGATCTTCTTCTCTTCTCCACGGCCCACCACGCCCCCGTCCTGCACCGTCGCGGTGGCCGATTCTGAACCCCGCCGTTCATCATTTTTGTGCTTCCGGCGAGCTTCTCTTTTCCCGGTGGCCCTTTTCCCAAGAACACACCCCATAACCAAGACTACCGAGATTACTTATCTGGAATCTCAGCTGCCCATTTCATCTGAAAATGCAAACATAATCTGGAAAAAAGAAAAAGAAAAAAGAAAAGAATCTTGTTTCAATTGTAAGGACCAGCCCAGAACACCACTCCGCATTTATTGCTTACCCACGAAAGTGTGTGTGTTTCTGGTGCGTGCTTTACTGATGCAAACTGGGATCAGCAAAGAAACTTATACTAGTACTGTGTTCTCATTAATTTTCAAGAAAAATCAAAAGACGGAAAAGAGAAAGAAAGAGAAGTCAATTGAGTGAGTAAGAAAACCAACCAGCAACAGCACCAGCACACAGCAGAGACAAAAAACTAATAAAGAAACAGAGGAAGAACCAATTGTATTATGTTAGTCTCTGACTCAGCATTAATTGCTCTCAGCAGTGTCAAGTGTGGGTAGATGTCTGTGTTTGCGTTTGAAATTTGAGCTCTGGTTAAACTATTTATTCAGGTAAAAAAAATGACTCCAGTGCTCCACAAATACACCCTCTGCCTCTGTACACACACAAGAACACACATTCTGTGTGTATGTGTGTGTGACTGAGCAAGCACAGCAAATATAAATATGGCAGGAACAAAAGTTTGAGTCTTTTTATTGCAGGATTCTAGAAAGGGAAGCTGAGTTTAAAAGAAAAGAATTTTCCCTTTTTTCTCTGTTTGAAATTTTGGAATGGATTCATATTCATATTGTTCAAAGAAAAGGTGGAAATGACTTGAGAGGCGTTTGAAATGGTTTTCTTTTTTCTTTTTCTTTGAATGCAGCAACAGAACTTTTTAAGGTTTACTTATATTAGATAATACCTTCGGAGTTCACATGGGATCCGATATATTAGTTGTTGTACGATCCCAGCCCATATGCTTGAAATAGTTAGAAAAAGAAAAGGTTGGAAAGATGTTTTTTTCTTTTCAAAGCTTCTTTTTTAGTTGCTTAAATTAAATTAATTTATTTTAAATTTTATAGTTTATTGAAAAAATTACAAATACTTATTAGTTTTTAATTTTAACTTTTTTCAACTTTTTATTGTTATTTTTGGGACACACCAATTTTTACTATAACTATACTTATACTTTTTAGTATTTGCAACAACTTTAAAAAAAATAAGAAAAAATAAACATTTCTCGATTATTGTTAAAAATAAGTTGAAATTGTGTCATTGATTTACAACTTCTACTTGCCAACTTTTACGGCTTATTTTAAATATTGAACTACTTTCTCAATCACTCCAATTTCATCTTTTTTCTTCACTTTTCACTATTTTCACATATTTTCAATTTTCATTACTGTTTAACTTATAATTTTATTTATACTTTATTATTTGCTTGTCTTTTAACTCAAGAGAAGTTACAAGAGTGTCCTATTTTGCACTAGTTAATGATATATGTGCTTATCTTTTTAACTCAATTACATTAAATTTTACTCCTAATATCTCAAATACTTTCATAAAGGTAAAATATAATTAATTTTGATCGAGATAAAGTAGATATATATAACTAGTAATAATATTAAAATTACAACTTAGCTTTTTATTTTTATTTTTTTGTCATGAATCTTTTCTGTTTTCCTTTCATTCTTTCAAATAAATTCATTTTTTTTCAAACCATACTTTGTGAAATGTTTATGAATTTCAATTTTTTTTTAATATTAAATTATTTGAAATCATTTCAATATTTTTTTTCTCATAAATTCAAAAAATTTCCTTCCAAAACTTTATTGCTTGTTTCTTAGTCACCCTCCCTCATTTTCACCTTATGATTATAAGTACCAGCACATTAATAACTACATCAACATATTTTTTGAATGAATCGATTAAATTACTCCTATTTAGAGAAGTACGTAGTAGCCATATAAATTTTTTATTTCATTCTAATTTTTTTTTGTATCTTCTCTCATGTTATTTCATAATTTCATTTTTTTCCTCTCACATTACTCGTTATTTAAAGTGTTTATATTTTCTATTTATTTATAAATGTTATTTATCTTTTCACTTCATAGCTTATTTTAAGAATGTAAGCACACACATCGAGTATGTCAACCATGCTATTTTATTAAAATTGTTATCTATTACTTTATTCCTTAAAATAATTATTCTTTTGTAAACCAAAAAAAAAAAAAAAAAACACAGAAAAATCAAAGAATCCAGCCATACTAATTACCCTGTGTGCGTGGTCCTAGTTTAGCACGTGGTAATATTGATGAGACCATCAATATGAATCCACTTTGATGAACAGATTCTTATTACCAAAAGATTTATTAAAAAAAAAAAAAAAAAGAAAGGTTAATCATTCTAAGTAGTCATGGCAGCCTAGCTTCAAGTACTTTCAACTAGATATAGTACCATTGATTTATTGAATTAAAAGGGGCCACAACTTTTTTTTTTTTTTTTAATTTTTTGTAAGTAAATTGATTGGGTATTATGCAATTTTCCCCGATTGAAATAATAAGAATGTTCTCTAAGTTTTGCAAATTTTTAGAAACAAAAAGTTAGTATTGACATGAAATTTTATTTTTATATGATAATGATCACATCATGTTCGTTAGGACCAATAATTAATAATTATGTAGCTTAATGATGTCGTATAATGGTCTAATTCATTAATATTAATGATTGAACCATGAGGATATATTTTTATATATATATATAGTCCTTTTCTAATAAGTTCTACAATATTAAAAATTAATTTTTAATAATTATATCAATCATGATTCCATGTCATTTGAATTAAAACTCATGGTAAATCGGAGAGTCCATTTTATTTTATTTTTTTAAATAATAAAGTAAATATTAAATGCTATTTTTAATTTCAAATTGTAGGTATACATTATTGAATTATTCATAACCTGAAGATTCAAGCACTATTAGAAAGAAAAAAAATAGTGTATAAATGATCAGTTACCTACACCTTACAAGATATGAAGACGTGGTGGGATTTGAAGTCATATGCTTTTAATTTCGCCAACTAAATTAGTTGTTGATACAATTTGTATAATAATTTAAATTCTCTTTTTTTTTAAGGAAAATTAATACATATTAATCTATATTTATTTATTTTAAGTGAACCTATATATTATACATATTATTTTATTATGAAACTCGATCATTTAACAATTATAATAATTAGCATATTAATTGTTAACAATTACTAATAATTTTTAATCAACAACAACTATTATTAATATAGATAAAAATTAGATGTTGGTGCTATTTGAATTCATGACCTCATAAAATTAAGGATAAATTACAAAAGGTTCCCTTAAGGTTTGTCATAATTTCAAATACCCTCATGAAATTGACGGCCGCCTAAAAGTTACACCTCCCAGAATGAGATGTCACGAGAAGGTATTTATTAAACGATCATTAATTTCAAAGGGTATATATAATTTTTCAAATAATGATAAAATATTTATAAGAATATGTGTTTATCTTATGGAATATTAATCACATAGAGTTTAAGATATTTTGAAAAAAATAAGGTAAAATTAATTTTTTTCAAAGATCCCATAAGATCTAAAATATTTTATTAATTATAAGATCTTTTTTATAAGGAAAATAAGATAGTTTAGTTGAATTTCCAATATGAATATTTGAAATTAGACTGGAATAAGAATTTCCAATAAGAGTCCACCAAAGCTATGGTATAATTTACTTGTTTGGTATTGGTACGGAAATAATTTTCAATTTGAATTTGTATTGAATATGTATGTTGGACCATTTATTTAATCAATATTTTTTTAATGAATTGATTACAGTTATGGTATAAATTTCAATAATCAATAATTAATATATATTAATGATCAACATTAAATATGTATAATTGATCAATAATTATTATTACAGTATATCAATACCCAAATATTAATAAGATTCGAAACATTAATATAACCTCATAAAGTCTCAACTTCGCAAATTTAATTAGGCATTATTGGCTTTATAAATTTTGTTGTTATGTGGTAGCATTTATATATAATTAACTCAAACCTACTCCCGTGATTGTGAAATTAATGCTTTTTATGGAATAATTACCTTGATTACTTTTCGTAATTCAGGAGAAAAGTAAAATCAAAATGAGTTAAAAATCTGGTATCCATCAAAATCGAATTGAAAATTTCGTATAAGTTGTTTTATTTCTATTTTTATTAAATTTTGATATTTGGTTCGATTTTTAGTTTGCAGATCGGATTGACTATTGATTACTATTTTTTAACTCAATTAATTTAAGTTAAAAATTATAAATAACACCTTATCAATTTTTTAAATTCGCCCAACTTTCTAATTTTTTTTATAATTTATTTCCAATAAAAAAAGAAGAAGAAGAAATTATTGCAACACCACTAAGGAAGTCGTATCCGGGTCGCTAAGGTCAGCCCCGGCAAAAACGTGAGCGTTTTTCCTAGGAAAAAGATCTAAAAGATTAGGACATAATTAAAGTTATATATATTTAATTTAACATTCAGAAATATGAACCAGTCACGTGCCTGCTGCATGTCAAATGCACGGACAACCTATGTGGGTCCATTTTAATGATGTTTACCTGAATATAGCACAATTAAATCTCTCTTTATAGCAACAGATTCCCTACAAGGACAACATTAGCCTCACTACAACACTTCTTTTTTCTTTTTATTTATTAAAATATTTAAGTAATTTCGATTTCGATCACCATTATAAATCAGGATATTTTTTCAAGATTATAAAATTAGTACATTTAAATTACATACCAATGTAACCCTTACAATATTAATAAAAGAATCAAAATCAATGACTATGTAACTCGCCTTTACTAATTAATATGGTTTTGTAATTTGATTAATATTTTGTTACATAAAATATTATCTGTTCTAATTTTATAAAAAACCACATAGATTGAAAAAATTGCCTCCCGAACCGGAAAAAAAATGATTTCAACTCCTTGCAAGTTCGGTTTAGAGGGGTTTGATTTCACTCCCAAGGATGCAACATTTCAGACAAGGTGTATAATCCTCCTAGATGAGATCAAAAGGGCTTATCTAAAAGGTGAATTTATTTTAGAAAAAATTAAATTTACCTAATTGTATTATAAAAAATAATCAATTTACTTCTTTAGATAATGATTCAAATTGAAATTTGCAACCTCCCTTGACTGATCCAAGTTAGCCACGTATTCATCGTTAATGGGTCCTGAGATAAAAACATGTATGTTAGTCTAGTCGGATTTGTTCTCGACTAAGACCCTTGACGCTCAAGTTAGTTCGAATCGAGGTAGAAATATGCAATCTGCAGATTTATAGTCGAAAGCAATAAATGCACGTTATTTCAAATGATATGTATCGGGAGTATTTATAAGGCCCAAGTGTACAGTGTTGGCTGAGCCACATGTCACTATCTAGGTGTTCCTAGCTTTTTATCGTGCAGTGGAGAATTCATCTTTTCAACCGGGTGGCTTTTCGGGTTCTGGCACGGGTTGGGGCTTCGAAGACCCAACCCGTGCATTGGTGTGCGAATCCTGCTAGTTTTTAGGCTATTTACCCCTAATGAGGGTTTTTTTTTTTTTTTTATCTTTTTGGGATAAATAGGGTAATACCCGTATCAGGTAAATTGTTTTATTTTATAAAATATAAAAATAAATTACTATTTACCGCCCCCTTTTTTATCCCACCTTGGTGTTACAATATATGTATGGTAATGATTACATCTTTTAATTATCAAAAGAAATATGCGCCAATTACATATTGATGTAATATCAATATAAGTGTGATAGAACATCTTGACCGTATTTTAATTTTTGATTCTCATATATATACACACACGGTGATAAAAGATATTATTATTGGCAAAGTATTGAGTAATAATTAAAAGTTATCACTAAATATATATCTTAAATTATAATAATTTTGATCTTATTATAATATAACTATTTTGTTTTAGAGGGAATCATAATATAATTATTAATGCTAAGAATTATGGAATAAATTATCAATTAGTGATATATTTATACTGACAATCACATTTGTAACAACTTTATGCAAAATTTTATTATCTTTAATTATACCTGGTGATGATATTTACTTTAATTATAAAATCATTATAGTAAAAAAAAATATTTTTTAATTAGTGATAATTCTAAATATTTGTGGTTAATACTCTCTCTCTCTCTTTTTAGTGGCATAAATGGCTTTCTAAAAAGTAAATAAAAGAATAATTGATTTAAATGATTGGAGAGGGAACAGAAAATGACATGTAATGGAATTTAATTGCTGGCAGCCTTTGTCATTATTCCCTCAGTCATTGCAGTGATACACGGAAATATTAATTATTGATGTTGATAGGGATGAAAAATATGGATCCACTTGATTTACAACATCTTAATATTGTTATTATTGCAAAAATAAAATTCATAACTTTCAACTCAGCCAGTAATTTTCTAGGAATATTATTGTAATTTTATGAGTAAGGTATAGATAAATAAATATAGAAAATTTGAGTTCATATTTCCAATTTTATGAATTGGGATTTTCTTGAGTTAATTGTTATTTAAAGGACGCATGCCTAAATTTATTTAAAATATTTTATAAATTCATATACTTATAAGATGTTTTCAAAATTTATTGAGTGCTCGATCTTATTTTATGAATAAATTCATGAGTTGTTTGAATAAGATAAGACTGTGGAACTTATACGATGTTAACAATGTTGATTTTTATAATTAATATAATAAAAATAAAAGAATTTGTTGATATTTTAAAAATAAATTAATAAGTCCATATTTCTTATAAAAGAACTTATAAGATCGTACTGTTTTATTTTTAAATCTTATAAATTCATTTTAAAAATTCGAATTAAGAAAATTTAAAATGCTGACCCAATGTCAACTGTACTATGATTTGGACTAGTTTTATTGGGCTCCACTCACTCGCACCGTAACGAGGGAGAACGAACAAGTACGACTTTCTGTTGGAAGATCTAATTGTGAATAACAGCAGGTTGGTTAAAAGTTGTTGGTCATGCTATGTTTCTTTAAGAAAGAAAAAAAGAGAAGAAAAGAATTTTTTTTGGAAGAATTCTTTTATTTTTTTGAAGTGGTAATCAAAGGTATGATTATATCAACATTTCGATTAACTGAGTAATACATCAATATTACTAAAACTAATATAAGATAAATACTAATATAAAGTGAGATAAATAATCATATGTTTGATGGGAGTCGAATTCATTACCTCAAATATTGAATCATTCTAAGAAAATTTCTTAGATTTTGGGGTTTCTTGGCCCGGCCCATTCACCACAATCCATTTTTGGGCTAAAAATGCTAAGGGCCGGCCTTGAATTCTTCCAGGATGAAATTGAGCTATTCCCATTAGTTATTATACATAGTTGTTATCATCACTGACCTCTTACCACCAATATGATGGTCTGACATAAGAATTGTATAATTTGCCACATTATGTGAACGTGTATTGGGATGGTTGCATCTGTCTCACATGCTAATAGGTTAGTCCATTGGAGTGAAGACTGGAGTGAAGACGTAGAGCTCGTCAATTTATTTAAATATATTATTAAAAGTCAGTGCCCGATTTATAATTCTTGATTTTGTGAAGACTGAACTCAACTAGTGTGTTGAAGGGATCACGAGAAACAAGAAGAAAATTCTGTGGTAGTTGGGTTGCCTATGCGCACAATTATAGGTTTTATAAATGAATTAGGAGTACGAAAGAGAAGAACGTAACTCCGAGCCTCAAAAAGCTTCCTTTTTTATCCCACCTAATTTTTCAATAAAAAATTTATAGTGCATCGAAATCACTCACACTGCATAACTCCAAAAAATGACAAGTTTAACCCCAAATTTTAATTTCGTTAAATTTATAACGGAAACAATCTTAATTCCCTTTAAAACTTAACAGAGCTTGTGCCGTGCATGTATCATTTTCATTAGAGATTTAACCGAAATTAAAACATGAGATTAAAATTATAAATCTTTTAGAGTTATGAAATACAAAATTGTGAATCCAAAAATAATATAACCAAAACTGCAAAGAGAATAAATTGTAGTTGTGGGGACGTAAAATACAAGACTTTTCGAGATTTCAAGTCAATGTTTGGTTAGAAGTCGCTTTGCATGTTGGACAGAAGCATGGTACTAATTTTCCACCAGCCCATTTTCGTCCTCGTACCAACTTCTTGGTAATATCATAATACGACTCAGGTCTACCCTCGTACTCTCAAGTCTCAAGTCAACCCGCGTAAAATCTTTTCCACAAGCGTGCTTTCTCCATTTCTTCTCTTGTTCATATCATCATATTCATACATGAATATTATGTTCAATTTTTCTACATATGCCTATGTGACTTGAGGAGGAGAGAAAGCCGGAGGAGAAGCAATGGGGAAGGCGGTGTGCTGCGATTCCGACGACGACTCGACAGCCCTACTAGGGTTTGTGGTGGCTCTGGTGTTGGCAATTTTGCTATTTCTCCTGTGTCAACCTCCTCCTGTTAGAAGATACAAAGTTTACTATCGTCCTGTGCTATGTTAGTTTGGTAATTCGTTTAAGAGCATTTTAGTCTTTTCACACACGACAAGATCAACAGTCGCACATGTTTATATACATAGAGTGTGTCTCTGTATTGAGATTTCTTTCTATAATTTTTAATAAATCATATATATATGTTAACCGTCTATTTTGTCCACCCCTATTATCTATACTTAGTAATATTGATGCATTAAGAACTTAGGTTCGACCCAAAAATTAAAGAGATCCCGTAAATTTTTTGCTCAAATATTAATTCAACCATTGAAAAAAGAAGATCGTGTAGGGTTACTTGCAATACGTAATTAAACCAGTCATTGGTTCAATACTCTCTCTAAAGCGACGTACTCAAAGCATTTTATTAGATATCCACTTGCTACCATATAATTAAATTGAGAATTATATAATTACATCGATCTTTAAAATTGACAATGACATTAAAGTTGACATTTTAGATCTCATAAAAAGTTGATTTGACAATCTAGTGCACTAATTTATTATTTTTGGAGGATTTTTTTTTTCTTTTTTATGGTATTTTCAGAAACAGTAGGATTTTACCATATGTATACCATGCCAGGTGATGAAATTCAGAATTCTAAAAATTTACAGACATCTCGCTATAGCTCAAACCTCTTTGTTGTAAAGGTGAGAGGGAGAGTGAAGGGTCGAACATTAGTGAGAGGAAGGGAAAAAGAGGATGGATGAAGTTCAGGGCTTAGATCTCTTCCCTTTCTCTCCTCCAGCTTCAAAGACGAAAAAAGTCTTAATCGTGCAAAAATTGATAAATTGGTCGATTGAATCACTAAATTAATCTTTTATGGAATCAAAAGTGCTACACTCTATCATAGGCACCATTATATGAGGTTTCAAGGTTGAAATTCCACTCCCACATGATATGTATTGAGATTAAGGGTCAAATTGAATGGAAAAGACAATTTAAAATGAAATTTTGGGTATAAATTAATAGAGATGAGATGGAGAGGGCATGACTAGGTCAGCAATATATAATTCTTTTAAACAATTTTCAAAATTTTAAAATCAAATTGATAAATAAATATGTATAAGATCCGATCTTCTATTTTATCAAGTAAAAATGGAATTAACATTGTCAAGGAAAAATGAAATATGTCAAGTTTTATCGATATATAGCTATATGCATTATATCCAAAAAATTGGTAAAAGAAAATGAAAGATACAAAAGAAAAACGAGAAGTAAACAATACTACGTATAACCACATCAAATTAAAAGGTTGTTTGGGTGAGCTTATGAGCTCTTTCAAAAAATTTGTAATTAATTAAGATGTTGCAAGCTACTCAACAATTTTTTTAGAAAAGACACTTATAAATTCAAAAATTAAAAGATGTTGGGAACTTATAATTAAAATTTTTAGAAACAAGTGAGGACTTCGCAACTTTTCTTTTTTAAAAATCTTAACAAGCTAGTTCGATTTAATCACAACAAATTACAAATTTATCATTAGCAACATATATATTGTAAGCTACAAGATGTTATATTTTAGCAAAACACTTGGAACAATTTTTTCTTAAAAACAAAATCTAACATCTTGAACTTTGAAAAATATCTTATAAAAGATATATGAACTTATAAAATATTATAAATGAACTTAGAGCAACTCCCTCACAGAACATAGAGGAAATTGAGCTAGGTAATACTCAAACCATCTTATTATATTACCCCAAAACCAAATTGAGAGTTGCATAATTTCATCAAGTTTCAGAGTTGACATTCCATACCACACGATACAATAGGGAATATATTCCCGTCGAAGTCTGCATGGGCACATAACTTTTTGTCAAGAGATAAAACTAAGAAGAATATGTTATGGGATATGGCTAGTTGGCAAAGGGTCAATTTGAGTGAAAGGGACAGCCTTAAACGAAATCTTGGCTATAAATAGAGGTAAAAGAGCCGGGGAAAAATGAAGCTATATGCATGAGGAAGAGAGGGGTTTACATGTGGAGAAGAGCCCTAATTCCAATTGTTTACCAGCCAAGAATGACTTGCCTGTACCCTTCCTGACATGATCATTCCATGGACACAATAATCATGCTCTCCAGGGTTTTCAGGAAGTCATCTTGGCTTGGTTGACAGGCTCCTCCTCATCATGTTAACCCTCTTCTTCCCTTTTCCATCAAAACATGTCAATTTTCTACCTGTTTGGATCATCTATTTTAAGTTTATGTCATCTTATATTTTACATTGTTTATTCATGTTCAGTGTATGCAATGTCTCTTGACAATTTATATATAAATAGAATTTTGCATAAATTAAATGCAAACAAAATTCTAAACAAATAATTAACTCGATTCTGGCGCCAACTTCAAACTCGTTATTTCTTGCTTCTTGTAGTACTTTTTCTTTAAAGGCTTTTTGAAACTAAAGATGTTCACAATGTAACCATCTTTGTATGTGCTCTCGTGCAACTCAACACCATGATCATATTCCACGTCAAGTTTTTTCTTAACTCGTTTAGACCTAAGTCTTTCTTCTTGATTTCTCACTTGGCAAGACCATATTGGTAGATGCCAAAATTAATGATTCACTGTCATCAATAAAACTATCCTCATATTTGTCATCTTTAGACTGCATATATCATAATTCGGTTCAATATCTTCAATGCTAATTTCATATGATTCTAAATCACTGTATGAAAACAAAGGTGTATTATCATGTACGTATACAATAACTATTCAAGTGAACAACCTATGGGCCAATAACTGAGAATGTTTAAGTCATATGCCTCATCAAATTCCAACTTCACATGACATTACTCAACTTTATCCAGCACCAAAATACAAAGGATAACTGGCATTTTCCCCCACACTACGTTGAGTTGAAGACTTTTGGGTCGCATTGCAAATCTGCAAATCTTAAAGACCTGTGTCGTCTTGCAAATCCTCAAAATATTAATGGTGTCATTTTCCAGTTCCTCGTCTCTGGCATTATCAATGCACAAATTTCTATGAGATCATTTTCTAGTTCCTAGCCTTCAGCATTATCAATATTAGCATCATGAATTTTTTGAGGCTCGATCTCATGGGAAATTTCTTTCTATAATCATCTATGTTGGCTTATCTATCTTGTTGGTAGTTTTGGTCAATAACATCAAACTTTTTTCCTTTATACTTACAGGCCTTACGACCACAAACTTCAGACTTGTTATTCCTGCTTTTTCTTGTATCTTTTTTCTTTAAAGGCTCTCTGTATATCAAAGATGTTCAAAAGCTAACCATCTTCTTTTTTGCTCTCATGCAACTCATCTTCGCGATCAGACTTTACATTAAGCTTTTTCTTAAGCTGGAAAGGCCTGAGCTTTTCTTCATCGCTCTTCTTTTTCCCTCAACAAGACGATATTGGGGTAGTGTGAAAACTAGTAATTCACTATATATATATCATTTCAATAAAATAATCCTCATATTTGTCATTTTCAGAGTACAGATCAGAATCCGATTCAATATCTTCGATGCTAATTCCCTAGGGTTTTAAATCACTTCTTGAAAACAAATGTTTATTATCATGAACATAAGAGCCAGTCAACTGTACACTCTGTGGGCTAATATAACTGAGAAGGTGGAGTCATACGCCCCATAAAATTCCAACTCCAGATGGCATGAAACAACAAACTCTATTTTTAGCAGTTTTTGATAAAACAGCAATAACCTTTTGTAAAAATTTACAAAAGGGTTTGAAATCTCCACCATTAGAAACTAGATTGACAGAGCTTCAATTTCATATGTGATTCGCTCAAAATGACAATCATTTGCATAGAAAACACATATAAAAGTCTTCTAAAAATCTGTTATACATTGCTGAAAATAAGAAGGCAAATTTAAGTTTCATCATGCCAATTCTCAACAAAAACTGAGTAAATCGATAAAAAAATTAGCAACGAATAAAAATTTTTAATTTTAATTTATTATAGAAAAAACTATCATAAGTCATAACTTAGGTTAGCGGAATCGAGTCCGAAACTCCTTAATTATGAGTGCTCAATCTTACTGCACTTAAATAATATGATCTAAATAAAGCAATTGGATATGGTACGTACGTAGAATAAGAAAAGCTATGAATACCAAAGATAATTGATTCCTGTATATGTTTTCATACAATTAAATTTTTTTTTATCGATAGACTCCTGAAAGCTGTATATGAATTTTGAAATATTTTAACTTTCTTATTCATATATATTCCTTTTCTGTATCGACTAAAACTATGAAATATAATGTTCTGTAGCATATAAACCTTGAAAATTACCATCTGTCAATAAGGATTCGTGATCTAACATATTTACTTTTTTCTGTAATTAATAACTCTTCATTGTTATAATAAACAATTCTTCCACAATGATTAAAGTTCTATATACTATAATTAAGCAGTTCACACCATAGTTTAAAGTTCTGGTATCGATAATAATATCGATAGGTGTTATTCTACATTAGATGTGGTACCGTACGGGGATATTATCGAGCGATACCAAAACAATACATTATAAAAGCTGAAAAATTCTAAAATTATATTAATATAAAATTATTAAATAAAATACAAACAATATAAAAAATTAGTACTACTCAATACATACTACAAGAAGTTGTTAAAAAATATATAAATTTCATTAACAAATAGAACCATTAAAAAGTACGATGTGATAGAATATTATTACCAATAATATGCTGACAGATAATTCATCGTATCAACAATATTATTTGATAATATTGGATCAACGATGCATATATATTCGAAGAATATTAGGGACCGTCGGATGTTGTAGGATTGTGAAAGGCTACTATCTGAATACTCACGTTGAACCATTTCATAAACTTTGTATAAAGTGCATGATAATAAATTATACTTGGGAAAAGGGTGTTGACAAGGTGTGAAGGTTGACATTCCCTCTCCATACCATAGATGATCACTCTCAAAGAATATATTCCTGATCATAATAATTTGCATGGGCAACAACACTTTGCCCAACGTTGATGAAAGGGACAAACAAGAAAGTCATGGATAAGGCAACTTGGATAAGGATCCATAGTATGAAACAAAATCAGAATCTCATTTTGGCTATAAATAGAGACCATAAAACCAAGAACAAAAATTCATCTCAATATGTCTCTAACCGTTTGATCATATAAGGAAAAGCGGGCTTGCACGAAGAGAAGAGTCCTCGTTTAGTAGCTAAGAATGGCTTTCCCGTAATCCTCTCTCCTAAAAGAGATCATGAGAGGGAAACCCTGTTTTTTTTTAACACTCACGCATCCAACACGTACACACACTCAAGACTCGAACACGAGAGCTCGCATTGGGAATGAGAGAAACCCTTTTGTGTGTGTGGAGTTCCGGGCAAGTCATCTTGGCTTAGCTGACGGCCTCTTCTTGATCATGCTAGTCCTGCTACTTTTTCCTACAACTACCAACCAGCAATTTAATTTATGTTAGATTATTATTAATTATTCAGATATGAAATGAGTAGAAATTATTTATCTAATTACATTTTTAATTGACTTTTGTGTTAAAGAAAATTACGGTTTTGGGTATTTTAATTTGATGTCTTTCTTAAATATTTCATCTAGGAACTTTATTCTTGGTCATGTTTTCTTGAATATATGAGTTAGGTTTCCGGAGTCATTCGTACAGTTATACTATCCCCATCGACTGCATTGCGACATACCACTTGTTGAAACTCGGTATCCGCAGGTTTATTAGGACTTAAACGCCGATCAGTTCAGCACAGATATGCAGGTTGCCCAAGTATGTATTTCTTCGTATCAACCAAAGTTCATGAAATAAAGATAAAGTTTCATGTTAAGCAAATTTCGGAACAATAATTATACATATATATATTGTAATTAAATAGCTAAGTCTCAGAGTTTGATGATGAAAAGTATATTTATTTTCTACCTACATTATATATAAGTTGTTGTATTTTCTTCAACACTTAATTCAAATTTCCTCCATGGATTTTTGAACGAAAATTTTCCCCATTTCATTGCTGCGGTAGTAAAAGTTGTTTTGCCACTGTAAGAAAATATGTTACTTTTAGTAATGGCTGATTATTATGATCAAAAATAAAAAAACAGTGTAACTATGGCTGCAAACGGCTATAATTAGTTGTTGTTTCTACAAGTAAGATCAAAACATTAATCATAATAAAAATTCATGGTAAATGATAATTAATCATGGTATCGATTTTTAAGTTTTATGATCATTTATAATATAGAAAATAATTTATAGCATGTGTAATGATTAAAGTAGAGATCTTATAAGGTAGTATGAGGTTATATAGATTTGAAAACCCACCAAATATTTGAATAAATGTCTCATTTTATATAAATTTACGTTATAATTTATTATATCATTATTAATTGTAATCTAATTGTTATAAAAAAATGTGTATATATATCTTAACGTGACAATATAAGTATCGTTTCTATTATATATATGTAATGTGCATGAAAGTCCTTTATGCTTAATTATAAGCTGGAAATGAATTTGAAATAAAGTTATCACTTTTTGTCTCTCATGCCTTTTGTTTTCTTTTCCATGTTCATTTTTTTCCTTTATTGAAAAATATTTTAGGGAAGGCGGCTGCGGTGGTCAACTGGAATTTTTTTTATCATTTTCCTTAATATGGTAAGAAAAAATTACTTTGATTATTCATTTATTTTTAATAAAATAATCTATATATATATATATATTATCATTATGATATATCAATTGGGTGTGGGGTGTACCCCAATTGGTTTTGCTGAATAGGAGCAGATCCAGGGGTCAGCCACGGAAGCATCAAACACTGCCTCAAACTGTATGTATGACCCCAATTGGATGGGTGGGTAACACATCAGAAAGATCCCATTTCTTTCGGGCCCCACCCGCAAACAGGGCCCAAACAAGCCATGGAAAACCTTAATGGAGCCTCTGTGAATGCCATAAACTACCCAAATTAGGTTAAATGGAGAGAAGAATGATCACTTTGTTTGAGTCTTGAACAACTGTAAAGCAGAAAAACAAGAGGGAATTCAATCTGCACCACTTGTAGATGAAATAGGGTTAGTTCAATGTAATTACTTACTCCCCTCTATATAAATATAGGTATTCGCACAAACATTTTAATTGTGTTTTAACATCCACACTATCACTATATCAATAGCCCTTCCTAACCCTATAGTGCTACTATTTGTTATACATATATATATATATATATATATTGTCTCGGATTAAGAAAAATCATCATCAAGAAATCTAGAAATGAATCAGTTGGCTTTTGTGTTCGGCCTTTTAGGTACGTACGATGTCAACATTTTGTTCAACATATATGGATATCATTTCTATCTAGAGGCAAGGTTTATGTTCAACATGCAGAATTAATTATACATAGACTATCATGCAAAAGCATGCGCATGCATATATATATATATATATTTATATCAAGAATTATATAACTTTTTACATTAATATCGTAACGGTCGAGACTAATAGAGCTGGTTACAATTTTTTCTTGATATGTGCAGGTAACGTGGTCTCCTTCATGGTTTTCCTTGCTCCAATGTGAGCATCTAACTTAATTATTTTGATTATATATATTCTCAATTTGAATTAATAACATATATACAATAATATAATCTCAATTTTCTATTTGATTTGCAGTCCAACATTTTATCAAATCTACAAGAAAAAATCAACAGAGGGGTTCCAATCCGTCCCTTACGTTGTGGGGTTGTTCAGCGCGATGCTGTGGATATACTACGCATTTCTGAAACCAGATACAACCCTTCTCATCACCATCAACTCCGTTGGCTGTTTCATTCAGTCGGCATACATCTGCTTCTACCTCTTTTTTGCACCAAGAAATGCAAGGGTACATATATATACACACACATACCCACCACTCAATAAATTAAATAAATACAAACCAAATTAGCTAGTGATTAGTTAATTAATGTCCTTTAATTTCTCTAATTGTAATAATTCTGAATTAATTCAAGATATAATGTTTCCTTCTTTATTTTTGCTAATTATTTTCATGTAATTAGGTCCAAACTGTGAAGCTGCTGCTTCTGCTAAATACGGTCGGGTTCGGGCTAATCATGGTACTTACTTATTTCCTAGCAAAAGGCTCAAACCGCGCCAATTTCGTCGGATGGATTTGCCTCGTGTTCTCTTTGTGTGTGTTCGTCGCACCTTTATGCGTTGTGGTAAGTACTTATATATATGTGTGTATGGAACAAAATTTTAAGGTACATATATGAAAGAATTTTCCTACATGTACTATATTGTAATAATTAATGATTTTCATTCTTAGAACATCTCTACTACATGTTCTCATAATCATCTTGACTTAATAATAAGCTAACTAAAAGTTGGTTTTTATCCGTTCTGCAGAGACAAGTGCTACGAACCAAGAGTGCGGAGTACATGCCGTTTCTTCTCTCATTTTTCCTCACTATTAGTGCTATTGTGTGGTTCTTTTATGGCTTTTTGCGCAAAGACTATAACATCGCCGTAAGTAATAGCGTATAGTATTTGTTTGTAATTTATTTATCATTGCCAGTTATATATATTGATATATTGGTTGAATTGAGGTATTATTCAGTGTATCGAGATGTGACTTTACTCTGTTTTGTGCATATAAAATACAGATACCTAATGTTCTCGGGTTCATCTTCGGGGTGCTGCAAATGGTGCTTTATTTGATCTACAGAAATGGCAAAACATTGGTGCAAGAAAACCAGCAGCTCCCAGCTGGAATTATTGCAGTAGAAGACGAGAAGCAGCTTCCTGAACTAAGGGACCAGATAATTGATGTTGTGAAGCTGCAGGGTGGATTGGAAGTTGAGATAATTCCTGTTGTCTCAATCCTGGTCGACAACCACATTCTTGGAGGGGGAAAGAACGAAGATCAAAACCCATGAAAAAAATTTAGTGTTGGTTTAATTATTTTCTTGAATTGATGATTTGGTTTGGCAGTTGGCTTAATTACAGCGACTCCTTTTCGTATTAATATGTTGGTGTTATAATTAGTCGATGTTGGAATTCAAATTTAAGGTTGGTAATTAATTTGGTGTTAAGGTTAATTAATTCTGTTGTATCATCATCAATTCATTTGACATCAAGTGTTTTATATATCAAATTTTCATCCGAACCTAATCCGATCGAGTCAAACTAATCATATAACAAATGTATTACACTTGTTATATATTTAATTAAGATATGATCCGATCCGAATTAAAATTTTCCTATACTTCCTGTTGTTCTTTACTTGTTAAATATGCTTCTTATTATTAAAAATGTATTAATTAGATCATATAAGTATGCATAAGTGCATGAGAGGAACATATCAACATCAACATTTCAACAGATCATATAAGGTAAATATATGATTACATCAACATCTCAGAGTAATATATTGTTTTAGTTAATACATAATAATAAGGGGAAATAACATTTTTTGTAGTATATATTTGGCCTGTTTCAATTCTTGTCCTATTGCATTATGGGATTAGTATTTTTAGTCCCATAACTAATAAAAATTAGCACTTTTACTTCTAATCCAGTTTTCTGTCTATAATTTAACGATATTGATCATGAATCCAGCACATGTCCATTGAATATTTCTAGCTGGAGGGAGAATTGATGTGTCTTCCAGTTTGGGACCATTTCGTGGGAAAATATAATTAGGAAAAAATAAATCTTGAGGAAAATTAGTGCAAAAAAAAAAAAAGAGAGATTTCTCTCTTCACTGACAAAAATTAAATCTCATTATTCTCATATTTCTGTAAGTTAAAACCAAGTAAAAACAACACAAAAAATCATATCTTGCATAAGTGAATCAAGTAAGCAAAGTGGGGCTTTTATGAACTACTATGGGAAGAAGGGTCAATTTTCCCTCCAACAAAAAATACATAAGAGTCACGTGCTAGACATGTGGCCTGTATCATTAAATTGTAGAAGAAAAAGTAGATGAAAATCAAAAGTGCTAATTTTTGTAAGTGAAATACACCTAACTTATGGAATAAAAAATGTTATTTTTCCTAATAATAATAATAAACAAATTGCAAACATTTATATAAAGTAAGATAAATGTCCATACTTGAGTGGACTAATTAAAACTCATGATCCTAGACTTGTTTGTGAGAAATCTTACCTTAACGATTAAATTAAAACAACATAGATACATGTATAATTAAAGCGTAATTTGTAGTGTATTTATCTGAATAAAAATTATAAAACTGGTAATTTTGTTTACTAGCGGAGGGGGTGCACTAAATGCGTAACAATGAGAAAGCGAGAATTACTCCATGAATTTGCGTACATAAAATGATATGCAGATGGAGAAAGTAACCTTTATATATAAAATAACAATTAAAAGTTTTTATTTATTACACGCAATTGATCAGTGATTATACAATAACGACAAATATGAGTGTATGATTAAATATCTGTGTAACTTTTTCCATGTACCTGCGCTATAGAAAATTTTTGCACGTAATTCAAAATAAAAACTTTAGTTATAATCACTCAAATTAAACAAAATCAGTTATATATCTACCTACGCAATTAATATTCCAATGATAAAATTTTTAAAATACATCCATAATTTTAATCAATCAATATAATATTATTATTATCATATCAATACGTAATATATTAATTTTTCTGTAATTAATTAAATCAATTTTGTCTATCAATGGCATCTATGAACGGCCACCAATTGTATATTTATGTTCCCATAATAGCTAGGTTAATAATTAGTGTAACCAAAGACATGGCGTGTTAGGGCATTTTTCAAACTTTAGTTCAGATCGAGTTTGGCCATACTTAAATCAGTTTTTAGATAAATATAAAACATTTATCATGCACTCATATAATGTATAATTATGAATGTGAATGTATTGTCTATTTTTCATAATAATGTCTTGTCTCTTTATTTATTTTAAATATATTTGTTGATTTAGAAATTTTAATGTATTGAATGTTCACTTGGATTTTTGAATTTATTAGATGATGTAGTGCCAATCTAATTCAAAAAAAAAAAAAAAGAATATGAAATCAAATAACAAATATATCATACTTACTGTGTGATTGGTTTGGTTTGAGTGGATAAGAATTTTTTCAATTTTTGTGCAGTTTAATTTCATCTTATTGGATGCATGGTTTAAAGTTTCACTTTTAACAAATATTTGAAGTTAATAAATATTAAAAACGTTTTGAAAACGCTGTAGAAAAATTGTAAAATTAAAGAAACATATATAATAGTCATAAAAATAAATTTAAAAATCTTACCTTTCTCTTTCTAATACAAGCAGACCTATTTTAATTTCGTATCATTTATATACCTACTCAAATTATTATGATGTAGTGTAATCATATATTCAAAATTATTATTATTTAATATATATCTTTAATGATAATTTTAAAAGTATCAATTTAGTATTTTGTCAATGGTTTGTAGTGAAGATTAAATCTAGTAGTAATATATAGGGTAATAATAGCGCTACAAATAAAGGCAAAAGTAATAGTTATTATCTAACTAATCTTAACTTTGGAAATCAAGAAATTAATTAATTTTAGTTTATTTTATATATAATCCATCATTGGTGGGGTAATTCCAAAAATTATCTTGTAAGGTAGTTGCGATTGAAATCAATTTCATCATTATATTAAAATATTAAACAATAATTCAGTACATCGTAAATTATTGCAAGTTACCAATAACAATAGAGTACCAAATTAATTATAATAAATTCATATAAGTGAGATAAATATTTATAATTCTAATAAAGTTTGAACTCATAATCAAATATTTATAAAATAATAAAGTATCAATTTTAGTTACAAACCACGACCTCATTCGTAACAAAATAATTTCATCTATACACGACTTTCAATTTATTACTAGTTCTTCAATTTAGAATTGCCTTTACTTCTTTCAACTTTTTTAAGTGGTAATTACATATAGGTTTAATTATTTTTTATTATAAAAAATGAAAATAATAAAAAATAAATTTAAAATAATACATATAATAAAATACAGCATGTGTCGGCAACTTTACAAATTTTTTTAAAAAAAAAATTCTGTAAGTTGTTCGGGACTCCAAGTCGTCTCCCGTAAAGCACATACAAGCACAGATTGGGGCTTACAATATATAATATACACTAGTATATGGCAGAGACGACATGATACGATTGTGCGTAGACCACTCATTTTCAACAGAAGACATACAAAACGTAGTGACACAACAACATGCCATATCATTTCATAACGTCATCTACAATAGACGTGTGGAAAGTGGGTTCCAACCTGGAGATACATGCATGATGGATATTGTGGTATGTTATATGATATAAAATATTTTGTTTATATTAAAATTTATTATTTCCTACATATTTCAAACTGAACAGATACAATTCTTTCGTCTAAGTTCTCAACCTAGATTACTTTTGTGAAGTCGAGGACACATGCTATATTTATATCATATGTATTATTTTAGATATATTATTATTATTATTATTTTTATAATAAAAAATAATTAAACCATTACATACATGATTACATCAGCATTTGTATAATCTAGCAATACATTACCACGACTAAAAATAATAGACAAATAACATTAATAACTCACATAAAATAAAATAAATGCTCACATACTTAATAAAATTTAAAATCATAAACCGCAAACTTGTCGATGGAATTTCAACCCTATTAAACTAAGACATCATTAATTTTTCTTCTTCCAAACTTACTAGTCTAAGGATTTTAAACATGTTATAATTGTTCTCCGAGAAAGAGCGATGGTATTATTAAGCCAAAATTGTTAGGCAAGGTTGCCTTTACATATTTTAAACATGTAAGAAATAAATAGACGCATACCGCACTCTTCAAGTATTAAATAATCAAATCACTACAAAAATTACGATGAATCAATACATTCTATCACAATTAAAGAAAATCAACGAGAAAACATAAATTTTGATTATGATTGACTAAAATTTGCCAAGCTATCACCAACATTTATCATAGCTAATTTTTTGATCCCAATTGCAAAAATATCAGTTAGTAGCCGTAGCTTAGTCTTAACTAATTAATATTTATTATAATAATAATTAATTATTATGAAATGTTAGTGAATCGACAAGAATATTACCTGTATATGTACTAATAATTTCTAGATACCGTCTTTCGCCAACATCCGAATTTCACTTTTATAATACAATTAATCATGACTTGAGTGACGCAAATTTTTAATATTATTTTTCTTTATAAAGCGTGTATCTTAAATACCTGGTGGAATCTTACCAAATTCTAAAGGAGGAAGATGCAGCGTGAAAGCTCCCAGCACGCTTTTCTTATTTTGGGCTCCAATGGTTTGCCTTCACAATGGCATTAATACAGACAGGCAATCAATCAATCATACCATAGAAATTATTAAGAGGAAAATCAAAATAAATTGCCATTTCAATTAATAAAACATACTTTTGAAATGAAAATTTCTGTTTTCGCCCAAAAATAAAATAAAAACATATTTGAATATAGGAGAGGTCCTGAAGAGTATAACACTAGTAGGTACACAAATAAGTAGAAAGAAACAAAAATGAAGAAAGGGGTGCATCCATTTCTAGCTGTGCAGGTTATCAAGTTGAAGCAACTCCTTTTACTTGAATGAGCAAAATTAGGAGCAGGAGTGGATAACATTCAAGTGGTCTAAGATACCATTAATGAATTGAGATCGCAAGTGTGAGTGTTGAATGACAAGAAAGTAGAAATAATTGAAGTTGAAGAATGGCCCACCACATCAACAAAAGCAAGATAAGAATACTCAAATCAGATTTCTGCAATCTATCTAACTTAATATTCCTCCTCCCAGCAAAAAGGGTCCTCAGATGAGTTTGAGTTGAATATTTCCTTTGAGAAGAAGCAACCTGCACCTGTAAACAATGTTTTCATGGCATTACATATGCTTTAGCTTCAAATAGATCCACAACTTGTTTGGGTGAGCTTATAAGCTCTTTTAAAGCATTACTTATGAGATGTTGTAGTCTACTTGGTAAATTTTTCAGAAAAACAATTTATAAAATCTAAAAATAAAAATAAACTCTTCTGAGAGAAAAATAAGGAGTTCCTAATTTGTTTTCAAAATTTTAACTAGTTAGCTCATTTTTCTTCAAAGTAACTAGAATTACTAACACATTATAAGTCACACCGTCTTATTATATCAAAACACTTGGATAGATTCTTTTAAAATAAGACCTAACATCTTATAAATTTAAAAAATATGTGATAAGATGTACAATGAAGTCATAAGATCTTGCAAATAAACTTAGCCTAAACACCCTATAATTTTTTTCATTTCTCTCCTTTGAATTTAAACAGATTCATCCATGTTTTTAGTCCACGAATCCAAACTAAAAGCATAAATCAAGTGAAAATAACCAAGGAGACAGAATTCGACAGGATAAATGCATAGAAGATATTTTTTCACATTCGGGCCACGAAGAGAGACTGCAATAACTGGTATCTAGCACTTTTTTCAGGGGTTTCCTTTTATCTGGAAATATTCAAAGGGAAACTTCTTTCCCGTGAAACTTTTACTATTTGCAAGTATGATAAAGACAAACAGAAGATGCGAATATATGCCCAACAGCAAAAGTATGATCATCCCAAGTACCATGTTGAAGAGGGTGAAGAGCATGCCTGTTACTCATCCATTACCTTTTTGTTTCACCATGCAAGGGAAAGCTAGAATCTGCCAAAGATAACAAGGCAGAATTCGTGAGGAAAGATAGCCAGCATGAGAGCCGCTTATCTCTCCTATAACTCCTGAAATCATAGGCATATTTCAATATAGTAACAACATAGTAGGAAGTCAAATTTCGATACGATTTTCTTTATGCAAAGTTGGCTAGTTTACAGCAGTTTCAAGTGTACATTGAAGATCTACTGGAGTAGGATCTTGGCTGCCTCGAAACCTTCCATATTGTAATTTGTTTTACATGTTACTATAATCCGTATCCTAACAGCAGTTGTTGAACATTACACCCAAAATTTAGAAGAGGTTAAATGATAGTTTCCAATGGAAAATACAACAAAGAAATACAAAATAAATCAGCTGAGAGATGCCCATTCGGGATATGGGCACTCATAAGTCCAGCCAGGGCCGGAATATCTAATACAGTGCAGCCATAAACCCTCTTCATTACCATCATATCTGCATCCAGAAAAAAGTTGTCATTGATATCATGATTTAAGCGATCATTAATGCCAGAAAAACTTCTAAAGGCAACAGGACTAGTTCAGCCTACAAGGATATAGATCTAAATGGATTAGTTAAATTAAATGAATAACAATTGAGAAACCATCAAAAGACAATTGCCAATAACCAACACTTCAAATAAAAAGCAACTGAAATAACGGGTTTTCTTCAGGTTCCCAAATATTACAAGCAAGAAGCTTAATACGAACCCAGACATCCAACATTTTCAACATTTATTTCTTGACCCCGACTGCCATAACCTCAATTACATATGGACACCAGTCAATTAGTCACCTGAACAACAAAAGAAAGGGTTTTCTACTCAACATATTTCAACACTTGACCACGTGATAACTAACACAACAAGAGTTTGGCTATCACCTCATTAAATTTGTTGCTCCAGTTCTTGTTCTTAAAGAGGATACAAGCTATCATTTCATATGCTTCAAGAGTTTCATCATGATTATTAGTTCCCTAAAGTAGAGTTATCTTTCCAAGCACAGAGAAATTCTTCAATCACATAAAACATAGAAGAATTGCAGAAATTATATTCAATTACATTGTCATATCATACAAGAAAGTCTCTCACCCTTTAGGTGCCAGATTTGGGCAGTTGGTACACATAGGATCAATGTTGAAATCTTCAACGGGCTCATCTGTAGAATGAGGCACGTGAACCTCACTATGACTGGGTTTTATGGGAAGCGTTGACTTAGCTGCAGCTCTGTCTGCACTCAAACCTTCAACAGAACGACGGGTAATACATTCCGAGAGGTAAAGCATGTCATTAGCTATGGGATGCCCCAAAAACTGCAAATGGACGCGTATCTGAAAGAAAGGAAATTTAGTTCAGAAAAAATTTTGACTAAAATAAATATTGCAATAAGAGAATAAAAGCTCTGGTCATAGTTCAAGCCTAATCTAAAGTTATAGCCAAAGTCTAACATGGTAGTGATGGGTAAGGCTATATTTGAAACAGATAGCTACAACGAGCACATCTTTAAAGCAAATTGAGCAGTGCATATTTTTCTGTAAATGCACTCCAGATCCAAGGTTTAGAATTATTAACTGAACATGAAAACATCTAGTCGAAGGAGTTGGGGATGATGGAAACCATGGTAAATTCCTCTGAACAGTATAGTTATATTACCTGATGTGTTCTGCCAGTTACTGGTTCACACAAAACGATGCTTTGGGTACCGTTGGTACTAATCCTAGTGAATTTGGTACAAGCATCCTTTCCTTTTGAAGGACTCTTCCCATTTGAACCATTTTCCACCTGCACAAAAGGCCCCCATGATACTGCTAGGTGCTAAAACTACTAAGAGATAAAAGGTGGCAGAGCTAAAACACACAAATGCTATAACTGCTGAGAAAATTCACTAGCAGATATATTAAGTGGGCAACCAAAATGGATTCTGCTACGGCTTCATGCTGCAATCAAGAGACTACCCTAATTATATAAGGAGCTGCAAATTGTGAGATGCATAAAGACATCTACAGGCAGGTTTCAAATGATTTGATGAAATTATAAAAAGAAGAGCAGAAAGAAAAATGAGATTCCCTTTTGTTTATGCAGTGCGTATTATGCATTAGTTTGTACCAGTGCAACACATAAAAACACGATAGGGTCAAGGATAATCAGACCTGACGGAAAAGAAAAAAACTGCCGGATAGCATTTTACAAGTGATGGCATGTGTTATTGTACTTAAACATGCAAACAAGCTTTTCTACCTAGTAAAGAAAGATTCATTTAGTTCTTAAAAGACACAAACAAGATCCATTTCCTGTACAGTCAAAATTAGTTTCTCTTGAAGCTTTATCATATTTCAACAACTTACATATGAAGTTCTCAACCACAAAAGAGAGATGATGATTGGAATTTCATACCTCCACTGTGCTCTTTCCTTCTCGTGCATTGTAGTTGACTTTTGCATTAGCAACTTGCTGTGAATAAAATAGCATGAAATGAAGTCAAAGGAGAACCAGGAATACACTCTGGATGGAAGTGGAATAGTGTTAAACCAATTCGAGTAAAAAAAAGGCCACAAGAGGAAGTATAAGTCACGCGAAAGAAGACAATGAAGCACCTCATCCTCAGGAAATACTCCTGTCACCCTCGCAACATACTGTTTCTTGACTTCTCCTGACTCAATCTGAAATTAAACGTTCATGCCAGCATCAAATAATCAATATATTCTTCCAAATTTATTTTGTGTTCAGGCCATTAGAATTTTTGCACTTAGTATACATATGTAAACTATTATAAACAAAAGTGATTAAAATCATTCCTAATTACAAGCTTCATGTAAAAAATCTCCAACTTAGTTTTTATTTGTTTGGCCAGCAATTCAATAAAAATCTGAATATAGCTACCTGTTGCCTGAAACTATCAGCCTTAGAAGCACTTCTGGCTAGGATAAGAAGTCCAGAGACCAACCGATCCAATCGATGAATTGCTGATATTTAAATGTCAAGGATATGAGAAAACCTAAATTTTTATACTTAACCAGGAAGAGAAATATAAGGCAAGAACTGAGAAGCAAAATTTGCATAAAGTGTAGACAGATGTAAATAACAACAAAAATTGTTGGTTACTTGTCACTTGGCCAGGCTAAAGAAAAAAAGGATACGAAATATTGGTGCCAAGTCATGCTCTGCTTGAAGTATACCAACAACTGTATTCTTCCGATATTGCCCACATGGATGCACCTGAGTATCAGAAATGAGATCTATTCCAGTCACAAGGTCATTTACGTGAAAGCTATTAAAAGGTCAATCAGAGTAAACCATATTTTTCCACAACCACCTAGGAATGTGAAAAATAATTTTAAGGAACTGAAAATAATTGCAGGAAAATACATTACCCAACTTTCACTTAAAAGATAACCACAAGGCTGACAATCAAGACAACAAATTTTTTATATTTAAGGAAACCCCTAAAGACAAATTTAACAGAACTATGGTATACATCCCCCCTCTGTAACATAGTTATAAGTTATATCTTTGGAGAAGAAAAAAGAAATATAATCGGAATGTTTACGCCAAGCTTTTCTACTTAATGAATCAGATAAACATGACCTAAGACTTAAATAAATTATTTTAAAGATCCAAAAAGGATTGCAAGATAGCAACAGCAATATCCATTTTACAAAAGCAAACGGATAAGAGGATTCAACTCTTGATTGTAGAAAAATGTAATAGAGCACAACTAACACAGACCAACTTAATCAACTGCAGTAACTTACAGGAACTGATGCGGGCTTACAAACAGTTACAACATCTGGTTCAGTATGGAGTATCTTGACATCCCTAGCCATAACTGGTGGTTCATGCCTACAGCCTTCAGTATGTCAATTACTCTAATTACAACATCGTCATGAGCAATTAAAATGGAAAAGCACAAATAATCATAATAAAGGGTAATACAGCATACGGAATTAATACTTCCAAGTACAACAGAAAGATACAAATAAATGAAACTTACTCCATGTTTATAAAGAGAAGGACCCAAGAACTACAAACCTGTGCAGAAAATGGCTGATTTTTTGTGATGGCTGAACTACATATGATACAGGTACTATCTGTCCATCAACTTGTATGCGTCCAGCTTTAACTGCAGACACCTGCCATACACATAATCAAAACCTTAAACTCGATAACAAAGTTTAGTTTATATACTCTGTATATGTCATGTCCAATTTATTAAAATCAAATGTCTTACTCAGGGTTACTCAAACCATAACCAAGTTATCTAAAGAGGTCTTCCACCAACAGATCACATTCACACCAGCAAACATCAAAGTCATATTATTGTTCTATGTATCATGGTTCCACACCTATCGATGGCTACATTGTTTTACCAGCACAAACACAGAAGGCAAATGCATTTTGAAAAACCTTCAAAAATAGCAACCACAATGATATCATGTTGTATTATTTCACTGAAAAGACAAGCACAAGTCACCAAAACAATGCAAACCTTTGGTGCTATTAATAGAACAGCAGCGTAGCACACAAAAGATAAGCAAAAATTAAACATGACTATGCTCCATTACCATACATAAGAAAGTAAGAATATCTAAGGAGAGATTACCAGAAAGCAGAAAAAAGGAATCCGGAAAAAACAAATAAACAAATTACATACATAATAATCTCGAGGCCGCCCTTTAAATTCATCCGCAAATAAATCGACAATCGTCTTCCCCGCCCACCGATTCTTAGCCTGCACCAAGAATTAAAAAAACCCACATCCCGTTTCCTATTTCAATCCAACTATTCAGTTCAACCAAAATTTTACAGAAATGTACACTCTTACGTGTGAGATGAACTCAAAATAGTAGGGTCGGACGTATCTTATGCCTGCGGAAGATCGAAAAGACACAGTAACTCGAAATACTCTACAGCAATCAATAGAAAAAAAATTGGGCTTTTTTCCCAGTGTGTGTGTGTGTGTGAAATTCCAATTTTTTTCCTTACCGTCGCGAAAAACGTAATCTTGACGCTGTGGAGGATTGGCGGGAGTTTGCCACACAATCTCCATGTTCCCCTCTGGTCCGTCTCTCTTCCTCTTCATTCTCTGTTTTTGCTGCTCATTAGGATCCTATTACCACTCTGTTAATTTCACAAGTCAAGACATTTTTTTTACTTTGTTCTACCACTAATTACACAATCCTCCCACAAGACTTAGATAAGACTTAAGTACCAAAATTTATCTTTAATATCTCCTAAGTTTGTTTATTAAGTCTTTTTGTTAATTGAATTTTATTAAATTTATTGATATTAAATAAAAACGAGTTGGATGAAAATTTATATTTACTTTTGACTGACTTATTAAACATAATTTTTCGACTAAACTAGTCTTATAACAATGAAAATATACTTACTTATGCGTATTAACATGTAAAAATATATAAAGATGATCATAAAGTATTTATTTGACTTGCAATAAATCAATTGAAAATAAATATGAATTTTTTATTTATTTATTTGTTGTTAATATACTTTAACTAACATATGGACGTATTTATTAAATAGAAGCAAATTTTATTAATATAAACTCTCATTTTTCAAATTTCAAAAAATTTAAAAATAATTATACCACTCTTATTGTCAAAATATATTTTTATTAAAATATCCTCGAACATATTTATTAGAATTATTGTCTCTTTATATTTTTCTATCAACAATATTTTATTTATGGACATTTAAAAATAATTAAAATTATCTAAGAAATTATAAAGGTACTGATTTGATTTTTATTTTATTTTATTATTTTCATATAATTAAATAAATACAAAGAAAATTTAAAGTATACATGTGCATCAAGTAAACTATAATAGTATGTATAAACCTACTGTCAAAATACTGTATTCACCTAGTGAGGGTATATCAGTATTTTTGTACCTTCTATCCTTGGTGCATTTTTTCAATTTTTTAGAGGTGAAATCTCTTAATTGTTCGTTTTAATTCCCCCATGAAGCAGAAAACATGCCCTAAAAATTCTTATAAACTACTTTTATGCTGCACATTTTATGTATGTGTACAAAAAAATTAAAATTATTAAATATATTTTATTTAATAATTTTTTATTGTATAAAAATAATTATGATAAAATTAAATAATTCTAAAAGAGAATATATAGAGTAGAAGAAAGAGAAAAATAATATTAATTAAAAATAAATAATTATTTAAAAAAATAATTTCTATCACTTATAGATGATGAGAAAAATATGAAAGTTAGTGGGCGAAAAAAAAAGCAGATAAAAAATAAAGGAGACATAAAAAAAGGAGTTATCCCTTAATATATAATTAATAACTGTGGCACTTTCTAAATATTTATATAAATTGTATTATTAGTTTTTGTAGTTTAAAAGTAACTGAAAAATATATATTAAGATAATAAATTAATATAAATATTTACATTTATAAATTAATTGACAAATACATATAATAAATAATGTAGAAAAAATAAAAATATATATGAAAAAAAATAATCACCAAAAGGTAGTTATAAAAAATCATAACAAATGAAAAGATTAAGAAATAATTAATCAATTAATTCAAAAATTTTAAAATAAATAACATATCAAAATTAAATGAAACATAAAAAAATTCGCTCTTACTTAATTTATAGTATAAAAATGTAAATTACATATCTTTGTGTTCATATCATAACGCGTAGGGTACAAATTGTATTTGCAATTTTATACACGTAACCGGGAAGGGGGAAACATAAAAAAGAAAGAATTTCCCATCAGCATAAACATAATAAAAGAGAAATCAAAATTCATGGGAGAGTAAAAAATAAAAAATAAATCACCCATTTTTATTTCTTCCCATATCCTCCCAAGTATATTTAACATCCCCTAACGCAGCTTTTTTCTCTACACCACTGTATGTATGTATACATGTACACAAACCTATACGTACAGATATACGAAAAAGTGTCTCAGTTTGGTTGATTGGTGAGTAGTCAGCAGGAAAGAGAGGAGACGGAGAGAGGGTAACGGAAGGTGTTAGCGTACTGGAAAGACAACGTGCGGCCGTTCACCAGTGGCTTGCCCTCGTTAACAAGGCAGTCGTCAAAGCGGAGGCGTTTAAAGACTCGTGGGTTGACCAGCCGCGCGGAGCTGAACCAGCCGCAGGTGAGATGGATGGCGGAGATGTCGCAGCCGGAGATGCAGACGTTCATTATCTCCACCGTGTAGGTGGGTATCCCATTCGGCAGCGCCTCGGTGGAGCCTTGGCTTATCACGATATCCGATTTCGAACACTTTTCGCTCCATATCCTGTTTGGCTCCACCACCTCCTTTTCATTTTCCTTCTCTTTGACCTCTGCCGTTGTAGAAAGCCCCACAAATTATACAAACACAAATTTAATGAAATGTGCTTCATATGTTATTTTTCCGAATGAAAAAGTTATTGATATAATCAAACAGTGAGATGAAATACATTTCACAAACAAGTACAATTTGAGGGCCTTTGGTATCCCTATTTTTCACTGCAATTGTGTGCAAATTAATGAATATTTTGATTTTTGCTAGACACTGATCATACCCATAAATTAAATTTAAAATAAGTCGAAACATAATAAATTTAAAAACTAATACCAAAGTAAAAATAGAAAAATTCTTACTCAAATCAGATTTGGTCAAATCTGAACCAATTACAAAAGTGTAATACTTGTATGTAATCGTCTATAATTTAAAACAAGTAACTAATCAAATGACAAGTATATCACATTAATACATTTGTTGAATGATTAATTTGATCTACCAAGCCAAATTTGAATAAGAATTTTTCAAAGAATTACCCACCTTGAATACAAGACAATGTATGGAAATAAAAAATTTTAAAATCTGAATTCTTACCATCGAGACAAGACGTCAACGATAAAATCGAACTATTTTGAACATACAAGAATTGTTAACTTGAATTGACAAGACTTTTATCAATTTTTATTAAAATAAGTGCAACTCAAAAATTCCTTAATTTAGTTCTCAATTGCATTACATATACTATTATATTTATAATGTAATTTATCATCATTCCTGATGTCTAGAACTTTTCATATAACGACTTTTCATAGTATATATAACATTAATAATAGAGGAATAAAGCTTTTGAAAGGGAGGCACAAGAAAGAGACGTTTGAAGGAAAGAGGATTATGCATAGAGAAATGTGGATTCCTAATTTCTGAGTGAGTGAATTGCCTTCATTCATTAGATTTTCATTTCTCATTGATGCATTGGCATTGCTCACTACTTCAATGCCATTGCCGCACCTATGCCAAGAGGCTAACATGCGCCTTCTAGGTTCAAAACGTCTCCATCAGCTCACACGTGCATGTGATTAATTATTTAATGCAGCTACATCATTAACTACCCTACAACAAGATAATTACGACGCTATTATTGCATGATTAATAATAAATAGGTAGGTCCTAGGAGCCCACACTATTAAAGGTGGTGGCGCATGTTAGATAGAAAGGACGCGTTAGGAAGAAAAGCTGAGGCTGCGCCACCGAAATGTGGGCAGCAGAACCGTAAGCGACCACTGACAGAAAAAGGGAAAAACAGTGGTGGGTAAGGCTGTGGCAACCTCTGATCTGGCGGTGTAGCCGCAGGAACCGACGAATATGGCGCAGTGCGGACAGTGGGCACTCTCTCTGTGTGGGCTTTTCATGTAAACATGCAAATTAAAGACAACCCCAAATGCAGAGACAGTGGGTAGAATATACATCAATCACATATATAAATACGTGTATGTGTATATATGAATGTATGTACGTATATCACTGATATATCTTATCACTGGGCATATCAGAGATTTTCAGTTTTCGTCTCTTCCTTTGATGCATAATCCAAAAACCCATGATCAGATCAGGGGCTCCAAGACTGCGTGAGGACTGTTGGGCAGTCTGTGATACCCTTCTATCCACAAATATTTCTCGTTGAAAATATATGGCATGGTTAGGGAAAATTTAAGTATAATTACCTTGATGATTAAGCAGTCTGCGATGAGGAAACCGAGTAACAGAGGGAGTGCTGTTCTTGATATTCGCCAAGCTCTTCTCCTCATATGTAACTGGCGTTAACTCCATTAGCCTATTACCTGCAAGAAAAGTCAGTAAATTATCACTAACATCAGTAGAAGAGTAGTCGTTTGATTTTTGCTATGCAGAAAAAGGGAGGTTGGAATTTTTGAGTCATCTGATGATTGCTATGAGTAGTTTTACACAAGACAAGAAGAGAGGGAAATTGTTGAGAAATTGAAAATTTGGGGAGAGTTGAAAGCCAAGTGTGATTTCGATCTCCGCCAATGAAATTACAGTACTCTACCCAAAACAAACACTACGCGCACTAAAACAGAACAAATGCACACACCTACATGAAGATGTGGATTTGTCATTTGTGCATGTTCAATGAGCACTGACCTGTATATTTTCCAATGATTAACAACGAGAATAATATGACCGCAAACAACTCAGGCGTGAACGATGCGATTCTCCGCCGGTGTAATGATGATGGTTCAGAACCCATGTTTTTATCAGCTCAGTGATATTTTCCCACTGAGTTGGCTCAAGAAGAAGATAAAGATAACCGAGTCAAAATGAGTGGACTTGGATTCACCGCCTGCACATATGAAATCTATCTCATCCTTCCATAATTCCTTCGATTTATCTTTCACTTGAAGCGGAGATATGCTATTGAAAAGCTTCGAGATATATGACTATTAACTCTGCAACAACATGATAACGTCAAACCATTAGCATTTCACGTGTATAAACCCAGAAGGAAGAAAGGGTGTAAGTTTTAATTTGACTTTTGGAAAGAGATTTCACGAGTGCGATTTACATATATAGTCCATGGAACCTTTTGCAGATCAAGAACGGAAAAGTTTCCCCACATAGGCCGCAGCCGAATTTTTTCCCAAACAGAGTGGTTCTTTCCCAATCAATGCAACAGCCGAAAATGAAATCAGATGGCAATACATCATTCAAAAATGATGAAAAATTAGTAATACATGAAAACGCGTCTGTACGTATGTGTTTACATACATATACATAGAAAAGCATGGAGACAGAGCACTCAAAGCAAACAGCGATATGCAATATGAGCTATCCTTCGTTCTATTCTTACCTTCAACTATGGAGTTACACACAGATACATGTGCATGTGCGTGTGTGTGTGTGTGTGTGAGAGAGAGAGAGAGAGAGAGAGAGAGAGAGAGAGAAATCAGTTGTGAGAAGCGTGCATGGTGGTATATACAAACTGTAGAGAGAGAGAGAGAGAGAGAGAGAAGCAGTGTGTGTTTAGGTTTTGCAGGCCTGGTTATGGTTGTGGAGGGAGGGAGAGAGAAGAATAAATGAACAATATATTGAGACAATTTAATGTTATTTTTTTTCTTCAAAAAAGAATTAAAATGCTGTTTTAACGCGCACGTGTAGGTGATAAAGAATGCACTGATTTATGGTTAGCTCTTTATTCCACCACCATACCTTTCTCTCGCACGTGCATCATCAACAAATCTATATATAATAAAATAAAATTATTCGGACTATTTACGCACATATGAACACTTCCACTTGATGATTTAATGAGATTACTTTTTTTTATTCCTTGGATTTTATGATTTTATCAATACTTATTTATGTGATTTTGTGATTTGTAGGAAAAGAACGACAAATTGCATGTTTACGTAGCAATGCTCTGAAAATTAATCCATACCAATACGATTACCAACAATAGAACAACTAGTGGAATCATTATTGCTTTCTCTAAAGAATATCAGGTAAAACCATCAATGAAAAAGCCGACGTTGAAGAGTTTCATAATATTAGACGGATGAAATACTTATACACTTATCCATTTAGTCCATAAAAAAATCAGAAAATTTTAAAAAATAAATAAAATTATAACTTTTGATCTACAAGAGCATTTTAGTCAATTCACCACAAAAAATAGATGAAAACCTAACGGGGGTATTGATAATTTTCCAAATAACAAGAGGGTATTCATAATTATGTCAAACCTCATGGGAGGTCGTTGTAATTTACCCTAATAAATAATTAAAGTAAATAGTTGTCTGTCACGGTCACACAATGGTTATCGATTGTGATTTTAGGAGCATGGTTATAACATTTGTCGCTGTTAAAGTCATGACAAAAGCACTATATTATGAGTTTACACGATCGATGATTTAAGTATTCTTATCGATTTTTTTGTAACTATGATTATAATAATTATTTGTCACGATTTTAAATTATAGCCAATAAAAAAATTTCTTTTAAAAAATCTCATATTTGTATGACGCATTGGTACAAAATTTTTAACAAAAAAATTGAAAAGAATATTTATATTTAAATCTTTAGAATTGTGGATTAAGCCGAATTCAGAGCGTAAGAACTCATACGAGAGACACGCAACTACAGTTTAATTACTAGTATTTAGCCCACTATAGTATTTGTAGCACCAGCTTGGATTCACAAATAATTGGGTCTTACTGAATAACACCAAACGGATCCTTAGGGCGTATCTATAGCCTATACTTTCTACAATTGAAACCCACATTTTTTTTTATAATTTTAATTTATCTAACTACTTATTCTTTATACTAACTTTTTTCTCTTCATTTGTAAAGATAAATTCAGCTAATAATTTTTTTCAGTTATTAATTATTTTTTATTTTTAAATATTTTATGACAAGTTGTTCACTTTTCTCAACTTCCAGTAATTTTGACTTCTTCTAACTAAAAGTTTTTCGATTTTTAGTAATAGTCATTTTACGAGATTAGTACAAAAGAGAGACTAGGTCAGTAAAGGTAAGACAAGTGCATAGTGTTTGGATTCGTTTTCGGAGTGTTTTGTTGTATTAGAGATTTTCATTGTCAAATCATATTTTATATATATATATGTACGTATTTATGCCAAAACAGTTAAAAACACCCAGATAAAGTATTTTTTGTATGATGGCAAATATTGAGTATGTTTTAACTCAACTCGAATATAACTTGAAAATGAAAACATACATAGTGGTGTTGTTAAGATATTCTCAACACACTTCAACACTTCTTCTTGCACGAATTGTTTGCATTTTCTGTCACGTTTATTAGTTTTGTGGTTTCTGTAAACTGTTTTTGCTTATATCCCATCTAAAAAATCATTAACATAGATATTAAAATCCCAATGTATTTCTTACAGGATAGTGCATATCACTTTTTAAAAATTTTAATTAATCTTTTGATGCTTATGATTTTGAAACTCCAATAACCCTTAATTCGCATTACATCATTTTCCCAATACATTTTATCAAACTTTCATTATTTTATTTTTTTTATAAAAATAATTTTATTGTATCATTCTATATCTATATGCCAAGATATCAATATTGGTTAAGTATATCAATAATATTATTGAAAAAAATCATGCAATAAAAATTAAAAAAATACAAAATTGTTATTAAAATAAATCAATACTCGCATTCATATATAAGACTCCAATCAATAACTTGGGCAATGCTTTCCAACATAAATTTAATTATTTTCTTGGAGATAGAGAATTGCTCAAAATAATAATAATAATAATAATAATAATAATAATAATAATAATAATAATAATAATAATAATAATAATAATAATAATAATAATAATACTTTAATTAATTAAAATATTTTATAAATTCAACAATTCACCCAGTCGTGTGCCATTTCCCCAATTATTTAAAATCATGACAATGATTTTCCTGAAATGCGACTATTTAGAAAATGAAGCAAAATTATGTAGTCAAAGCTTTTAAGTATTATAATTAGTTGCCGTGTAATGCCAAAAAATGGTACTAGTCAAGTCAAGGACTCAAGAGACAGCAGACATAAGTTTCAAATTATTTTTATAGCATAATGCAAGATTTCAACAGAGAAATTAAGAAACAATTGGGGCCAAAAATAGTAGATTTATCCCCAGTTTACTTATTGCAGGTTAAATAATTTTTTTATGATCAAGTTACCCTTATACTTTTTCCACACGTTAATATATGTGAGAAGGTATATCGTCACCTTTATAAGAGTAGTTTAGTGCGAAAAAAACTAATTGACCTGCAATAAATCAATAATATGTCAATCGAACTTAAATATTAAGTTTCATTCAATTTTTTTGTTAATATTAATAAGTTTCGTGAATTTTAACTAAGGGAGCACTTATTTGCAGACAAAAGCAAAATTCAGGGTGCTAGATATAATTTTTCAAACCAAATGAGGTTGATATGTAATTATACCAAATTTTAGGGGAAGAAATTGTAATTATCCCAACTATATATGTATGATATTTAGGAATGGTAATGGGATGAGCTTCAATATTTTCAATACCCCTCCTGATAGGCAGTCAGTTAGTCAGCCACAGGGGAGTATTTGTTAAAAATTTTGTAATTTTAAAAAAATATTTATAATTGTAAAAAATCGTAAAAGAGTCCGTTGTAATTTATTTTATTTTAATTTTATCAAGATTTGACACACACTCTATTTTGTCTCAACCTACCTTTAGTTGGACAGGAAACTCATTTTAGTTTAATTTTGTTTTGAGAAGTCATTTTACTTAATTTAGCAAGAACGGAATTTGGATTTTGAAGTCCGTCTTATCTTCACCCGCCTCTAATAAGACTTGAAACCCATCCAAAGTCGTACTAAACCGAACCCAACTCTGGATACGATGGATCTAACTTACAAAATTCGGTCAATTTTTTTTTTTCATTAATCAGTATAATTTCTAAAAAGTTTAAAACTATTGTATGTAATTTAAAAAATTAAATTTAGTATTCTTGATATTTGTTAATAAATAGATCCTTCCATTAGTAAACAAGTTGAATGAAAATTTTATATTTACCTTGATTGACTTATTACCGTCCTATTGCAAGTCAAACAAATATTTTGTGACCAAACTAGTCTTATACAACTTTATATATTAATGCATATTAGGATGTATATATTTCACACTTATAAGGGTAATTTAATTAAAAAAATATTTAATTTATAATAAATAAGTAATAAATTAATCATAACTTAAAATGGATTTCTAATCAAGCTTTTTGCTAGTATCAATAATAATAATCAGAACATAGACTAGAAATAATGCAATAGTGGTAGGTGGCTTTATTTGGGACATGCATGTCCACTAACCTCTGCACTTGTTGCAAGTTAATTAAATCAAATTCCTTCATCCAAACTACTCCCCCCCACTAACTTGTAATCATTGCAACAAAAATAATTCCACCACTTATTATTTAAATAGTCATTAGTGTTCTTCAATTTTTTATTTATATAAGTAAAAAATGGGGGGAATCTATATATACGTAATGCACTTCTCTTTATGAAAAGTAAAGGTATATAGAAGAAGAGGAGGAGATTGCAATGCCTTATTTAATTTGAAATCATTATAAGAATTATGTATATTATATTTAATGAATATATCACTATTAAGTTTAAATGTATTAAATCATGTAATAATAATGATGATGAATTAATTAAATTCAAATTAGCGAATACAATCAAATGAGATAAGAAAACAACAAACTATTATAAAAGTAAACATCGGCCCACATTCGTGAGACTCAAACTTATAATTTTTTTATTATGGTGTCTCAATTTTATTAATCGAGCAAGGCCTCGCGAAAAATTACAAGTATTATATATTTAATCAGTACAAAATATTTATAATAGAAAGTAATGAACAAGAGCAACTAATTATTAAAATAGATGTTGATGGAATATGTTGCAGTCATCTGGTGAGACCTCACGAAAGCTATACCCAATTGTACAGCTGCACGCTTTGTTGATTATTGCAAACTTGTATTAATTAATAAATTATTAATCATCACGTCGCCTTAATTATTAAGTGAATAATGTATGATATTCTTCGACCAAATATTGGCTACAGGCCAAATAATATGTTTCATTTTGTAACTAATTTTTTTTTAATTTTTTTAATTTAAAATTATCACTTTTCGTTCTATAACTTTCAAAAAATCATATTTTTGGTCCATGACACTGTCTTGTTAGATATTTAATGAAAAATGGCACGCGACTCTTAAATGGATGGGACCAAAAGTCCTACTTTTTGAAAGTTATAGACCACATGTGGGAATCTTGTGACCAATGAGACAAAAGTATAAAAGCTCTAACAGCCATAGTTAAGCATGTAGCATTTCCTGTTAAAATATCTAACAAAAAAATGTCATATAACAAAAAATAAAAATCTCATAACCAATAATACGAAAAAATAAAAGACTCTGATCTATGAGAGGAAAAAACTATTTTTCCTTGGCTAAAAAACTAATTATTTATAAATAGGTTGATAATTTAAAATTTCCAGTCCTTTTTACTATATTGTTATGGCCTGCTTTCTACGACCACTTCACATACACAGAATGTGGCCAATTACATACTTCGTTTTGGGACAATTCCCACCCTCCATCCCCCCACCCCACCAAAATTATAAAAAAAAAAAATAATCTCTTAATTTAGTGAAAGAAATTAAGATTGATGAACAAGTTTGAGATCATGGATTCAAATTTTATCAAATGTGTATTGTTTGTTTTATTTAATATGAATTTAATTGATTTTATCTCCTTTAATGTGAGTTTATTGCAATTTCAGTTTATGGTAAATATGAATTTACTGATCATAAAATCAATGTATTTTAGTTAATTTATTGACATTGATGTAATTATGTAATCGCCTTTTCTATTAGAAAAAAAAATATTGGAGTTAAGTTTTGTTTGATTTTCATGATTTGATGCTCTCAACGCAATAATAGTTCGGATGATCAAGCAGTCGAATGATAATACTTATTTTTGGACGACTTACATCACTAATAATTGTTTATTATAAAGCTTCAATTAATAATGTGTATCAATTATTATTCATCAACTAATATTTAGATATATGATTAGTATTATTTCACAAAAAATAAATCAAATGTTGAATATATAAATTTTCTTGGCGAGCTATTAATTTAATACCGAGGTTTTTTTTTTAAATGATTATAATTACATTTTGAATTTCAATCAACTAACTAATAATTATATTACAATAGACCAATAATTATAATTAAAATATTAATAAATTTTAGGCTGACCTGAATTCCTGCGTCATAAAAACAGATAAGTTCCTTTTAATATAATATTGCAATAAATAGATACAAAATCAGACCAATTAAATACTTAAGTAATAATCAATTATATTGTTTTTTCAACACCTCTGGTGTCACTAAATTTCAAATGTCAATACTTCAATCAAATTCATCATACGTACTGATTTTTCAATAATTTTGATATTTGATATTTTCAAAGAAAAATTCAAATGCTATGTTTACATTATATTGTTCAATTAATAGGGCTAGAATAAATTGTATTTATTTACCTCACCTAGAAATACATTTAAAAAGTATCACGCATATATAAAATAGAAAAATAAATTTAAAAAAAAAAAAAAAAGAAGGCGTAGGTCATATCCACGAGCATATCATTGTCCTACGTCCTTAGAGTATCACAGTCTCCATTAGGGTTTGACAATAATTTACATTTACATGCACAAAAGTAACATTATTAATGATAAATATTAAGTAATAATTTTAAAATTATCATTAAAGACATGTTATAAAAGATAATAATTTTGATTTTATCACAATTAAATATCATCAGCACTAAAAATTATAGATAAATTAGTGATACATCTACCGCGACAACTTAGTGATAATACAAATATAATAATAATTATATCTGTTATCACTAAATTGGTGCTATACATGTGTCGTTATTTATTTATAGTAGTAATTTTATGCATAATTATTTTGTCACTCATAATTCCTATAGTGACAAAATTTCTTAAATATTCTCACTGGCTATTGAGATTATAAAAATTATTATCAGTCAATGCACATACTTATTGACAATTTCATTATCGCTACTTAATTTTTTGACACTAATGTTCTATTCTTTTTCTTCTTTTTTTGGTAGTGATGTATACTTTTCTTGCCAACAATGATTAGTTTGTGAATTTGCATTACTTCTTTGTTTGATGAAAATATTGACAAAAATTGTACTTTTCGTCAGTATGTGGAGGCCGCAGTAGTTTTGTAAAAATTTATTTTGATAATTTTGTCGAATAATTTTAAAAATTTTATACATTAAGAATAATTAATCAAAATTTGCTAAATTGTCCATAAAAGTAAACCCAACATTAAAAAAAATATTTTTTTTCTATAATTAATTATTATAATAAAAAAAATTCATACCAAATACAAATGGTAGCTTAATTTGGAACGACCATTAGTCTTTATCGTTAAAAATCAGGAAAAATATTTTGCCTATACTTGAAAATCATGTAAATATTGATTAAATTGTGATAAAAAAATAAGTTTACAATCAATTTTGTCTGACCATGATAAAGTATTAACTTACCACTTTTCCCAAGCCATGGTCATTTATAATATAGTAAATAATTATTCTTTATTTTTTTTTTTGTAGTGCAAATAAGCTAGTCACGTGCACGTTTCTTTACGATTTTGATAAATTTTGGCCATCTTTGTTCTCAACATACAAAAATTTAAAATTATATGACAAAATAACCAAATGAATTCGTATAAAAATAAAACCGTGCTTCCTTACATAACTAAAATTATAATTTTTCCATCCGCGGTTCGAACTCTAATTTCGAGAAAATTAATATGTATATATATGCCTAAACCTCAATATCTGACCAACTCCAATCCCCTCTCCCTCCAACAAATAATAATAATAATTTGCAACAACATAAAGTTGCAGCACTTTTCGGATTAATTATTTGAATATTATTAATAAAAATTCAGAACAAATATATGTCAAATTGTGGATGTGATTTGTGACTCGACTAATTTTTTTTTTTTTTAAAAAAAATAAGCTTGTTGTGGATGAAATCCCAATAACATTAAAGTATTTAGCTCTTCTTTCTGCATATATACATATATATATATATATATATATATATATAGGTTGAGAGAGGCTCCCTGGAAACAACCTCCCCTTAGTCTGCACTATCATAAACTCTATATCAATTTATAATGGTTGACGAAATATCCTCATTGATTATATATATATATATACTGAAATCAACCAAAAAAATTAAAAATAAAAATTGAAAAAGGGTCGAAATAATCTCATTTGTATCTATATAACAATGTTGGCTGCTTTGTTCAGTGATTGCCCAGTTGGGAACTTATGCCTCAACCTCCTCCATCTTTATCACTTTCTCAACTTCTGTCTTCTCTATTATCTATTTCCATCCACACACACACACATGTATATGAATGCAAACACGAAAATATCAATTCCGAAAGCCTTGTTTTCTTCCATTTCAAAATAATGAGCAACACAACAGAGCCAAGAATGAGATCCATGTCCAATTTGGCTTATGATAGAGGCTAAATCAATACCAAAACAACCACATATATTCTCTTCACTGAGATCTGTCTTAATTAGTTCCACTTCAATCACACCAAACACTAAACTCCCACGCTTGGATGCCATGGAAGAAGTCGAAAACGGTCAAAAGAAGCCGAATTCCATACTCAAGAAACTGGAGAGGTATCTATCCATCAACAAACGAGCCAAGTCATCATCCACAACCACTACCAAAAAGTTCACCAAAAGCCGCTCATGGAACAGCAACACAGCCAAGGCGACGACCCCAAACGGTTGTTTCTCAGTATACGTCGGGCCGGAGAAACAAAGGTTCGTGATCAGGACCGAGTTTGCCAACCACCCTTCATTCAAGATGCTGCTTGAGGACGCTGAAATCGAGTACGGTTTCAAAAACCAAGGCCCTTTACTCCTCCCCTGTGAAGTCGATCTTTTCTGCAAAGTCCTGGCCGAAATGGACAGTTGCGGCGAAGACTTTGATCAGTATTCTTGCGGGTATGGCTCCTGCAGCCCTTTCAATCCCGCCCGTCGTCTTGGTAAGAGCCGCTCGGCTAAAGGCTACCGCTCCTATGGCCTTCTCACCCCACCACGATTGCTCAAGATTAACAACTTTTAAGTTTATACACACAATGTAAGATCATACAATAATGCTGCGTGTTCCTTCATCAACCGCTTACTATTGGATTTGTCATAGAGATCGGTTGTGTCGACTTTGGGTACGGAAATTAATTACTTAGGATTAGGCTTTTCACAATCTTGTAAAAAGCGTTGATCGTTCAGCAGTAGCTGTAAATCAAACATACGTTTATGTGAATATATGAACTTGGTTACGAGTACAATGATGTCATAAGGCTGCACAGCTAAACATGTTCCGCTGACAAGTGAGCGGATTTGTATTGAACATGAACTGGCATTTGCACTTGGAACAACCATCCTGTATCTGTAATTAATGCAGGAATGGGTCCTGTTCAACTTTCCTACGTTGTTACTTCAAGTTATCATGGTGTATTTGTTTTGATTTGAGCATGATCAGTTGTCGTTAGCAATGAGGGCGATATATTGATAGAACCTGCACCGGAAAGAAACTCACCCCCCCTATATATATTCTACACTTTTGAGGCTTGAAGCGGTTTTGACAGATAATTATCTAAATCAACGTGTAATTGTTTTCCCATTATTTTATCCAACTTGTCACTTTTTCGTAATCTAAGTGAAGATAATAAAGTATGAAATAATTGAATAGATTATAAAAACAGAAGCTGCTGAAGAACTAGGAAGCCTTTTCAACTAGTTATGGGAAAAAGCAATTTTGGTCCTACAATTATACATGGTGTAACTTTTCATCCTCTCTGATTGTGAACTTGTAATCGAGAACTTTATGATTTTAAAACAGGAATTTAATGTAATTTACCCCTGTGATGTTATAAATAAATAAATGTGTCACTTCCTATAGTTATAGGAGCAAAATTGCATTATTTTTCTTATGCTAGCTCCTCATGATATGTTAGCAAAAGCGACCCAAAAAATTGAAACTCCCTATGTTGTCAATTTTGAACCGACGTAGTTTTTTCCACTCTATTTGGATCAAAAGTTCCACTTTTTTTAATTAAGTGCTCAATTGCAATTTTATAATCAGACAGGACTGAAATTGCCACCACCTTATAATTAATGGACTAAAATTATATTTTTGCTCCAATTCTCGTATGAGGTGGTTTTTACTACCGATTCACTAGGAAAAAGAGAGAAGGTTATTGAAAAAAAAAAGATAGAGTATAATTTTAATATATTGTTATTTTTTATTTTAATATATTATTAATTATATATTAAGTTATAATAATTTTTATTTTGTAACCATAACAAGTTTTGTAAAATAGTGACAACTAATTTCTAGAAGTTATCACTATAATAAGAATTAGTGACAAAAAAACACTTTTATCGTTACTAAACTATCACTAATATGTACCACTAATTGGTATAATTTTATGCACAATCTTTACTATGAATAATTTTATTGTTGTAAAATCAAAATTATTATCACTTTATATATATATTCTCAAAGATAATTTTAAATATATTATTTAATATTATACCATTAATTTATATTTTTTGTGGTAGTACGGTACCGAACTGCCCCTAGTACAAGTTTTCTGCTGCTACAGAGAAAATGAAATTAATTACTAGAAAAGAGGTGTCAACGACGTCTTTCCCGGCGATGGCTTATTCACCTGCCATAAGTGGTTGGGCGGAGGGAGCAATTACGTTGGGACGTCATGGATGACGGCATTGCGTGTCGGACTGGATTTTCTTTTCCAATTTATGCTCTATCTTTTATTATGTTACGTGTATAAAAATTATATTATTAATTTTATTTAAAAAAAATTATATACGTACATGATTTGTATCTGTAAAATGAAACGAAAAATGTAATATGATTTGCAATAAAAAATTTAATCCAATTGCTGGAGACGATCGAAGCATTCAAATGGTACTAGAGCTAAGGGACGTTTACTTTACAATTTCATCCGATAAGTTGTTAAATAAGACGGAATGGATTATATGTTGGATAAAAAAATTTAAAAAAATTTAATGAGTATTTAGTTTAATTGATAGATATGAATAATGTGCGAAATAGTATTGTATTTACTTGATAGGGTAAGTTTTTTTTCTTTTTCTTAATAATAAAACGATGAGATTTATATATAACAATCGATCAACCTAAAGGGTCGGAAGCAAAAAAACAAAACAAATCAAAATAAAGAAATAAATAAATTCCTGTTTGGAGCTGTTTTCTTTTGTAGTGGATTATTAAAGAAATCCATTACAAATCAAAATTTGTGATAGGTTTTCCCCAGGCAAAAAAAATTGCGACGGATCGGAACCGTCACCAATATTTTGACCAAGTGTTGCGTCGATGTCTAGAATTGTGATGGTTTCTTGATTTCTATAAATGAATGTTTCTCCACGGTTCTACACTGCTGATTTCGCCGCAAACTTTTTCTATTAACATTTTACAATAAATTATTAATTTTAGTTAAAATTTAATGTTTAGATTGCAGCATCAATCAATATGAATTTAAATAAAGAAAGTAAAAAATGCAAAAAAAAAAAAAAGTCCTAATTTAAAAAGTAAACACTGATTTTAAGAAAATGGAAAAATATTATTTTAGTCCGCTAAGTATGCCTAATTTTAATTTTAGTCCGATAACTATGTCCATTTTTGTTTAGGTTTAGTAACTTACGAAATTGCTTACTTTTAATCATCTGGTAGATTTTCGGACAATTTTACCTTTATGAGTGCATATGGACTAAAATTGTCTTTCAAAAGTTGCATAGGGATAAAATTGTCCGAAAATCTGCCACAGGACTAAAAGTAAGCAATTTCGTAAGTTACTAGATCTAAATAAAAATGGACATAGTTATCGGATTAAAATTAAAATTAGGCATACTTAGCGGACTAAAATAATACTTTTTCCTTAAAAAAATGTAATTTCATTTTATATATTAGACTTTGCTATTTCAAACTCATAACATCACATTATTGGGGATAACTAAAATAATCGGAGGAGCCAAATATATACATAAAAATAAAATTCATATATAATTATATTAAAAAAGAGTTAGAAAAACCCCTAGCTAAAAATTCCTCATTGATATCAAAATAATTTAAGATCAATGGATATTTTACAAAACCTAATACAAATTAGGCTAGAGTCGAAGAATTTGAAACTATTGAATAAATCCAAAGAACTTATAATATTAATATTAGGAATTTGAATTTTTCTCTTCCAAATCCATCCATCTAAATATAACGCGACAATTTTGTTTGATGGCCGATATTGGGCTCGTTCAAGCACACGTCAAAAGACATGAGATATTGGTAAACAGAGACTAGTAATTAAGACATAAAATATTGGTAAACAGAGACAAACAAATTAATTACGATTATAAATAAAGTAACTAGTACGCAATTCTTTCATTACCAGTTCAAACTCTTGTCATGAACAACAACAAATTCACAACACCCACCGATGATATAATAGTTCAAGAAACACAACTCGTGACTTTCGCCATGCCCACATTATTAATAATTCTCTCCAAGAATCTTTAATTAAGAGAAGGTGACGATAATTTTGAGCCCCATTGTGTTCTTCTCATCACTTGGTGGAATAATCATCACACAACCTTCGTCAACTGCTGAGTTGATCCAACACGACACATACACAGCCTTCTTTCCTTCATTCAGACATATATTCTCCAGTCCCAGTTCATCCCATGTTCTTGCACAACTCAAACCGCTAACGACCCCGCCCGGTGAAGTAGTACGCTCCGAAACCTCTAATAATTGTCTTGAGCAAATTTCTACCTTAGTATCCTCATAAGGTGCCTTGACAAATAGAGAGAAGTTTGAGGCCATTTTTGTAGCAACCTCACGCTCCGCCTCCTTGATGCACAATGCAGCCAGATTCTTGTCGTCTAACTCCAAAATCTTCTTCGGCAATTTGAAAGTTACGCTTTGTGCAGCGTTATTGCGTGCGTTGGATCCCAATTGTATGCCGGCGGAGCTGCCGGACTTTCCGAGCTTAGGAAGGTAAAATGTGGGGAATTCGGGCAGATCGTTTCTTGAAAACATGGTGTTGTGGAGATCAGCCCATCTCTTGAGGAAGCTCGACAGGAGAAAAGGATCAACAAGAAGGAGGCTGCAACTGATCCCAATTGAGTATCCTCCACAAGTGAAGTTCGTCACCTGCCAACACAAACTAAGAAAATCGGTCGTGCCGTTTCACTTGCAGTTAATGGTTTAAGTTGTCCAAATCTTCTGTTCCGAATTGGTGATTCATCTCGTATTTCAGTACACACACACTCCACGTGTATAAAATATTTATTATTTACATAGAAAAACATAATATAAGGGGAAAAACCATTTTAACATGGATCTTATAGCATGCCATTTTGAGTAACTCGGACATAAAACGGGACATTCCAAGAACATGATTATATCAATTAATAATACCCCAAGATTTGAACCTGGACATAAAACAGTGGAGAAAACTGAGGATTCTCCTCCGTGAAATCCTCCCAAAATACAAGCTTAGCCTCAGCATCAACCTTGTCCTTCAACTCAAGAAAATCACTCAACTTGAGCTCAACGCTCGCCTCCACCAACCGGACTCCGGAATCGTTCGAAACAACCTCCAAATCTCCGCTGTTGTCTCCACGCCGCCGCATCCTTCCGGCGAGCAACGGCTGTTCTTGCAGCGCCCGTCCGAGAGACTCCTTAATCCGGCCGGCGAACAGCCACCCGGAGTCCTCATCCCTGGTTTTGTGGTAGCAGAAAAGTACGTGGAATCGCCTTTGCAGAATTCCGGTAGAGCTCAGGTTCTGAGGGACGGTGAGTCTGAAGGATCGTCTTGGATCAGTTGGATTTGTCGGAACCACAGTTTGCAGGGCTGCTACGCTCAGTTTGTAGGCATTGTTAAGAGTGCTGGAGAGTGCCATCTTTTCCGGACAAGTAATTGATACCCCTTTTTGCTACTATGAGTTTCTATAAGACCACGCCACCTTTTAAACTGCTTCTACACAATAATAAAAATATATATATTTGTAATAAATATTAAATTATAATTTTAAAATTACTACTAAAAATATTTTTAGTGATAATAGTTCTGATTTTTTCATAATATAATTATTAGGATTGAAAATTGTACATACAAATTGTCAATAGACAATTAATGAGATATTTATATTAACAATTCGTCCTCAATATAAATTGATTACAATTATATTAGTTGTTACTATATTACTTCTCTACATAGTGTCCAGAATTATAAATTGTGTTGTTTTTATGCTCAACTTTTTTATCACTGCTTATTACAGATGACAATTTTTATGTAAATATCGTCACTAATACATTATGAAAATTATTATTCTGATAAAATAAAATATGTACATAAGCCTTTATATATATGTATATATATAACGATAATTTTAATATCAGCGTATAAATTTTTCTTTAATATTATGTTCTTATATAGTGGTGAAAAAATTGAATAAAATCAACCTAATTATTTGGAGATATATATATATATATATATTGTTAGAGATATTATAATAATGGTGACATTAATGTGGATGATGTTAGGTTGGTTGTACGTAGCATGCGGTGGGCATATATTATATTCATTTAAAGGAAAATTTTAGTTTGAATTTGACTCCATTGAATTTTGAATTAATTATATAACAAGTATAATATATTTGTTATATTATTAATTTACAGTCTAGAGAAAGTGATCAATCACAAAACAAATCTAATGCACTTATTATGTGATTGGTTTGATTTGACCAAACCTGATCCGAGTAAGAATTTTCGATGCTTTTAATGCGCAGCTATCTACCCCAAAATAAGGACTATAGTCACTTAATACATATAATTAATAATAATGTCAATTTTTTTTATCACAATTTGTTCTTCTTTTGAAAATAATACTACACTTAATTAGATATGATACGTTATTATATTGTATGCATCAAGTCCTACAACTGAGTATTAATTGTTACATTTATTCTTAATGTTACACAATGATAATACGACATTATTTTTTAAAAGTTTTTATAGCTTAATTATTTTTCTAGACTTATATATAGTTATTAATTTTCACGAAAAATAGCAATATTGGTTTGTTTTCTTATAAAATCAATTCAGTTAGAAGTCCTTCACAAAATTAAGGGAGTAATATCATATATATATATTTTTTCATATTACAAAAATGCGTTAATTAAGAATATATTAATAAAAATACGAAGAAAATATGAAAACGTGATATCCCTAATTCATTAATTTAAAAAAAAAATCCAAGATAATTAATTGTGTGAAATGTGTACGTGGGTTGGTACAGCTATTTCACCAACTCTTTGGCTGAGCTGCCTGCGGAAAGAAATAAGGTATTAGGTGAAATACTAAATATTAAAATAAATATATACATTTATTTATGGCATTAAATTCCTTCTGCTCATCACTCCTCCTACCTAAAATGTACAAAAGAAATTAATTTTATGTTCTATTATGTGGGCCAACAATAGCCATTAATGTGTGTAAGCTGCTGCTGATCACATTGAAAGAACCAACAAGATTTTTGCATCAAAATTGGGAAATACCACTAGGTCTAACTTTCTTTTTCCACCAATAATGCAGCAACAAAGACACCACGATACGATACGAATACGACAACTTACTTTTTCTTTTTAAATTTTAGGATGAAGTACGATTCGCGATATGATTTTTCATTGTATTTTATAAATATGTTAGATTATTTAAGTATTATTCACACTATAAAAAATATGCTACAAGTGAATGCTAGTGAAGTAAATCAACATTAAAAAATTAAATTTTGAACATAGATAATTAATATTATTTTCAATGGCCTCTTAACTACAACTAAAATATTTATTATTATTTTTAATTATATTAAAATATTTATCATAATTTTTAATTATTTGACAGATCAACTACTAAAATAATGGTTGATATATAATAAGTCAACAAAAATATCAATACAAAAATAATTTGTCTATAAAAAAAATATTATGCAAACATTGAAAAATACAGTTAGATGTATGGTACTGATTATTTTACAAGTAGTTTTAAAAAAAATAATTTTTTTATATTTTGTTTATAAATATTAAAAGGTAATTCTTTAAATTTGAGGGTGTGTGAAGTCCAAGTGTCCAACCCACCACTGAACTTCATAGGACAAGTCATTATATCGGACGTATTATATGCCAATCATATCCAAAGGCATTTAATTGTGAACAGGCCACTTGGCATATTTGACAGCATGGGGGAGGCATATCGTGTTCTACACACTACTATTATTCATATCCCACCCATACCCGTCGCGAATGGAGCAGGTTCGACTCCAAAAATTAAAAGTTGGAACATGTAGCGAGTCTTAAAAATCAGTCTTTTTGAGTCTCAACTTCTCTTCTTTCTCTCTTTCGAGACTCGTTGCGGTATTTGTTAGATAACTATTAATTTTAAAAGATTATTTATAATTTTTTAAATAACAATGGATATTTATAATTTTGATAAATTTCAGAAAAGTCATTATAACCTTTATTTTTTTTTTATAATTTAAATGTGTATATGAATGAATATACAATGAAGCGTACCTTAAAGTTATGAAATTTAGAAAATTGCATAATTGGGTTTTTTAAGCCAAAAATTGCATTGATATCTACCAAAATCAAAAAATATAAATAAAAATATTGTAGACGTAATGCATGTAATTTTGAGAAAGCGTTTGTCTTGTGATTGTGATCGCCCTCCCCGATCATACAACTATTACTTGTTTCATTTTCATATACCTACCCCTATCATTTTCAAACCTAAAAATTATACTTTTTAGCAGAAATCATCACATCCATTAATTTTGAAATTAAACAATAAAAGTCCTCCTTATTTAAATTATAACTTTTTATATCCTCATAATTAATGAATAGGACTAAATTCACTAATTTAAAATAATTACAACTTTTTTTAGCTAATTAATTAACATGATGTAATGAGACCTACATCCATTAAATACTATTTCTCTATTTAATACAATAAATATTTATACTTCATATCCGAAAACATCATCATTCAACACAAAACCCTTAAAAACATTGATTGTGAAAATGAAAATAATACCAAACGGACGCTCATTTGATGTTACAGACACAACTAAATAAACTTACATCATAATCAAATATTGTTGCCATCAAGAGTTCCTACGATAACATAAAGGGTAAATTATAAGTGGTTTTCCTAAAATTTGTTGTAATTACAAATATTTTTTAGTTGTTGAAAAATTATAAATATCTCTTTGAAATTAACGATCAACTAACAAATACCCTTCAAAATGGACTTTTACGAGGCAGTATTTGTTAGACGGCGGTTAATTCTAAAAGGGTATTTGTAATTTTTTAAACAATAAAAGAGTATTTATAATTATAACAAATCTCAAAAGAGCCTTTGTAATTTACGTTAACATAAATCAAACCGAAGATCATCATGATTCCATTTGAGTGATCCTCAGTGTCTCAATGAAAGGCCTTGTATCTCCAGAAGCAAGATGATTGAGAAAGTCCCTTAAGCTGCTCCCCCTATATCTCCCTTCATTCTCCAGCTCTCCAGAAGGCTCAACTATTTCATCCATTCCTAGGCTATGAAAACTGGCTATAGACAACCTAGCATCACTACAACTTGGGATTGCTCTATGCAACACACTCTTGTACAAGCCATTGCTTAGCACCTCCAAATGATCTCCGACGAGCACTTGGAACGACCCTTTGAGGCGAGGAACATTCTTCCACGACCCCCCACACTCGATGACCTCAAGTCCCGGCCCACTCTGGAGAAGAACGGTTATCAAGCTGTGATCGGAGTGTGGAGATAAACCAGGCGTTATGTTTGATCTTGAGCATGGAGAAAAGCTATTTATGCCAAGAATTTGGATGCCTTGTTCAAAATTTTGTTTGAGATGTGTTTCACTTAAGTGCAAGGTCTCCATTATGGCTCCAAAGAGTTGAATGCTTAGTTTCCTCACCTCTGTGGCATACAAGCCCATTTTTTTCCTGTAAAATATAATTTTGGAATTTCAGATCAATAAATTTCAAAATGCAAAATCTAAGGACATAATCTAGTAAAATATTTTATTATAAATTTATTATGAACAGAAATTATTGCAATGAGTATTCCAATAAACATATATAGAATTTGGAACTAGACTCAATTAATTTACAGTATAAAAACAAATAATCAAACTATAGTCTCTCTCTCTCTCTATATATATATATACATATAAAATACCTATAAAGAAGAGGGAGGGTTGGCCAAGAGGAGAGAAATTGATGAAGCGGATGAGCATATAGTTTGAGGAAATCCCTGGAATAACCCCCCACTTCTTCTTTACGAAATCTCACCACCTTGTTCACGTCATCTGAGAAAAGCTCCTCCTTTATTTCCGGCGGCAGCTCGAAGAACTTCCTGTTCACATTTAAAGCTTCTTCTATCACTGAATCATCCACACCATGATTAATTACCTGCACACCAACCAACACACACACATATATATATATATATATCTATTAATTCACTCCCACAATCACCTCTAATTCAATTTTATATACTAATAATATTATTTTACCAAATTAATTAAAACAACAAGGCAAAAAAATGTGAGCTTTTCTTAATTTCGAGGTTGTGAGTGAGTTTACATGGAAGCAACCATATCTGCGGCAAGCTTCATCGATTTTCTTGACAACCATGGACTTGGACACAGGATTCTGCTGCAGGAGAGAGACGTCGATTATCGGAAAATCTCCTGAATTTTCCACACTAATTTCCTCCATTTTTCATACTATTGCTTTGCTGCCTGCACCTCCCATTTCTATGTATATATTACTCAGTGTTATGTAGTGAAAAATTAAAGGAAGAGAAGGATATCAATTTTAGTGAATAAGAAATAATCTAAACACGGTGAAAGCAGCCCCAACTCCAAGTGTCTAAAGAAGGATTTTATTTTTCAAATGTTGCTCAGAGTTACTCAATTGTCAGATTTTTATATGTTGCATTTAGGTAATAAATAAATATTATAAAATTCTGTTTTTGTGGCAGACATCCTTTATCAAAAAGCAAAATCAATAACTTGGGATTCCTCAATCAAAATCAAAATTCTTTCATGTAATTATCATTGCCCTATTTTTATTAGCCCATCATTCTCAATGTTCGAAATTTCACCCAATACTGGTAGTATTAATTGGTGTTAAGTTCTACACGTGTATTCTTTCTTTCACAAATAGGTGGTAAGATTCAGACACCAAATTTTTTATTTAGCCCAACTCTGATTTCATGACCAACGATTTCCTTATTTAAAAATTTAAATTGTCAGATAAAAGAATAATCGTGTAATTTTTTTATTACAAATTAGTGATGTTCTAGAAATTTTTTTCGTAAATTAGTAGTTCTCTTCCCATCACATATTATATTTTATGTGTATAATTAATATTTACGTCACATACATTTATGAAGTGTAAAAATGAGATACAATACCGACTTACAATAAAATATTTGAATTTTACGTAATGCATCATATTTCCAAGATATGGATAGTAAGAATAGTTATATATAGCAAAGAAAATAGGGATAAACAAAACCAAAAATAAAAGAAAAAGAAAAGGAGTACAATTATTGATGATATTGTTTGGCATTTTGTTGATAGTGTAGCATGAATGAATGTGGCAGACAAGACGAAAAGGTACATTTTTCTGGTTTATGAAAAATCTTCATCTTCTCAAAAATAATACCTAACTCATGTGCATTGTTTAAGCTCAATAAAAGGGCTATCTTATTTTCTTTTTTTATAAAAAATATAATTAGTCTGTGAATACTTTAATATAATGATCTATTATTTCAAAATATCAGCATTATAAACTTTGAGAAATGTTTATTTAAAATTCTCTTAAGCTCCATTCACATGAAAGATTTTGGATTTGAGGAAAAAAATTCGAAATAAAAATTTTAAATAACTTCATATTAAATGAATTTTTGAGACCCATCACCACGAATGAATTCCAAGTGTAATTCTTTGAATCAACTAAAATTTGATTAGACTCATAAATTCAGTAAGATTAATAATTCAACAAATTAATCAATTAATCTTAGTAATTAACTAAAAGTTTAATTGGCTTTTTACATTTGTTGTGTTACACTAATTCAGTCAATTAATTTGTTGATACTCTAACTTTAAACTAAATTAAGTAATTAACTAATAGTACGAACCAAATGTAGGTAATTTAAAAATATCTTCAAATAAATTAAAAATATACTTAAATTCTCCAGAATTAATTCTTATTTTTGAAGAGCAGTGAATGATGATCGATATTTGGCAATAAGTCATGAAATATATAAATGTTTTTTAATTAAAATGATGTATTCTATAGTTGGTATATACAGACATATGTCGGCAACAATGGCAAGAAATTCACGTGAAAGACGAAAAGCTTGTAGAAAACTAAAGAGTACATTTTTGTGTGATTATTTCCTTATCATTATTTGTAAATACTAATCATCGTGACATATTTTTTCAAACTTGTATATAATAAATAATTTTTTATACTTTAAAATATATTATAAATAAAATTTAAAAATATAAATCAATACATCACATTACAAAAAAAATTAATTAATATAAAATTTAAAAAATTAGATAAATTAGTTATCTCATTGAAGTGCATAGTGCACCTATTTAATCAATAAAAAACAAAAAAAAAAGCTAAAATCTATCGCTTATTAAGATCATGATTAGCATAGCATGTCTGTTAATACTTACTACTATCAGTAAAGCACTTTAGTTTTTTGAGTAAATTACTACAATTTCCTTTAATATTTAATATAATTACAAATACCTATTTATTTGAAAAATTATCAATACACTTAAAGTTTGGCAAAATTATATAATTCTTAAACAAAAATCTAAAATTATCAACTTTACCCTTGTTATTCTTTAAAGAAATATAATAAAATTAAAAATTGTAAAGAAAAAAATCAAACCAATGGATGGAAAATTTTAAAAATTATAAAAAAAATCCACTTAATTCATAAAAAAAGTTCAAAAAATTTTAAAACATTAATAAAATTATAATTCATAATTTACAAAACATTCTAATCAATTTACACAAAATATATATAGAAACCTAACTAAGACTAACAATTCAAACCAATTATTGAGAATTTGATAATTCACCAAACCCATAAGAGAATATTTGTAAATACCATACATCATAAGAGCTCATCGTAATTTACCTCAATTCTTTTAATAGCTGTAGAATATACAAATCAACCAAGAAAAAGAAATACAGAATAGCCATACAACAAAAATAACTCTAACATTCCATATATTATGCTCTCACACCATACACTGCATCAAAATACGACAGTTTACATGTTCAAAGAAATAATTCATCTTGTCAATTTTGGTCGAAAGACTGTTATGTTAGATCATTTACATGACGGAGCTACTGATAGCACAAAGGGTCTACTAATATTTCACATTTATTACAGAGCATATAATTCCTAGTTTTTGCACATCACCCACCCGCCCTCTATAATTTATCAAAATACTTTCAGAAAATTGAAGTACAGCTACAAGGGAGCAAAATCTGAATGCTAATGCAGCATATTATAAGAACAAAATGTATATGATGATACCGGCCCTTTCAGGGAACTCTTGAAGGTCCAAGATCAACGATCTTTTACTGAGATAACTGGCAATCAAACTCTAATATATTGCGGACCACCAATTGTAGGGGAAACCTTCTTTGATGAATCTAAGCCTCATCATCCCCTCCATCTTTTCCTGATTCGTCTCCAGACGCATCCGCGTCCTCATCTTCATCATCAGACATGTTATTTATTACTTCAGTAATTATAGCTTTAACTTCTGATTTCCTATGCAGCAAATTTACCCCAAAATGGTTTCCTGATAAACACCCACTCAAAATAGTCAGCAAGTTTAAATGAAGATTTGGAAGTAATCTTGTAGTAGCAACAAGCGCTAATAGGGATGTTGTACCTAGTTGTCTGAGGATGTCAGATAGTGTTGCCTGCATACGAAGAAACTCATAAATTGTAGATAATAAAACAAAGTATTAAGTATAAAATGGAATAAATGACAAAAGCGCACACTTACAGTGTTGAAATCTACTTCCTTCAGTATATCCACTACTACAGCATGCATTTCTTCTGTGGTGGGCTCTTTCTCAACTTCTTTGCTATTTTTCTCTTCCCCTATTAATTCCAAAAACTTCAACTCAGAATCATGAGACAGTTTAATACATATTCCAGAAATTTAAACTTGGCAATTCTGGAAAGAAACAAGTGAAGATTCACTAGAATCAAGAAATGTCGAACATAATTTCTACCGAATGTACCTTATGATATAGTTCAGGGTCAAATTATGGAAGTTACCTCCATGCAGCATGGTTATCAAACTGACGAGTGAATGTGCCACAAATATACTAAGAGTAGAATTATAGAAATAGATATTGTTCAAGCATATAAGATGAACATCCTCCACCACCAAAAAACTGCCCTCTATGCATTTCATTATTAAGAGCTTGATCTATAATCCAATATTGAAAAGTAATACCTTGCTCCTCCAAAACTTTGGCCGAGGACTTGGTTGACTTTTTTTTACTTGAAGATGCACCCTTTGCAGGTGTACTAGTATCCTTTTCACTTTCCTTCTCAACTTTTTGTTTCTTACTCAAGGGTGCCTTCTTTTTACTCTTTGATTCAGCTTCAGCAGCTTCTTTCTTTGACACTGAACTGGGTGATTTTTTAGATTTACCAGAGGATTTGGAAGCTTTAGAAGGGCTCCCTTTACCAACAGCCTTAGGCTTCACACCTCTGCTACCACTATCCTTCTTTGCACTTCTCTTAGAAGAACCCTTCTCAACAACCACCTGTTTTTCGGGTTTATCTTGATCTTCATCTGTCTCTTCTTCTGAGTCATTCTCTTCCTGGTCACTTTCTGCTCCAGGATCTGAATTGTCATCATCCTGATCAGCCTCACTGTGTGAAGGTTCACTTTTATCATCATCTTCGTCATCAGTAGAATGCTTTCGCTTCTTCCCAGATTCAGAATCCAATTTTTGCTTCTAGATGTCAGATAAGAGCAGCGAAAAATATAAACCTTAAATACTGAAAGCACATAATGCAAGAGACAAATACATAAACTATCATAATCAGCCCAAAGTTTTCATGTCACTGTTATACAGTGTCATACCAAATCTAGTTATTCCACATAGTGTTGACAGGTGATCGTGTCAATTCACAAGCAGGAGCAATCTATATGACAACTGTGAGCTGATTGTTTTGGGCCAAGTGCAAATAGTCTCACATATTTACTTCTTCACTTGCAAGTCAAGAAGTGAGGCAGCACGAATATAGAAATTTAAGGTTAATAACATCACAGCAACAGAAGCAGCATGGTAAATGTACAGCTTTCTGCCTATGTACATTTTGCATAACCATGACCAAGCATAATCTTTAACATGTTACCCTGAAATTTTCCATGAGAGAGATGGATCTTGTAAGGCAACAGATATTTCGGAAAATAGAACCATACATTATTAGGCAAAGGATATGGCTAGGTAGTTGTACACATGGATAAGGATATTAAATTTTTATAGGATACACACCTCTACATAGCGAATAACACAATGGAGTATGCAGAAACAATAACTAAAAAGAAAAATGGATGAGGTACAGCATGGAGATCATATGATTATCCACTTAATCTAGATAGCTTCTTCATATTAAAGGAGAACTGGATCATATTGAAAAAAAAAAAGATAAACATCGAAAGCTAATTTTTTCTTAATGCTGTATCTTTCAAAAAATCTCTGTACTCCTTTCAACTAAAATACTACTGCCCAGTAATAAAATCAACAGTTAAAACATGTTAAATGAGTTTACTTTTTACTTTCCATTGTATAAACAATATCAATGTTGTAAAGTTCAAAATTTTTGTGACACGGATTATCATAAGCACTTAATTGCAACAATCTGTTCTATAGTTTTGTTGAATTTTAGAAACTGTATGTTCTCATTTATATAGAAAAGAATATGAATAGTAGAATAAAGAAGCGATCAAGACACCCTCAAATTCTAAACATTGATGATTATTTGGTATTTTATTGATGTCAATTTGAGTTGTATTTAGCCTATATGACGACATTTTTAACACAAAAAATATCATGCTTTTGTGCATTGTTGAATCCAACCCAAATTGTATTTTTAAACTTTTTTAAATTGTTCTATCCAGTATTCTACCTGTGGGATATAAATGAAACTGATATCAAACTCATATCAATATCATATACTGAGTCATTATTGTAGCTGGCGAGTAAATAAACTGAAAAAAAAGGAGAAAGAACCAAGAATAATTAAAAAAGAGCGCCTGCTGGAAATCATTCAGCAAAGAAAGTTTCTGTATGCCAACAGGAGAAGAACAGTCTATGACCTTAAGTTTTCGTAGACGTAAGACCTCTGGCTTTGCATGTCAAATGAACATAAGAGTACCGATTTAAAAGGGGGAAAAAGAAGCCCTGGATGTGTTTAAGATGCTGTCATCAAATTGTGTGCAGTGCTACAAAATCCTAATCAATCTATCAAACAAAAGTTTTCCTCATTCGACAACTATAATGCCTAGTCCTACATGATAGGAAGAGAAACAGCACACCTTTGTAGATTTCCCAGTTGTTGCATTAGAACTTGGGCTCTTGATTGCTGAGCCCTTACTCTTCCGCTTCTTACCCTTCAGATGTTGTGATGAAAGAGAAAAGACCACTTAATAATTAAAATAATCCATGTACAATTATAAAAAAGTTTAACACACAGAAACAACAAACAGAAAATCAAACACATAGATGATTTACCTTTTCCTTGTCAGCAAGCAAGGTATCTGTTGTAGCATGAGGAGATTCCAAGAATTCCAATACCTTTGAAGAGAGTTCTTCCTGGATAACATTATTTGATATCAATAAGATGAATGAATGTTCCATAAATGCCATAATAGATTAATTGTAAGACATTACCTTCTTTACAGAAGCTTTATTGACTGAAATATTAAGGACATCACAGAAATCCAACAACTTTTCTTTAACACATTTGTCAAGTTTGTCCTTGACTTTAGCCCTCTGTTTTTCCTGCCAAAGCGGAAGGCATGAGGAAACTAATTAATTTCAGATCAATCACAAAGTAACTCAGGCCACATACAATGACGTGTATTGCATTATTTTGAATAAACAAGCAGACAGCAAACATCTATTTGCATTTGATTTCACATCTGAATAATTACATAATCAGGTGGAGTGGACATTAAGATCCGTGTAACACTTTACAAATGAAATTGGAACAAACTACAGACAATAGCATGTGTCTTGTCATGGATCTAACAAGTCGCCTGATAAAATTCACCGTAGGCACAACAACCATCACCCATTCCCTTCCTCCAGTATTCTCTATGCATACTTCAGTTATTAGAACATGGACAAGTAGTAGTATTAACTATCAGCAATGAGTTGTCCCCATCCTTGCATGGTTATAGTAAGATGGCCAGATCTCCCTAGCAACCGTTCCTGGATTACATTAGCACTATGTTGTATATCATATGAAACCATCTAAATCAAACCCATTTCAGCTTCAGATTCAAGTTTTGAGAAATGAAACCTTAAAAAAGGTGAAAAAAGGAAAAGAAAAGAATAACTACCTCATTCTCAACCCATACAAAACCAGAAAAGAGGCCTAAATTTTTCTTCAGATTGTGCACCTGAAGAAAAGATTTCACAATGAGACTCCAGAAAATGCTTAATATAAACCAAATAAAATGCTCATTGAAAGAAGTATCGGCTAAAGGAAACCTTCGTTTTCTTCCCAAATAGAATGGTGTGAAGGAGCTGCAGGTTCTCATCAGCTTTTCTCTTGGACAACTTGAAAGCCACTTAATATTTCAGGAGATCACAGCAAAGGGACTTAGTTTCTCAAAACAGAATATCTACTTAAAAATTATTACTTCATAAAATATCAACAGTCACAGACACCAGTAATGCAAAGGGCGAGGAAGAACAACTGTAAAGTGTTCTCCTATACATCCCATATGATGAGTTCGCAACATATCTCAAGCTATTTAAAAATGATTATAGGAAGTAATAGATTAAACTAGTCAAATTTAATGTCCTGTGACCTGTTCAGGATAAAGTTGAAATGCTGACTACATACAATTAAATCAGATCCTAATACAACTGGCAAACTGCTAATCTGTAAAGAGTGGTAACTCTTGTTATACATGAAATTTGTAAGCATAGACTAAAGAGAAACAACACAGTACAGGGAACCTCCTACTGGATACAAGAAAATCTCTCCTGCATAATGCTAGAAATAATGTGCAGAATTGAATATAAATAATCAAACGTTTCGACATCCAGAAGCACTTTATGCATGTAAGTAAACTTGTAATTACCAAATAGCCTCTCAAACCTTCATCCACTAAGGTACAACATGATAACCTCAATAAACAGGTAGCCATTAATCAAAGCACAGCAGCTGTAACAGAACTACAGAAGTACTATAAGCTCCAGAAGGACCATCTTACACCAATCAGCATGATACCAAAATCACACATGACAAGGTAGTAGCTAAATCCAAACAAGGTTTTGCCCCATTTCATTTTATCCTCCAAAAGAAAATGCATATTCAAGTGTGGACATGAAAATCATACCATTTGGGATGTCCTTAAGTTGTGTGCCTCGACCCTGTCGCCATAGAATCAATATAAATATTGGTCAGAAAATCCAAATAACCTCAACATTGCCTCCAATCCCATCCACAGACAGAGAGAGACAGAGTCAGAAGTGGACAAAAAACACACAACACACTAGTAATTCTTTCTGTGGTTCCTGTTGAGCAGAAAATTAATAGGAAAGAGTCATTTAAGGACCACTTCGCTTAGATAAATTTATATGCCAATATTTTCAGGGGTAAATATAAATGGCAGGGCAAACACACCACACTAAAATTGTTTCCTTGTTATACAAGAACGCAACATAAATAATTTCATGGTATTGACCTAAATACCAAAAGAAAAAGAAAAAGTATTTCAATCTACTTGTGTTTCCATCTCGCCCAATACCAATTCCAGATATATAGTAGTATTATTTTTTATTTTATCACAAATCAAATAAAAGCCATATTCCTTGCTTCATAGGGCAAAAAGATTCCATAGCTGTTCAAATACTAACAAGATTTTTTCACCACTCAAGTATTGCTCACACAAGATCTTCATTTATCATCAAGAAAATCCACTACTCTTCAGTCATATTAATAAAATCACTTCACATCACAATTATTTAAATCAACCAGCAAAGCTGCAAACCAATAGAGTCCATCACTTTCAATTATAAGATAGCCAGAACTTACAAGTCAACTGCATTTTGCCTACAGATAATCTTGATTTACATACCATTTAATCTTTTTTCACTCTACATCACATAAACACAATTCCGTTGATATGTACTTATTCAAATCAAAACCATGAATACCTTCCCTTTTATTTCCTCTTTCAGTGTCAAGCATTTCAGATACAAACAAGAATTATCTATCATGTAAGCTGCAATTCGTAGTAATGATTATGAAACGAATGGCGATCATGATACCTTCTCAATGGCCAAAGGCTTGTTGGCGGAGCCCCTTGCAGTTCCACCCACCATAAATCTTTCGACTGTTTTCCTCTCCCTCGTTGGCCTCTCACTCCCCGGTGTTCTTGGTGACGGTAACTCTCCAGTCTCACTTTTGTTCACTTTTCTCGATCTCTTCTTCACAGTTTTCTTCTCAGTCTTCTCCTCCTCCGTTTTCTTTCCTTCATCTTCTTCGTCCTCGCTCTGTCCCTCTTCTGCTTGTTCCTCATCCCCCTTTCCATCTTCCTGCTCTTCTTTCAATTCCTCCTCTTCCCCTGCATTTCCCTCTCCTTGTCCTTCTATCTCCTCATTTCCCTCCGACTCTTCGTTCCCCTCTTCTTTCTCTTGATTCCCCTCCTTCTCTCCCACTTTTTCCGCTTCTACTTCACCAGCACCTTCCTTAACTTCTCCTTTCTTCTCAACTTCAGTTGGGTCCTCCTCCTCTTGCTTCCCAGTCCCACCCGTGGTCTCCTCTTCTGAAGCCATAAAAGTCTCAGGATTTAACAAAACCCTAAAAGTCTGCAGTTATACGTGTCTACGTATAGCGGACCACAAGGATTTTGGAGCAATTCTGATGCAGAACAGGAAGTAGGAGATCTTACTATGTGGGTATATGGAATTCTGAGTGAAAAATGAGTTGGTAATTGAGGAATTTAGGGCAAAATATTTGGGTCAAAAGGCGGGTACATTTGGAGCCATGAGGTTTGAAATTTTTGGCTGAAATCTGCATATCTTTTACCCGGGCGCTTTGTGTCACTCCACAGTCCATTTTCCGTAAAAAGTGAAAGTACCAGCAGTGTAGCGCCGTGTACAATACACTAGTGTGTCAAAAGTTTGTTTAAGACCAATTTTATCTGAATTTGACATCAGAGTATTACAAGCTTACACAAAATATGTATATATATATATATATGTTTTAAATTTTGGTTGATTTTGTTTTTTACATATCTAATAATTTTTTTCTTGAGTGCTACCTAATATGAGATTGAAATATGTTTGATTTAATTTGAGTAAGACTCAAAACCCACTTAGCTTAATTTTAGCAACTCATCAACTCCATCGACTTGTCTTTAATTTGATCCGAAACTATCTTGCCCCATCCAAGACCACACAGCCATGCACCAGCTTCGATTAACTTACAAAAATTGATTTAACAAATTAAATATATTGATTAAATGTTATACAGGATGAATCTCTTGAATTCTGACTAGATTCATAAAATTAAAGTCTGTCATTGAACCCAAATATGATAATCCAGACTTACGTAGGAGCGGGTTGACTTGAATTATCTCATTAGCCAGTGCTTGACTTTTAATTTGTTATAATTATCGAGCTCAAATCATGATTTACATTTACTTATATAAAAAGTGCAAGTATTGAAAACAATTACTATATGTTATTACTAGTAGTATTTTTTGTTATACACGCACGACAACTGAAAAAATAATCTTATTTTTAACTATTTTCATATTATTATCTTCATCGCTAATGCTATTATCATTGTAACTATTGTTATTAATAGATTTTTCATTGTATCATTACATGATACGTATAAATATGATGATATTCATTACATGTTAATCGAGCTATAATGTTAATAATAAAATAAAAGAAGCTTATGAGCCGACTCACGATCTTCGAAGGCATGTTTTTAAATAAATATTTATTATGGCTACATTTAAAATGATAAATTTGAAATTAAAGATTTCACATTTTTAGTAATATATGCTTTGAATTTGTTTGAATAATATTTTAAAATATTTTAACCTTCATTTTGAATTATATTTTATAAAATATTGATGAATATCGAATTATTTCTATAAAATTTTTATTCAAATCCAAATCATTGCATTCGAATTTAACATATATTACAAAGAAATGTATAGTGTATTATTGCCCTCTGATTCATACATCAATATGCAAAATATACATCTTCTATAGGAGACAAACAAAATCTTTTACTATAATTTATAATTAATGAAATGAATTGACATGCTTCTGCATAAAATTATATTTCGCACAACTTTTCTTATGTTTTTTTTTATAATGGTCAATTACAATATTTTAAATTACTGTAGAAGTAAATTAACATTAATAGGTTAAGTGGAAAAGATATGAAATTGCAATGGATTCCCATAAACAAACACTACTTGCAACTAAAATTTCTTCAATAATCATCTGTAGTAAAATGAAGATTTGATAATATTTGTTACTGTCGTAAATATTTTTGACGAACAAAAACGTTCCATTGCTGAAATTTGACAATAAGAGCAAGAAATTCGATAGAAATAGCTGTGCTGAAGAACGGACATGCCGCTGTAATCATATATGGTTGAGCTAGAGTATATTATAACTGTCAAATTTTAGTCAATACAAAAAACGAACACATCTAATGTGATAATTACACAACCATCAAAGTCTTACTTGTGATCTGTGTTCTCAACTGTCCGATCAGATTCATCCTTATCTGCAGCATCAACCGGAGGAAATGGCCCGGGCAATGGTAGCTTGGCAGAAGGAGCCAAGATGTCCAGAGGGATGCAGTCAGCACCAAATTGATGTCTGCAAAAACTCACTACCTTTTCCAACATCCGGAAGCAATCTTCCATCCTCTCTTCAAGACTTCCAAGCCTTTGATCCGTGGCCTCCGCCTGTGAATGTTGATAGGTAGTGAGCGCAAGAGCACAGGGTGTTACCATCTTAGGCTTGGATCTCGACTTAACCACCCTATCATCGTTATCTCCATCATTTGCCTTTGGCTGGATGTCAGCGTCATTGATGTTGGCGCTAGCAACTGACTCTGCGGAACTGGGGTCTTGATTAGTCCACTCCTCTAATAGCCCGTGATAAGCTTCCTACATTTAGGAAAATAACATCTATAACATTATTTACCACATTATTAGAAAAATAAGATAAATAAATGGGATGAATAAAGAATTTCATCTGTGTACCAATATTTCTTCTGCCAGTGGACCATTCCATATGCCGTCCTTTTTCCAGGCTCTCTTTAACTGCTCGAGACGAGTAGACAGCATCCGCAACTCCTCCTATCAGAATTTATAACAGAAATAATTGATTAAGAGAAAAGATATTTAAGAACAAAATGTAGATAAATAAAATATATTTCCTCACCATTTGGTATTTATCTTGAGACGTCAGAGCTGAGCCATTCTTGCATGCTACCCATGCAGAGGGGATGTTTGATTGATTTGCCTCATTCTTCTGGCTCGTCGGAAAACCCTTGTTGGCCCAGTTTGATAGCATCTGACTCCAATACTCATTAGATATCCAAGACATCTTCTGCCCCTTTCTCCTTGCACGATACAGTGTTTGTCTCATCCATGTCCTTGCCTTGTTGTCGAACATTTTCCTCATTTCCACAGTATCAGAGACATCCCATGCATAGAATTTCTACACAAAATAATTAGAAAAGCAATGTCATGGAGTGAGGAACTATGATATGTAACCCTTCCTTCGATATCTATTTCCCAACAATTTTGTAAAAATGGTGGAGTTGAATGAGGCAGTTTGAGATAAGTGAAGTGTATTGGGATATATAAAGGTAAATATGTAATCATGTGACGTTTGAATTTGGCATGGGAAAGGGGAAATGTGTCCTGATATTCAAAATATAAATATATATGTATATATATAAAAGTAAGTCTTATATGTTAATTTCAAAATAGGCCAAGATGGCAAAAACAAGCAAATCTACATTTTTGAACACTTTCCAACTGTTTGGAAAAATGGATTCACAGAAAGCAAAATAATTTGACTAATCAAAATTTACAAACCTGGAAGGAGCGAAACCAAAAATCTCGAACCTCCACTGGCACTTGGTTGTAGCTAATCCAAGCCCCTAGGAAATAACCAGAGATGATTGATCCAATCGTCTTGACTACATTAGGCTGGCCACTGGAAAAACTTAAATCAAACTTAGTCACAGGTCTGAATAATTTAATATTAAGAAAATCACAAATGTATATCATAAAGCAATGTACTTTTACCTCAGTGAGTCTGGAGTAACATGAATGGTTTGGCTCGTTGACCCCTTCACTGTGGCCAACAACATTGTACCAGATATTGGAGTAGGCGGCTCAATATCCACTGGCACCTTCACTGCAGGTCCTGAAGGCAAAACTGTTGACACTGGAGGAGGAGCAAGTGCAACACCACCCTGATCTTGACAGAGCAGAAGAGAGAGAGAGACAGGGGAAAAGTAAGTCGTATACTTATGTGAAGCAATGACTATTGCATCATTCGATACAATAGCAAGAAAAATAAGCATTATATATAAAAAGAAGTAAATAAAGTCACAATAGTGTACTGTAGTCATGTCTATTTGAAATAATGTATCCTAGCAGTCAAATAACATTTTAGTCATTTTTGCATATTTTTAAGCATGTCAGCACATAACTTCACCTCCATCCATTGCAAATCCATCGCAAAGGGGAAAAAAATTATTCAAATTATTTGATATAATTTGAAACGTATTATAATTTAAGAAAAAGAAATCACTTACCCAGAGTTACAATATATACTTCAACTATAAATAAGTCTATATTCCTGTGACTGCAGAGGGGTCTGCGTTCAATATTTAATCCAACAATAAGATGTGAAATTCACTAGAGGAACATCATTCTAATAAAATGGTATTGATCGAGTTAGCAATATCAAATTAGAAAGAAAAGGGAGAAAGACGTGGTTTGGGTTTTGTAAATTTTGTGGACTTCCTTTTCTTCCCAGATTCAAAATCCAATTTCTTTTTCTGTCAGATAAGAGCAGTGAAAAATAGAAACCTAAAGCAAATTCCAACAAATATTATAGAAGAGACAATCACAAAGATTATTAAACCATAACCAGCCATTTCAAGTCACTCTCACATGCAGTGTCATATATCCATCATAGGTTTTTGATAGTTGAAGGTGTAAACTCATAAGCTGGAGGCATGTATGCGACAAAACTAGTTTGGGCCAATTTGAATAGGCTCACAAGATATACTTTCTACACTTGCAAGTCAGGACCACAAAGATAATAGCAATTCTATTTCTGAAATCAGATTGCACCTACATACCTTCACCACCCGTACCCCTCCCCCCTCACAAGAAAAAGGAAGAAATGCATGAGGAAAAAAATTATATGTAATATAATACCATAGGACACATACAGTCAACATGGTGAACGGAATCTTCTGCATATGAACTTGCGTGTTACCTAAGATGACCTAGCATACTGTATTTCCAACATGTCACTCTCAAATTTTTCAACCTCACAAAGATGGAAACATATAATGCAATAAATATTCTGAAAATACAACCAAAAAGGAAGCAACCGATTCTTTTCTCTGCATGTGAAAGATCTTTTTACGGTTATTTTTACCAAAACTCATGAAATTGTGTAGTGCTATGAAAAAAGAGTAAGCAAAGACACTCAGTCTGTCAAACTAACACTATCCCACAACTGTTGTTCATTATAATTAGCCCTATAGGTTAAAAACAGAGAAAACCTTTGTAGATTTCCGTAGAATCACATTAGAAGAACTTGGGCTTTTGCTTGGTGAGCCAGTACTCCTCTTCCGCTTCTTACCCTTGAGTTGCTTTGATGAAAGAGATGAGTACAGTTAATTCCAAACTGATTCATCATGTACATTTAAAAAAATAGGTAACAGGCACCCACATGCAAAAACAAAAACATATATAGATTTACCTTCTCCTCGGCTAGCAAGGTCTCTGTTTCAGCATGAGGACATTCCAAGAACTCCAATAACTTTAAGGAGAGTTCTTCCTGGATAAATAATTGACACGAGTAAGATTACTGCACATTTTATAAATTCCATGCCGTAATAGATAATTATGGAACATTACCTTCTTTATAGTAGCTTTATTGACTGATATATCAAGGACGTCACAAAAATCCAGCAATTTTTCTTTTACACATTTGTCAATCTTCTCCTTCACTTTAGCCCTCTTCTTGTCCTGCTGAAGATGTCGAGAAGAATAATCATCATCTGGGTTCTTTGAACAAACAAGTAAACCAACTAACTTCTCATGTTTGCATTTGGTTAAGATCCGTATTTACTTTTTGGCATTTCAGGTGTTGGAGCAATTTAACACCTGACTCAAACTTCATGAATGAAACTGGATCAAACTACAGGCAATAATAAATGTATTTTGAAGGAAAAGGATTCTTTTCTGCAAAACATGCTTCTGTTAATAGAGCATAGTCAAATCTGTCATACAAGGTTTCAACAATTCATTGTTAGCATCTTTCCCATGGCTTCACCCAGATTTCTCCAGCCAACATATTTGACCAATTTTCAGCAATACATAAGTACTGCCACCGGTAAAACTCAACAAAACTCTTGAAATTTCTATAGATTTTCATTTCTTGTTTTGAACTTATCTTGAATCCCTGTTCTGCCTTAGCACAATGCTATACATTTTACATAAAAAGCCTCCAACTTAGACAATTTTGAATTCCATTTGCAGGTTGAAGAAGTAATATTTCAGCTTCTATTTTTATATATATTATCTCTTGGATACTCTGCCACGTTTTCTTTAGAAGGTTGTTTAGCTAGGCTTTTTCAGCTTATTACATATGTTGCTACATTAACAACATGCTTCTAAAATTTATAAGATGTTAAATATTATTTTAATATAAGCTTAACCAAACAAAATTGAGTCTGCGAGTTCCAAAAAGGGTATATATCATAAACATATGCTTTACAGACTGTGACTGGGACATCATATATCACTGAGCCATAAAAAACAGTTCAATTTTAGATCACGCAGCCTGCAGTGCATGGAAATTACTAGGTGAGATTGTGATGGTGGATAAGTTGAGGAATTAATTAGTTATAATAAAGCTCTTTCCAAGAAATAATTTAATCTTTCAGTTTCTGATAATTATGCATGAAATTCTCATCAAACAGCTAGAATTTTTTAATAATAGAAACTTTGAATCAAGAATTCAACCACTGCAGAAAAGTTTGGTCTTAATATCTCATTTCAGCATTTAAGCATTAACACAAATACACAGCAACAGTAGTTACGATGTATCTTACCAAACTTAAAAAAAGAATAAGGAAGAAAATGACGCCTACCTCATTCTCAATCCATACAAAACCAGAAAAGAGTCCTATGCTTTTCTTCAGAGTATGCACCTAAGAAAAGATGCCAAAATTAGACTTCAGAAAATGCTTAAAATCAACTAAACAAGATGCTCCTTTAGAACAATATAGCTCAAAAGAAACCTTAGCTTTCTTGCCAAAAAGAATGGTGTGAAGAAGCTGAAGGTTCTCATCAGCTTTTCTCTTGGATAACTTGAAAGCCACTGAAAATTTCATAAGATCACAACAAAGGGGCTCATTTTCTCAAAGCAGGATATCCGATAAAATTTATCACTGTATAAAGTATCAATGGAACCAACAAGCCAGACACCAGTAATGCGAAGGACACTGAGGAACAACGGTAAAGTAATCTCCTAGACATGTTTCGCCAGAAAAGGGATCGGCAAGCACCATACTTGACCAATAATAGATATCCCCTATAATGTGTTCACATCATATCTTAAGCTGTTGAAAAATAATGATGGGAAGTAAAAGATGAAACCCAACAACAATATTTGTTCAATAACACGTACAGGACTTCAAATGCTCGGGAAATACAATTTGATCAGTAAATCTCAATGAAATGACAAAATTCCAACCGGATGCTGCTAACAACTACCAGAATTGAGTATAAGCGAATATTGGAAGTCTGTAACAATTTATGCATGTGAGTAGTTTCACTGACTGCTAACCGATCCTCTCAATCCTCCTAATTAGGTCTAACACAACAATGTCAATAAATAAATACTCCTAATCAAAGCACCACCACCGTAAATTCACTACAAATTCCAGAACAACCATCTTAAATAAATAGCATGATCTAGAACTGAAATCACACATGACAATGTACCCACTAGAAAATCCAAAAACCAAATGAATATACTTCTTGATTTGCCAAAAGAAAATGCATATTCAAGTGGGTAAAAGTATTACCATTGGGGATGTCCTTAAGCTGCATACCTTGACCCTGTTGCCACAGAATCAATATAGTTATCTGTCTGAATTTCCAGAGAACCAGACCTCCCACCCAACCCCAACACATAGAAAAGGAGAACAAGAGAAATAAATACAGAAGTAGACAAAGAGCATGCAACAAAATACTGATTCCTTTCTGTGATTCATATGTGTCGAAAATATATTAAGGGAATATAATTAGAGGAGTCATTTCTCTTTACCATTTTAGATATCCGTTTCCAGCGGGTACAAAAATATGCACTGCAATGTACGGCATAATAATCCTTCTGTTATCATACAAGACATGCATCATGAATGAAATTCATGATGAACCAAGTACCAAGAAAGAAGCATTTCAATCTACTTTTATTTTCCATCTCCATTTGCAGAAAATATCCATTTCCAGAAAGGGGTTATTAATTTTGATTTCATCATGAACTAAATAAAACCCATAAACAATTGATCCATAAGGCAAAATGTTCCACCATCTCACTTCTGAGATTTTCTCAAACAAGATCTTCGTTTATCTTCAGAACAATCAATTTTACTCACCAATCACATTAACAAAGTTCCTCTTTGTTAAATTTATTCAGATTAAAACTCTTTAACCCAAAAAGAGAAAAAAACTCCTTTCTTATTTTCTTCTTTCTCCCTTTTTACACACTAAGTCACATTACAGTGTCTCTGAAAAGTGCTCGATCAAAATAAAATTCATCATTTACTCCAAGCAAATGATAACACCTGAAAATGGATACAACCATGACGTCAAATATTCCAGTCTAGTTCTTTTCCATTTTTTATTGAACACTCCACATATACACAGGGCAGAAAACATCCTTTCATGATAAGATAGGACCATACCATCAGCACTATCAACGCTTTAACCACAAGAAATACTTCCAACCATTTGTCTTTCACATTCCTTTTGCCCAAGCAACCTATTCAAACACAGCCTAGCAATTTTCCATCTATCATACACCAATGCCATGCATTATTTGTGGTTACACAGGCCGAATCTTCTTAGTCAACGAAGTTTAGCTTACACAAAATCTTAATTACATACAACTTAATTACACTCTTAATCCACAAAATTCTTACACTCTTAATCGAATCATAATGTCTTTGTGTTATTTATTTAAGGCGAAACTATGAAAACAAGTATGTTTCCATTTTCTTTTTCCTTTCACAATGCCGAATATTCATGACACAATAAATAATCATCTAAAGCACACTGCAATTTCATCCAAAGATCATAAAATCAATGGTGATCATAGTACCTTCTCAATGGCAAAAGGCTTGTTGGTTGATCGCCTTGCGGTCACACCCACCGTAGCTACTTCCACTTTTTTCCTCTCCCTTCTTGGCCTCTCAATCACAGGCGTCCTTGGCGGTAACCTTCCAATCTCATTTCTCGTCTCCTTTTTTGATCCATTCTTTACGATTTTCCCCTCGGTTTTCTTTCCTTCATCTTGTCCGTCCTCGCCCTCTCGCTCTGCTTGTTCCTCCTCTACTTCCTCCACATTTCCTTCATCTTGTTCTTCTATCCCCTCATTCTCCTCCACCTTTCCCGATCCCTCTTCTTTTCCTCGATTCTCTTCACATTCACCCATTTTGTCCGCTTCTATTTCACCAGCGTCTTTCTCAACTTCCTCCTTTCTCTTCAACTTCCTCCTCCTTGCTTCTCGCACAACTCCGTGGTCTCCTACCCTAAAGCCATAAAACTCCTCGAAATTTAACAACACGATGAATGCCTAAAAATCTGAACGTATGCATGTGTATGCATACTAAATCCGCGGATCTTGGAGTAATCTTGGTGCGAATTAGACAGTAGGGAGGGATTCGTACACTATCAATTCGCTCTGTAGATGAAGAGAATTTTGAGTGAGAAACGAGTTGTGAAGGAAGAATTCAGGGCAAACTATATAGGTCAGAATGGCGGGTAGAATTCGCGCGTATGTGTTAACTAAGCTTTCCGCTCAAATGCAAAGCGACGATCGAATGCCATTCTCGTTCTTGAACTACGATTTTCTCAACAATAAAAGATGTGAAGAACTAGACTTAGAAAAAGGAGAAACAATAAAACAATGACTATTCTGGATTTAATTTTATATTCCGAATACGATTGTATTCAGAGATAATTACAGCATCCATCCTATATTACACATAATTACGTATATACTTCTTATAATTTAAAATTTTATATCTAATATTTCGATATTTTTTTTGTCTATAAAAATATCTCTCTTATAATTAAAATTTATCGAATTTATCAATATTAGTAGAAAAGATTAATAAAAATTTATATTTACTTTTAATTAATTTATTACAAATCAAAAAAATAATTTATTTATTTTATTAAAAATTCAAAAAAGCAACACGAACAAAACTATTTTTGTACTAACAAAAAAAGGTTTTATTAATTAAGAAAAAACAATCAATTGTTTCAAATATTATTCATGGTCCGCAACCCCACGTGTAGATATATTTGAAGGATCTTAGCATTTTGGTATTCTTGTATCTGACATGTTCGTGGCTAATCCATATCATTTTGAATACGTGATATCAAACTTCGACCAGGACACGTAGAGATACGATAAGTAGTATTGTAGACTTACTCATATTCTGGAATATCTCAATAATCATATGTCGTCAAAAATTGAAAGGACTTAGAATATGTCATTTTATAAATGAAAGGACAAACGGATCGGTTCGGGTCACACTAGCGGAAGCGAGGGGTGAAAATAATAAAATAGAGTAAAAAAATAAACTTAAATCGTTCAAACCAAGTGATGTACCCTTAGTGTTTTCAGACGTTTGATGTAGTGTGAAAAGGAGAATATAAAAATTGTTTACCCAAAATTTCAATACAGGAATCCTTCAAATATGATCCATACTACACCGGAATGAACGAGGCCTTGATCCCTTTGCTAGATAGGATCAAAGCCAAACTGACACCAAGTGGGGGGGGGGGGGGAGTAAGGGAATGGAGAGATTTTTTTATATATTGTATATTGTGTAATTATTTCCTAAATAATTATACACAAAATACATATATATACACCTTGTATAGATGAGAAGAAATGTGTCTAATACATTCTACTCACCTATAAGGTCACCCTTCTAACTATATGGTATGATCCAATCATTTCATATAAAGAGGGTACTAATTATAGCCAAATATGTCTTTTTAAAATATAATTTCTTGGTATCAATTTGCTAGTGGGCCGAATTTATATAAAGTAAATTCAAGGCCCAATCAATTTTAATTAAATTTAATTTAATAAAATCCAACTAATTAAGCCTAGTAGGTATTTAATCTAATTAAATACACAAATCCAAAATGTCTCTTATTAATTATCAACTAGTTCATTAATCAATAAAGACAAGCCCAATTAAATTAATCCAATTAATTTAATCGTGGGTTATATATCTAATGGACCCCATGTGTGAGTAATCGAATTACTTACACTTTATGGAATTAATTCCAAATTAATTTCTTATTCTTTCTCGATGATTTGTGAGTGACTCTTCAGTTTTACCTTTCAGCTAGACTTGGCTAGCGTCCAACACTTTCGATTAATTAAATCCAATTTAATTAATCGTTCTTGATCAAGAAAGCCCACTACCATGGGTGACCATTTAGCAACGGTCCATGGTATTAGAGACTATGTGAATGTCCGTGTGAACATTTAGGCTCCCGAGTCCATATAGGTACGGTGTTTCCATCTACTGTCTCTCGGTCTTAATCTAGAGCATGAAATTTGGTGTCGATTCCCATCCTGGATCAGACGTCTATACTTTAATACTTGAGACTGTGTTATGCTTAATTGTTCGAAATATGTGTCCCTTTTTCCTATTCAGTCAACCACTGTGGCCACAGGTTTATAAGGCGTGAACGTATCTTCAAGTGCATAGGAGATATATCTGTCACATACTGACAAGGGATGGATCATCTTCTTGAAACTAACTGTCCTCGCTACATACTCCGGCTGCACTAGACAAGGCTTATAATGATTATATTTGCGACACAATCACCTATAGCACAAATCCAATATATAGTCATCGTATATACGTGACTGCCATGATTTCTCAAGTTTGAAAACTACTCCCGTACTATCGGAGCCAGGGACTCAAGACATATCGATCAAGCCTTCAAGGCTTCCATATGATGATCCCGATGAGTCATTTTTTACAGTTGACTACCTTGTCAACTAAACCCATTGAAATTGTATAGACGTCCAATGTTTGTCGCCAATAAAATACAACACTCATCCAATTAATGCGATACTCAGACAAGTCTCAATAAGACTCTCGATACTCAGTCTCAAGGTCCTTTAACTTGGAACGTTTCAGACCAACCTTCAGAAGTTGGTCTCACAGTCGCCATCCAATATGCCACCCAACTACATGGGTTATCTAAATGGTTTGTGGGTATCTGTTCAGTTGTTAAACCAGTACTTAACATAATTGGTAAGTACAACAGATACATGTACCCAAAACGTATACTTACTATATTCATCTGGATAATATTACTTAAATAAAAATTGTTAAAATAGTTCCCAAAAATCGCCCATCCAATTGCCTTATTTTTGCTAATAAGAAAATAAAGTTTTGATTGTGTAATTATTTTTTTAATTTAATAAAATAAATAAGTCAATAATTTTTTTAGTCAAACTATCTTATGAGGTTGATAATATACCGATTTGACTAACTTGATGAATCAAATTGAAATAGAAACGATGTATAAACAATCATTTTTTCTAACGAAATATATTTCAATATTTTGAATATTCCAAATAAAACAACATAAAAAGTAATTTATCGGAGAAAAATAGAACACACACATCTATTTTTTTTTATTGATCGGAATTTGGTTATGAATAAAAGTTGGCTTGTGTTCTTGAATGAGTTATATCTATGCAATATGCAAAGTAATATATGTAAACTAAGTTGTTTCAGCTCGGGCATTCGTAAATAGAATGAAAAATTATATTTTTAATATATTGATATATATTTTTGTCTAATAAATATATTTTTTATAAGTTAAAATTTATCGAATATATTGATATTAGGAAAAAAATAAAAAAATCAAAATATATATATATCACCAATTGACTCATTGCAGGTCAAATAAATATTTTACGATCTAAATACCTTTATGCATCTTCACGTGTGGTAATGCATGTGAGGAAGTACAACTTCACCCTTGAAAGTGCTATTTAGTCAGGAAAAAAAAAATTTACTTGCAATAAGTCAATACTAAGTCAATCAGCAGTAAATATGATTTTTTATTTGATTTTTGCGCTAATATTAGCAAATTTCTTAAATTTTGATTAACGAATAAATTTATTTATTGGACGGATATTTTCATAGCACATGAAATTTATATGTAACTACACCAACTTCAAGAAAAGTGTTGTAATTATCCTAATAAATTACTTTATTTTTATTTAACATTAGCTACAAATTTGCCATTACCAGTGTATATAAAATTCAATATCTTATTTTATTCAAATACTTTATAATTTAATTTTAAAATAAAATTTAAAAATACTTTATAAGTTGTATTTAATTATAAGATATTTAATTTTATTTTTTTGGGATTTGATCACAACATGTCTTTTTACATAAAAAAAAGAAAAACTATCACATTACATACTAATATAAACATACTTAAATTTCTAGCTCACAGAACATCAATACAATACAAAATCTCACTCAAAAATACTGAAAATTGAGGATGAAAATCTCACTCATCTTGATATTACCCACGTTCACCATCTTCTTAATTCCATAGAATTGGATACAGCGCTTACTCCAAATCGAACTCGGCCGTTTCCAGATAATGGCCCGGAAATGATGTTTATTGGGCCCAATTTTAATAGTACTCTATCTACCAAAGGCTTTGTTTTCTAGTACAATGGGGTTGGGACCGACCAAACTTGAGTTTGAACCCCAAATATTTACTTTAGTGCAGGAGAGCCACCACAACTCAATTAAATATTAATGATTATTTAATAAAACAACATTAAAGATCGGAAAAAACCTAAAGAGTTACATATTTATTGCAGATGACCCGACCATTTGTCTAATGATTTTCTCTGAAATTTTAAAGTTAATTATGTTACATGCAATTAAATAAAGAGATAGTTATATTCACATTCTTTCAGAATTTGTGTAATTATATGTAAGTTATTTGTGGTTTGAAAATTTATATTTAATATTTGTGAAATTTGCTTTTATCTGACAAATATGTTCCTTATATTTAACAAATAAGTTTACTTATTACTAACTTGTTGTAGATCTAAATTTTTCTAACTAAAATGCACCCCATCAAATACGTTAATGTGTGAAAATTTACAAGGATAATTCGATAATAAGAAAATAATTTAACCTACAATAAGTCGATGTCGAGCCAATAAAAAAATATAATTTTTTTATTAATCAATAAATTTTAACTAATAACATACTTATTTATTAGATAATAATAAATTCTAAAAATATTAAATATGAATTTTGAAATTATGAAAAATTTACGTGTATTCGAAAATTTCATGGGGCAGTGTAATTATCGGTATAAAATGAGTGGGGCGCTGCGGAAACAGTAGGTGTCACGTGGGCCTAGGCCGAAAATAATCTGAACCAATGCTTTTGTGGGACCCATCAGTCCACTCAGTTTCCATCCTACCCCTTCCACACTGGGACCCAACTCCCCATCTAAACCCTCAACACCACTACCATGTTTCCGTCGTGAAATACACGCAGAAGCCTCTTTTTACACCTTTCTTTTCTATTCTGATAATTGATAAAAGTCGTAAAAATTTAGTTCACTTAACAAAAAAATCATCAAGTTTTAGAAAAATATAAGTAAAATTGTAAAACTTAATTCAAAATTGCATTTTCATCATAGAAAATAATCAAAATTTAATAATTTGAGTTAATTATTTTTATAAAAATATTTTTAAATAATATAATAATTATACAAAATTTGAGAAGAGATGGTTGTGATTTACTTAATTTCAAACTGTAATTCATCTATGCAAAAATGGTGAGTTGAGAGGAATTTACGTAGGAGAAAAGCGCGTGGAAGCGGAGGAAAGAAGGTGGAATGAGAGAAATGGGAGGCGGCGACGCATCGTAAGTCGAAATGTACAGTAATTCACGTTAAGATTCGGGCAAAAAAGCCAAAGCTGTTGAGTGTTACAGTTAAGTGTGATTGTCTCCGTTAAATTATTACCAACTTATTATAAATTGAATTAAGTATTTTGTGTTTAAATTATCTTTTATGCATCGTCTCACCTGACGGGACCCGTCTTTCCCTGAATATATGCGGAACCCTAATACCCTCCAACTCATTTTTTTCTTTTCACTCTGGTAGATTATTATTATATTTTTATTCAAAATAATTAATTATTATTAATTAAAATAATTTCATTATACTTATTTTTATTAAATATTAATATCTCATAAAAATAATTATATATACTCTTATCAACAATATTAATAATGAAATATAAACAATATCAACTGTTACAATAAATAATACTTACTATGTAGTAAAATAATATTTTATATATATAAAAATGTTCATACCATAATTTCTAAGATCCTGGGACTTCAATTTTAAAATTTAAACTAGACGGTGTTTTTGGTTTCTCTCTCTCTTTCTTTTTTTGTGGTTAAGATCATCATACATGTGTTTGCAATTATTTAAAGGTGTTTATCAATTATTTAAAAATAAGTATAAAAATAATAGTTTTGATGTATGACCTTTTAAAATGAAGATGATATAAGACAAAAATTATGAAAATATATAAGTATTAAATTATTTTATTAAACAGTACAAAATCTAAGCCCAATCATGGAACCGACATGGTGTAATTGGGTTGGGTGATTTTTGTTATATGAAGTGCAGTACATTTTGGTGCTGCCCTCTCAATAAAATTCCAACTAAAGCTATACAGTACTAAAAATAGGTTAGTAGACGAGGTGTAGAATTATTATGTGCCTTGGAAATTGAAAAATTTCAAATTCCAAGACCTTAAAATGAAGTTATCCGTGTCATTGTTGTCTCCAATTGTTTTCCAAATCCGAGGTACAAATTCACAAACCCTATTTCAACTATTACTTAATTATTATTCAGAAATAAATCTTAAATCTTAGGTCAGGAATATTATTATATAAAAACTGACTGGGAATAAATCCTGCTTATTCAAATAAAATGGGCAACGGGTGGGAAGAGCAGAAAGTGTACGGAGAGGATCCCAATTCAAAAATATTAATTAATTAGGGGCATAAACTGACAAACTCCACGCACCCTATTTATGGAAAAAACAATTAGTATAATTAAGGGTCTTTGGCGTATTATTAATATTTTTAAACATTTCTTAATATGATATATTTCTGCAAAACTTTATTTAATATTCATCATTGGATTCCTTCAACAGTTCAATCAACTGCTATAATTAGTTGGTATGAGATACAATGATCACATGCAAATTACTTTTTCTTTTTAATTTTAGAAAAGTTTATTATTCATGTATTATAAATAGGGTAAATGTTATATTTGTTCCCTTAAATTTTCGTTTAAAATTACTTTAATTCGTTTCTTGATTTTAACATTTCTAAATTTTATTTTTTGTCTCAATTTAGTATCTCTGACCATTTTCAACGAAAATCTGGCTGGAGTTTGACTCTTTGTAGGGTAAAATGGTGAATTTAACTTTAATTTTATCACTTTAGTCCCTTAAATTTGTGTAATTATCAAATTAAAAAGAAAACCATTTTTTAAATTTTTATATGGTGAATATGATGTAATTATCTTATATGAAAAATAAAAATTTTAAACCTTTGAGAATATAATATTAACAAATTGCTTAGAAATAAAATAGTGTCATTCTTTTATGATTTTCAAAAGTGACAAAAAAATTAAAATTATATAAATTTCATAAAAATTATCTAAACTAAAATATAATAAAAAATATTTCAGTCGGTTTTTTAATCTTAGGAATTAAAGATATGTCTAATAAAATAAAATTTTAACAATAGCTATTTGAAGAAAAAGTTAATGGAAAGTACTTTTAATTAGATTATTTGATGGATTTTAAATATATATATAATTTATTTTTAGAGGTTTTTTTTTAAATACATAGGCCCATCTTATAGAAAAATGTCTATAAAAATCTCTTAAAATAAATTTTGGATATATGAAATCCACCAAAAAATTTAGTTTAAAAAGCATAATCTATCGACCTTTTCTTCAAAAACCCAAACATTAATAAATATCGTTAAGGTTTAACTGTTTTAAACTTATTTTTAGCTCTTGAAATAAAAAAATATTGACTTAGGTTTTGTTTATTATATTTTCATATTAAATAAGTTTTATAAAACTTATTCATAATTTTGATTTTTTTAACTATTAAAAAATAGACTGTTTATTTTAATTTAAGCAATATATTATTATTATATTCACAATAGTTCAAAATTTTTCATTATTCGTATAAGATAATTACAATATATCAGCATAAAAAAATATAAAAAAGTGCATAATTTTATAAACTCAAGGGACTAAAGTGATAAAATTAAACTTATTCACCATCTTACCCTCCCAAGAGTCAAAATCCGGCCAATTTTTCGTCGGTTGTCAAATGGACTAAACTGAGATAAAAAAACTAAAGTTCAAGAATGCTAAAGTCAAGAAATATACTTGCAGGATTAAAGTGATCTAAATGAAAACTTAAGGGATCAAATATAATATTTACCCTTATAAATAACTATAGTTTAAAAATCGTAATCAACCATGATAAAAAAAAAATAATAATGAGGAAAACTAAAATTTGATCACTATTAATTACTATTTATCATAATTTTTTGGTTATGATTGAAGTATTTAACATAATTATGATCAAAATGTTTACCGTGATTTTTAGATATGTTTTAAATATTTTTGTCTCACTTCTTGAAATAGGGGTAAATAGTAATTCAACCTCTTGTAATATTAAAAATAAGCAAATTACCTTATAATAAAAAAATATAGCAATTTATCCTCTATATTTTTAAAAATGAAGTAATGTACCTCCTCATCTAAGGAAAATATGCAATTCCACGACAAGAATATTTGACAAAAAGAAAATAAAAAAATAATGAAGGATGCATACTCGTCGATGTTATATGAAATATGGAATTCAATTGAAACAAAAAGTGAAATAATAATATTATTGTATATGACAAGATATGTAGGGATTTATTTAATTTTATGTGTATATTTATTTTACTTTACGCGAATTATTGTAATTTATTTATCATTACTAGTTATATTGATGTACTCTTCGAATTGCGTATTGTTCGAGTACCGAGATGAATTATTGTAATTTATTTTTTGTTATTAATTGAAAATATTAATACACATAGAAATTCCTTTGATTAAAAAGAGGGACGCATGACCCTTAATTTTTTTTGAAAAAAACTCACAACCTCCCACATCAGGGATCTGTATTGCACCTTTTTATAAAATGTCCAAAGCCTGCATTGAATTTTTTGCCTATTAATACTTTCACAGGCAACAACAGAAAGTAATATTGGTAACAATAATCATTGTATTTACATTGTTATCGACTTATTACTATATATACGACACTAATTATTTATAGTAATAATTTGATACACACTTTTATTGTCACCTTATTATGTCGAGTGCCAACATTTGCATAAATATTTTCCTTATCAAAAGAGTTTAATGCAATTTATCCTCTTATTGAATGGACAAATTACCCTTCTATTGAAAAACAATAGCAATTTACCATCCTATATCTTCTATTGAAAAATTGCTAATTTTTTTTATATGGAGTAATTTACATATTTACAATATGGGCTAAATTGGATTTTTTCTGTTGCTAAAATTATGAAAATCGTTGTAATGTCAATATCAAAATTCTTGTGACGTTACATATAATTAATGATATTTTTAATTAATATTCTCTATTATATATATAATATATATATAGTGACAAAAAAGATGTATTGCATTTAACTCGGAAAAAATCAGGATGTAAGAAAAAAACCCACATAACTCGGGTGTGTGCATCCTGGTAATGAGACAAAGTTGATGAAGGTAAAAAAGGGACCAAACTTTTATTTCTTTAAAGATTTCAAATCATTTCAAAGCATCTACATATGAAACTGACCTTGCCTTACTGTAAGATGACTAGACTCTGATTCAACAACTTTTCTCTCTCTCTCACTCACATCATCGTCCTCCATTTTCAAGCCAAAATTTTGTACTTTATCTTTTAAAAAAAAAATCATGTATTAAATTTACGACTATTATAATAAATTGATTTGTAACGCTAGTTGGGAATTCGATGCCCACAATTTGTTCCGATACATATTAGTACTATTTTGAAATACATTATTGAATTATTAAATTATACTCTGCCCGTCTTCTAAAGGGTGTTGGAGGTTTTATTTTCATATATTCGGAAATGTTTTGCTTTTCATTTAAATTACAATTTTTTTGTCACTTTTCTTATAATTTTATAAAAGGTCTATGATGTTTTATATATTTTTCTAGTAGAAATCGATCTTGAACAACTGTATATTTAGAAAAATTCTCCAAATCATGCAAATCTTATATATTATAATTGCCTCCCCCCCACCATGTTTTATGCATGCATTTTGCAGTATATGTAAATTCAATTCATAACAGTTTATCCATGAATGGGATTAAGCACACTAAAAAAAAATATAATTTTTTGTTATCGGTAATTATTATAATCAATCATAACTTCACAATGATCATTAGCCGTTGTTTCTATAGGTATGGCAAAAATATTAACCATGATAAATATTTTGGCTATGATTAAAATCATGGCAAATATTGATTAATTGTGATAAAAATTTATTTTCTTTAAAATTATGATTAATAGTATTAATTTATTATAATTTTTAAGTCGTAGACATTTATAATGTAGTGATTTTTTTTTTCTTTTTGTAGTGGGAGGGACATTCTTGATGAAACCATATATGGTTAGGCAATGTCCAAATTTAAATATTTGGCAATGTGATTTTCATGGGAACATTACCATGCATCATAATATATATATACGAAAATTGAAAATTAATAATGTAATTATAGGAATTGGAGGAGACAAAGAGTATGGTCCAAATTGATATATAAAAACCAAAAAGTATAAAAATAAATGATTGAGCTACTTTTCATCAGTAGTCCCATCTCCACTCTATTCCCTCCCCTCATTCCAACTCTATAAAAGTTGTGGGTGCCATGTGAACCCTAAAAACTCTATTACTTTCTCTACCAATTTTTATTTTTTTAAATTCTCAAATTTTATTTCTTCTTTTAATGAATAAAGTATTTAAAAGATTAGTCGAATCAATATAAATAATTTTTTTAAATAAAAAAAATCATCAAATTATTTTTAAATTCATACGGTCATTTTTATTGAATTTAGGAATATTGAACTATTATTAACTTTTACCTTTATTTTTTTTCCGAATCTTTTGAACAATTGTGTATATAAGTCCTTTTTAGACGAACTTCCAATCGTTTTATAACTGATATTTTGCATAAAATATAATAAAAGGCAAGCTGTATAAGTTCTTTTATTTACTGATATTTAATTTTAATATAAGTTTTTCCCTACTATATTCAATTTCTTTTTAGTAAAAAACTTTAACAAAATTTAATTTATGAACTTTGAGGTTTTTAATTTCTTTTGTTTGGTTGATTCAATTTAAGAATGAATATATTCGAAAAAATAATTTTTTTATTTAAAAATAGAGTATATGTTAGTGGTTGTTTTTTTTATTTTTTTAAATGAAAAATTGGTTGGATTATTTTAATTAAAAGTTTTTTTTATATAGGTCTAGGTATAAAAATTTATTTTAGGGAGGTGGTAGTAATTTTCTCAAACTAATTAGATTGTGTTAGAATTGATTATAGCTACTCTACTTAGAGAACCTAATCGTCACAAAAATGGGATAATTACTCTCCCTTCTCCGAGATTTGGTGTAATTATACGTAGACTTTTTGTGATTTGAAAAATTACATCTACCACCTCTTATGTTTTCTTTCGTCTAACAAATAAGTCACTTCCTACTCAATATTCACCAAATTTATTTATATTAACCAAAAAACAGAATAAAAATTGATATTTATCCTCGATTGACTTATTGCAGGTCAAATAATTTTTTTCTGATTAAACTACCCCTATAACGGTGAAGATAAATCTCCTCTCATGCATTAATGCATGGAGACGTATGAGGGTAATTTGAACATAAAGATATTTATTTGACCTGCAATAAATCAGTAATAAGTCAATCAAAGGTAAACATAATATTTTTTCTATTTTTTTTGTTAATATCAATAAATTCGGTGAATTTTGATAATGAAGAAATTTATTTGTTAGACGAAAGGATGCTAGATGTAGTTTCACAAACCACAGAAGGTTTACATATAATTACACCAAACCTCATAGCAGAAGAGTGTAATTATCCCTTACAAAATCATCATTTTAGTCAAAAAGCGTTAGCTATTACCAACTTGGTTGCTGTAAACCAACAAATACATTGAGAATGAAGCTTAATATGTATTTAACTAAGTATTATAAGTCGGCAACTTCCAACACATACATTGACCTACTTGTTTGCCACAACCCAATACCCTACAAATTAAGCCATTCGCATTTAATCAAGCATTATAAGTTGGTGATCGTCAACTTATAATACACTCACATAAAAATATTAATAAATAAAAATTAATAATACGATCTCCTAAACTTTTAAAAAAGAAGCTCACGGCCTCCAATGTAAAGGGCCCACCTTTTCTTTTCCTAAAAAGCTGAGAGAATCATGCTTCATTTTGATTTCATTTAAAAAAAAATTCCGTATTAATATTGTTACAAAAGAATCTGTTGCGTCCAACTCTCAAAAATCATTACAACAAGATCTTCCCAACTCTTTGTTTTCAGTATCAAGTTTGATCTTTTTGATAGAGTGTGATGTGTTACGTCATCTAATATGGATATTTAAATTCAAAAATTGATAACTTAATACATTAATAATTCAAATTAATAAATTCTTATGTAGGCAACCGCTCGATATTTATTGCAAATGAGGAGGTTGAGTGGCTTATAAGTCTCAATGTTTCGTCTCCCTTCCAAGGCGCATTTTAAGGACAAACTCGTAAGACTTATATAAAGATAAAACGGATAATAACCCCCACAATAAAACATGAAGAAAATCACAAGCGGTACTTTGAGCCCATTTAATTACCCTCATGTTACCTGGAAACTGGAATCAAGTGCTCCTGCAGACCTTTTTGACTAAACTGTAATGAATGGTGAGCAGTGCATAAGAGGAGCACGATAACTGCACTACTTTAATTTGTTGAATGATATTAATTTATTAATAAAATGAAATAAACAACAATAAAGGGAGTTGGTATTGTTCTTGTGTTTGGATACCAAAATGTTCACGTAATTCATTAAGACTGCGTTTGAATGAAATGATTTTGAATATACAAATTCTTTAAATTAAAACTTATTATTTAAGTGGTAACGTGTAAAGATAGAACTTCAAATAATTCTAACTTTTAATTTGTGAAAAGTTACGAAATGATGTGATCATCGCAACCCCAAATACTGTAATTGGGATTTGAAATTCCATTGGTTCGACTGCTTTATTGGCATTTGTTTTGAACTTTTTCTATTTTTAATGAACTTTTAAGACAGTCTCAAATTATGTTTAAGGACTCGATTATTTCAAATACCTACAGATGTTATTGTGCAAATTTATTATCAAACAAACTACTTTTTACCCAACATTGAGGGTTTTGAGAAAGAAAGACGAGCTCTTCAATTATTGTCTCAAAATTTATGATTTTTGCTCCATCAGTACCCTTATAACCAATTTATGCAGAAGTTCCAAGTATCCCAATTAGTGATAGTAATCTGTATATATATATATAATAAATTGTTTAAAAAAAAGGAAGGTTGGGGGGGAAGAGCAGAACAGTAAGATTCCGGAGCAACTGGGAGGTGGGGGCAGAAACACAAGAGACCACATGGTGTGGTTACAAAATCAGTGCCCTCTACAACAATAGAGCATCATTAATAATGCAAAAATGAGTGAATAAGAATGATTGGATTTGACTAATATCATAATAATTATTTCTTCAAAAAAAAAAAGTATTAATAATGGATTATTATGAATGAATGAATGAGAGGTGATGATCAAAGGAAGTTGGGGAAGATTAATGATCAATTCATCATCATATATATATATATATATTCATCACAAAAAAATTTTATTTAAATTAAATTTGATCGAATCAAATTAATTATAAAATAAATATAATACATTAATTATTATTTTAAACTATCATCAATTACACCTAATTCTTATTATATAATTAATTCAATTCAATAAAAAGCTTAAAATTTCCCATTCTCCTTACCTACTAATTGTCCCTCTCCAGTTAGTTTTCTGTTGGGACTACTGCACCAACCTACCTTGACTTGACATGACTTGACACTCCACCACAATTTCTTCATTTTTAAGGACTATCATCCTTTTTATTTTATTTTTTCCTATAATTTTTGGGTAGGCCAAGAGTTATGCAAATCCAAGTTAAATAATTCTAATCCCGTTCTAACTACAGTGTTAGAAATATAATTTTTTTGTCATAATTAATTATCATGATCACGAGTAAAAATTATAACCTAAATAACTATAACTGTCCAATAACTAGTAAGTAGTAACTGTCATTTCAATATAAGAATATAAAATTAATTATTAATGTAGGTAAGTGTATCATATTGACTATGAATAAAAAGTTTAAGCAGCTTATAAGTCTCGAGACCTTTTCTCTCTAGCAAAGTGTCTTTTCATGACAAAATTGTGAAACTCACACCAAATCAAAACGGACAGTACCTCGAACAATGGAACATTGATTAAGTTGCAAGTTGCATCAACTATGATAAAAAAAAAATCATGGCAATTATAGTTTAATTATAGCTACGAATGAGTGGACTGTTTTGATCGTAGTTAAGACGGTGGCAAATATATTAGTAGCTTGAAATTTTTTACATTTTGTATTAATTTATTGATTTTTTTAATAATTATTGAATCGAATTTTATTATGGTGAAACTCTTACAACTGTTTTTGTTTGCAATTTCATGAGCATCAAGTGGTTAGATGCTATGCTATGTTTTGTTTTGAATTCTTAAGAAATCCACCATTCAAATCATAATGAGTACAATCATTACTTCACCTTGTACCTACCTACCAGTTAAGTACTGCGTTAGTATGACATTTTATTCAATTCCATTAAACACTATATTGAATTAAATTTATTATCCCTTGTATATCCCAACCAACAAAAATTTAATCCTGATTCAAATACATCAAAATTAAACCCCCTTGTCCACCACAACTATTCAAATACATCAAAATTAAACCCCAAAATCCTACATTATATAAACCAATGCCAACTTAGCTATAATACACTCACATAAAGTAGCGATCTTTACCTGTCCGCAAATTCTTATACATACCGTGTTAAGACGTGAACCATCGTGAATCACACTGCGTTAACATGCAGTCGATCTCATTACTACTACGATGTATGTCACACCATTTGATATTTTCACGCTCGCTTTCCTCGTGTTGACCCTCCAAACGGAGGACGGAAGCGAGAGGAAGTAAATTACAAGTACTTGTATGGAGTCGCAACTAAGTACCAATACAATAAACACAGACAAAAAGCTCACAAGTACCATACCACAACTAAAAAATATATACACCATATGTTAGTACATTATAGTATTTATTGATGGTATGTAACAAAGATTATAATAAAAGAAAGAAGCCAAAAATCAAGTACAAAGGGCTCACAAAATTCTACAGCTCCCCAAACTGTAGATTTATAATATGAAGAGAACACCCTCAAGACAGGGCCACATGAAGAGCACCACAACATGTCAACAGTGAGAGGGGATCATGGGACAGTTACCCATGTGCCCCCCTAAAATCCCCATTCTACCCTCCACCTTCCTCAACATTTACATAACACTGCATGCATTTGGATTCTCATCACTAAAGATCTGTGGAGGATATGCATAGTATTCTTGCACAAACCTTTGAGGATGAACCTGGTAGTTCTGTGGGTAGTAGTAGTAGAATTCATTCTTCTTCAGTTCCAGCTTAGGGTCCTCGGCTGCAGCAGCCTCGCTCTCCGGTTTCACCGGCTGCTCTCCACCGCCAGTTGCGGCTGCAGCAGCATCACCTCCTTCCTTGTTTTCTTTGCCGGCTTCTTCACCTTTCTTGGCCTCCTTCTCTGCTTCCTCCGGTTTCTTCTCCTCTTTCGCTTCCGTCGCTTTCTCCTCCTCTTTCTTCTCCTCCTTCTTCTCCGGCTCCACCTTAACGATCATCGCATGTTTCCCTGTTCGCTTGTAGACGTAGTCGGTGAGCTTTTCCGGTTCGAATACGCCTTTTACTGTCACTTGTGAGCTTTTGAGGTCTGGCTCAGCACTCTCAACTCCTATACATATACAATAACCATGAAAGGATAATGTTAGATGCAATTCACTCTTATGTTTTGATAATTGACAAATTATACATAAACAATTGATTCTTTGAATGGAATGAAATTAATAATTAGCAAAAAGGGTGTGCCGAATTGACCTTGGTCTGTAGGAATTCAAACAGGAATATTTGATGAATTGAATATTACATATATTCCAATTATAACGAAAGTACACAGATTTTCAAAGGTTAGCAATATGGAATCATGAGAAGAACCTTTGCTATTTTGGAGATGCAAAAAAGAGATAAGGAGGGGAAAGTAAATAATCTCTGCAAATACAGCTGAAAAGTGTAGCAAAAGCACAAAAGAGCACAAGAAATCATATTAAAGTGAAAGAAAACCTAGCATGTAAATGGCGATTTTCCCTTGAAGAAAATAAAAATCGCACCTTTCATTCTCTGAATCCGCTTTTTGATTTCTTGAGCACAAGCTTCACAATGCATGTACACTCCCAACACCACTGTAATCACAGGAGGCTACAGAAGAGAACGAACACAAACACAAATCACATGAATTAATGAAATATTCCAATAGAATTTCAAAGCATTAAAAATCAAGAAAAACAAGAACCCTAAACTATCACCAATAAGAACATGTCTACCCCCACCCCACAAGCAAAGAGAAAAAGAAAGAGAGAGAAAAAGAGAGATGAGTATAAACCTCCTCTTGTTTCTCTTCAGCTTTGGGCTCCTCTTTTTCTTCTTTCTTGGGCTCCTCAGCGGGGGGCTTTGGGATTGGGGAGATAAGCTCAACCTGGCGGTGGCTCTTCCTCTGAACCCTGCCCAGAACCTTGAGTGGATCTGCTTTTTCACCTTTCACCACCACTTTGCTTGTTCTGCAATCTGTTATCACATCCGCTACACCTGCACCAAAACACCCCCCAAAAGGTTGAACAAAAATTACATAAATCTCCATGCACACTGGTGATTAGAATTATTTCTCATATCAAGAAACTAATGGGCATCAGTTAAAAAAAAATTAATAATTTTTTTTTTGAGAAGTCAGTACTGTAAATGGAGCTTGAAGACAAATGGAACTAAAATCCTAGAAAAGGAAAAGGAAGATCTAATCTTAGTTACCTTCAAAGCCTTTGAGGCAGCGGCGGACTTTCCTAGCACACCCCTCACAATGCATGTAAACTTTCAGAACGATTTCTTGCGGCGGAGGCGGAGGCGGAGGAGGCTGCTCCTCCGCCTTGGACTCCTCAGATTTCTTCTCCTCCTCCTTTTTGGCATCCTCGGCCGGCTTCTCAGCCTCTTCTTTCTTCTCCTCCGCCGCGTTCTTGGCTTCCTCCGGTTTCTTCTCCTCGGGCTTCTTCTCTTCCTGCCCAGAAACAATTAAACACACAGCACTCAATTAATCACACAGAAACAGAAGGAGGAAAAAGAAAAAGAGATAGAGAGAACTAATGAAACCTCTCCCATTGGCTTCTTCTTCTTCGGTGGTGGGGAAATGGATAGATTAGCTAACAAGAAGTTGCGGAAACGCGCAGAGACACCTTGAATGTGTGTGGTTTTTCTTGGTTTCTACACAGAAAAGAGAGGTTCGGAGGGTGGAGTGAGTGATAGATCTAGAGGCAGGCAGTGAATAGAGCGTCATCATGTAAGTGACGTGGCTCTTATATAGTAGGTGGCACGTGCAAGGGGAAAGCGTACCTGGACTTGCGCGATTTAAAACGACGTCGTTCTTGTCGAACTCTTTTTTCTTTTCTTTTTTTCTTTTTCTTGAAAGGGAAAAAATGATTCACTTTAAATGAAAGAGATAAAAGTCATAATGAGCCATAATAATAACATCGGGTACCTATTATTTTTGTCACTTCTTGAATTACTTGAATTTAAATTTACATTATAAAATAAATAAATCGTATTTATATGTAATTCAGAAATAATATTTATCATATGATGGATCGAATATTGATAAAATTGAATATGATATTTTTTTAAATTTTTTTATTTTATTTATGAAAAAAATAATTTTATTTAGAAAAAAATTGAGCCTTCATCTACAAATATTTTTCTACTAATAGTATTGATTTTTTTTTTTTATTTTTGAAAAAACTATCGTTCGTGTGTTATAAAATATAAAAATTTAAAGTAATATTTCTTCGATTATTATAAATGTAAAAGTTGGTAGAATTATTAGGGCGACGATAAGGTGAAAGGTGGCAACAAAACTAGTAATAAATACTTTGAATTATTATGCAGATTATGGTTATCATTTTCATCCCTCCAATAAAATCCATAAAGTCCAAAATAATTAATGTAATCATCCAACTTTGATTGAGTGTGAAAATACTATAAATATTAAATGTTTTATGACCTTGTCATAATTGTTTCTATTAATTAATTAAGAAAAAAAAAAGAGAATTTTCCTCTACTTATAAAAAGAAAATAATTATTTATTATTTTTTACAAATTTTCACTTAACATTTCTTTCAGGAAATTGCATTTTTTCTTCAGTTATAAAAATTAATAATACCCATTTTCTTATCTTTCTTTTTTTTTTCCGAAATTGATATTTACATTATTGCAATAAAATATTTATGGGGTTTTCGTTCAAAATTAATTAGTAATATTTATCAATTTTAGTGATTTATTACAAAGATAGCAGTAATAATTCATTCAATATAATTGTGGATGCTATTAAATAATTAATTACAATAGTCTCACTGTAGACGATAATAAAAATATCAAATCACATTTGGTGATAATGTGATTTGATATGTCAATAAATTTAGATAATCGAACCTCAACGATGACCATTCAATTTCAATTATTAATAATCTCTATATTAATTGTCAATATTAAATATTTATACATAACTAATTATTAGATACTATTTTAATATAACAAAAACTATTATTAAAATAGATCAATACCCATATACTTAATAAAATCAAGACCATTATCTCATAATTATGAAACCTCAATTTCAACAATTATAATAGACCATATCGATAAAACATCACACAACAATTGACGTAACCGAAAAGCAGAAGATGATAATAAAACTCATAACATTTTTTGAATTATATGCAGATTATGATTACCAACTGCAGTAAATCTCATAAATATACAAAAATAAATGTGATCTTCCAACTGTGACTGATGTGAAAAAACTAGAAATATTGATGAATGTTCATCACTTGTGATAAATGTCTCCATTAATAAATAACGGAAAAGAGAGAATTTAATTTCTCTAATTCCAAATACAAGAGAATATTTTTACACATTTGCTTTAATTTTTAACAAATTCCATTTTTTTATTACAAAAGTACACATATATATATATTATAATATAAAATTCATTATATTATTTAATATTTAAATTCAAAAATTAATTTAATATATTAATAATTCAAATCAGCCGCTAAATTCATACTATACAAATAAACAAGAAACAAATATAAAAAAAGAATATACATCCAATTCGTGAAACTTGAACTCACCAATCACACATCATCTCATTATATTGGCACATAAGTAGATAATTAATGACTTCATTATATCTCACTTTTTTAATATAAAAATGATATTACATGGCTACTATATATAAGTTTTCAATTGAATGTAATTATTGATAGTGATAATTAATTAAAAGATTATAATAAACATTAATTCAATGAAATTTATATGTCAACATCGATAAACAAATTAAAATATAGCAGTAGGGTTGAAAAATAAATCAAATTACTCTATACTTGATTGAGATCAATTGAGAAAAGTTCATTTGAGCTCGACTCATTAAATTTAAGAATCCAAGCTTGGGACAGAAAATTTCATTCGATAAGTTTTCAACTTAGCTTAAACTCGACCAAATTAATAAAAATAAATAAAAAATACTTTGAAAAGTATAAACTGTTTGAGTTCAGCTCGTGTTTGATCCAATTAAAATTCATTTTAGATCAATAATCAAACTAAACTCAAATTTCAAACTATCAAACTCGATAATAATTTATACAAATCTGAACAACAATATATTTATAACTCGACTAAATCTGTTTACATCTATACTGCATTATAACGTAAAATCATATTACTTTAAATTGGGATATAAATCGTCATTAATTGAGATAAGATTTATAGGATCTTTCACTTATTCAAAATTAGTAAATAAATAGACCAATTTTCATGATTACATAAACCAAAGAGATGAGAAAATGCTTTTGATTTGTTCACTTTTAGATAGATTTTCCTAAACAGAAAATCTATTGGAAGTAGTTCATATCAATTTCCATCTTACTTTATAAATATAGGAAAACTTTACTAATTTTAGATACAATTATCATGTGCTATGGAGAGAATAGGTAATCATAGTTTTGCAAATAAAACTTATATATAAGACAAATTAACAAATTTTCTATAATTTAATTTTCTATTTTTTTCCTATTATTATTATGATGGTTTATTGTTGCCCAATCCTAAATCAGTAAAAATTAAAGAGAAAACTAGCAATAAATATAAATAAATAATATATATATATATATATATTAAGTTCACATTATGGTAAAAATATTAGTGCCTACCATTTTTTAGTAGTTTAAAATGTCACACCAATATTTTAGAAAGAATAAATTAAGTGTATCTTTTATTTTCATGTACAGAATATTATTTCCAGTTCTGGAAAAAAAACTTTTTTCTGAAAATGACTATGAAACCCGAAATATAAATAAAACCAAATAGAACAGTAAAGTATTAGCATGACTTAAACAATGAAATGGAATGTGAAATTGACAATTCTCTGGAACTCATGTACCATAAAAGCTACCTTCACTTGCCAAATCTATTGCTAAATGCTACTACATAAAAAATCGGGTTAAATATGATTTATCCTCCTAATATTTTTTAAAAAAATTATGTCGATAGTTTTAAATCAATCATTATATTATTAGTACAACATTCAGTATGCAATACATCAATATTTTTGAATCAACCAACAAATTCAAAATAAACAAAAAAACAACATATTGCTATAGAAAGTAGACTAAATGTCGGGTTTATGCAATTTAATCCTTGTGATATTGTGAATGAACAAATTATCTCCCTATGAAAAAAAATAGCAATTTACTCTCCCTATATTTTTTAAAATGATGCAATTTATCTCTCCCTGTAAATTATTTTATTCTAAAAAACACAGATGGATAAATTGCTGCATTTTAAAAAACACAAGGGGGTAAATTGATATCTTTTTATATGGGGGTAGTTTGCTCATCAGCTGCATCTGTAGAACTCAAATTCATAATCTTTTGAGTGTGGGACCTCAACCTCAGCGCGCTGTTAATATGTTGAATTGGAACCCTGTAAATTAATTAGTATTAATTAATTCAGTTTCTTGGACTAAGTATTTAGATAAGATTAATTTTTCCTATATTATATGCAAATATATTTTATGCACATATGTTTCCAAGATTCAGTTCCTTTTTTTTTTTAATTGAAAAAAAATATTGTGATTATATCATAGAGAAAAAAAAAATAATTAGTAGCGTCAGTCAGTCATTAATTTTGTGTAGGACGATGACTAAATAATAAACATATATTAAATGTTAAACATTATTTTTAGTGTATGATCTTAAACTATATTATTAAAAAGAAGAAGAATAATATTTTCATTTTTTTTATATGTGTTCTTAAAGAGATTGACCACCTTTTCAAATATACATGAGGACATATTTCTGCCTATTTCACATCATTTTCCTACAACCATCTCTAATATATAACGCAAAAAAAAAAACTTAATATTTTTAAAAAATGCATCGAGTTTTAATGAATAGTTTTTTTTCTTTATAAGATATTAGTAAAACTAAAGAAATATATATTAATATTTTACACATACATCGTCTCATGTGAACAAAAAAAATTACTAGTGGCTACAATATTAATGATTATGACAAAAAATCATGATAAAGTAACTATTATTAATTACGATTAAATAAAATCGATCTAAAAATTAACTTTTTTCATTATGAAAAAAATATTTGCCAAAACTAAGAGTCATAGTAAATATATTAGCCATCTTGGCAAAAATCACTACCAACAAGCGTAGCGTGGCAATAGTCAATAATTATTTACTACGATTATTTATTATTAACTATGATAACTAATCATGAGTAAATGTTATATTTCTTGTAGTTGTACCCCACTTCTGGTACATATAGTTACTAATAATATCGGTGCACGGCCACATTGGTCGAGTTAGAAAAAAATAATAAATGCAAGTATTTAATTTTGTTGTGTATTTCCGGTGGTCCATTATAAATATTTTTGGCATAAAAATACAAAAGATATAGGCAAAAAATAAATTCAATAATTGATTGAGGCTATTAATGAGGGGAGGAACACTAAACATACACAACTCCATCAATATTCTGGGCCCTATCAGTATTTACTTTGGTAGATATGTATTTTTGAGGAAAATTAAAAGTTCATTCATTATCTTTGTTTGGTGAAACATCAAATATTAATGTGTTAGAAACTATATTGCATCTTTTCCAATTAAAGGGACCAACATGCATAAAATACTTATAATATAGACAAGTGTTCCACATTGATTGCAAAAATAAAGAGTTTAAGCGATTTATATAAATCTTAAGACCTCATCTTTCTAACAAGGTGCATTTTTAGGATAAATCTGTAAGACTCATAATAATTCAAAACGAACAATATCTTGCGCTATGAACCGAATTGTGTCTTGAGCTGAATCAATTTAATTATTTTAAATGTCTGATTTGTGTATGATAAAATTAAATTGTGGTAATAGATAATATCAATTATAACGTTAATGTTGTTTAATATATATGTTTATATATATTTAAGCGATTGTTATGTTTGTGTTGTTAAGATTATTTGGGTTTAAGTTAAGAATAAAAAATATATTTCTAATTTTTTTAATTAGTATTATTGAAAATTACTGGTATTTGTGTAGTGATAACTTGATAAAGAATTCCAAGTTTGGAGGATCCCATGATATACTAATCGTTTTTATAGTCACTAATTGTTGTTAATTGTCACGTTTGTTCTTATAATTATTAGATTTGTTGAAAAATTATTCATACGGCAAAGAAACATATTGAGTTTACTACGGTATTTATGTGTAATTATTTATAATGTAGAAAATAGTTCATTTACAGTGACGCAGGTGATTAATAGCCAAGTTCGACAAATAAAAATGAAAAAAATCATTGTTTATCTTGTTCTATGTATCAACAATATTGTTGCCCCACGAAAAATAATAAAAAAAAAAAGTTGTGTAGGTAAGCGACTTATAGATCACAGTGCCAATTTTTTTCTAAGAATGTGGCTTTTTATGACGAAAATTAGAAGTTCATAGAGAGTCATTACAGTCAATCTATTATAGAATAAAATATTGATCGAGTCGTAAGCTACATAATAAGATTAATAAGAATAATTTTTTAGAGGAAATTATGTTGAAATTGCAAAAGAGAGTTAGGTAAAAAAATAAAAGATACCGTAAAAAAGAGGCATAATAATTAAGGGTATTGTTGAAGTGTCAAATCTTGGAATACTTTGTGTGTGAATGAATTGTGATGGAGAGTTAAGTGAGGAACGTGGTTGGTGCTTTTGCTACGCACAAGACAAAAACTATATTATCTCTTATTTATTCTACAATTGCAATCAACTCACCAAAGACTACTGCTTCTTCACTTAATTACCAACACCCAAATTTATTTATTTTTTAATTTTAATTGAAAATTATTAAAAAAAAAAGTATAGTACATTTTCATTTTTAGAACAAACGGAAAAGTTGTTTTTTTTTTTAAAAAAAAAATAATGTTGGGGACTCGAATATCAAAATTGATGAAAAATGAAAAAGGGAAAAAGCAGCATCCAAAGGATGGATTTTTTATTTTATATTTTATTGTATTTCTTAATTTTATTTAATATATAAACATATCCTGCATGTATAAAATTATATAATTTATTTTATTAAAAAAAAATATACATGTGATATGTATATACTAAATAATGGAATAATAAAATGTAATATAATTTAAAACAGAAAACATGTTAATCATAAGTGAAATAATAATTGAAGAAAGTTAGGGAAAATGTCGACTAGTGCATATACACACAAGGTGCATCTCAAGTAGTGGGGCTATCAAAGTCTTGTAGAAGAGACATCAATGGCTGTGATTCATGCAAGATAAGAAGAAAAGACTCCCATCACTTTTGCTCAATTTACATCATCAGATGAGATGAGATGGGATGAATGTCCACGACTCAGCTATAAGCTACTATTCTCTTCTTTTTCGACTATAAATTTTGAATTATCAATTATATATTTACAATTACTAAATGGGACTCGACACATCACCTCGTCACAAGATCTCAACTTCGTCAATTAAAACTAAATCTCGTTCACATATATAAGCCATTTACAGATATCTATTACTCTCCTCTCTCTCTCTCTCTCTCTCTCTCTCTCTCTCTCTCTCTCTCTCTCGTTATAATAAATCGCTTCTAGCAATGAATTTTTTTTTAAATTTGTCTAATTTACGATCACTGTGAGCAAATAATTTAGGATTATTGAGGTTTGTTTTAGCGTGCCATAGCTTTCTTAGGTGGAAGTGAAAAAAATTGATTAATGCTGCAGTAATTTGTTGCTTTGGATACCTCTAAAAAGTTGAAAATTAGTGTCTTTTATATATCATGAATGTCGAGACCATTTAAATTGCATATTCTATTAGTGCGTGGTTGCGACGGTTGGCTATGCTACTGTAGCAAAACCGTCGCAAATTGTTTTGCACATGCAGTTGCTACTCTATATATATATATGCATGCATAAAAGTTGTATAAAATGGGATTGGATGAGACTGGGCCGATTAGAATATGCAAAATTGAAGGCCCATAATTAAGAAATTATGGTTCAACTTCCACCAATATATGTATATTAGTCGAATTAATAAAATTATAATTCTATTATAATAACAATTTTTGATTAATTATACGTATATATTTGATATTGTACTTAGTATATTGAATATTAATAATTAAAATTTATAATGTAATTGTAATTGATTTATTGATAAATAAAAAAAAGAATAGGTGTTAAAGGAGAATTCATATTGATCAAGAATTTATTTAAGTGGTAAAGTTAAAATGTTGAAACATTATAAAAAATTGTTTACGTTTGAAATCGATCAAATATATATAACTAGAAAAAAATTATGATTTATATATTAGAAACTTTTACTGTATAAAATTACTTTGATAAGCGATATCTATGTGAGAAATGATGAAAATATCATTATTAAAAAAAAAAAACCCTTCAACTTAAAGTAATCCAATATTTCAACCCACCTGTTTTTGTATCTTCACAATTTCTCACCACCCACTTTAGATTGAGTTAGGTTGAGGGCTGAATTTGTAAATTCACATTTTATGTGATAATTATTAGCACAACCCTATCAAATTAATCTTGCGTGTTAATATATTAATATTAAATTAATTTTTTTTTTATCAATTTGAACTTTTAAATGAGATGGTCGCCTAACAAAATATTTGAATTGATTTCAGTAAAAGGACCTAGGCTAGAATCTCATTGTTACTCGTTTATAAAAAGAAAGGTTTAACGTGTAAGATTTATACACGAAACTGATATGTTAAAATCTTAATATTCATCGATTTTATTTTTTTTAACAGTATAAACTTTTAAATATAAAGTGATGGATTTAACAAAGTCCATGAGATAGATAATGAACAATAAGAAAAAACAAAAATCTTCTTCTTGGGGTGTTAATGAAAGAGGATTAATGAGAGGCAAAAGTGGAGTTGGACAAGGAAGCCATCATTCATACCTTCCCTATCTACATCCTCCCCAATAATACTGCTTTCCCATTGGGTAAGATAAGAATAGGCTGTGGCTTTTTTTCAAAGTAATTAGAGCCTTGATTACGTTGCTTAATCCTCTAATTATTTCCATTGATATTTTTGTGCTGTGGATCAAATTAGTAATATCACTCCCTCACCTCTAATAATTGATGGTATACAATTAGGATAATTAATTAATTAATTAATTAATCAATCTGTTTGACCCGATGCTATTTGACGCCATTAATATTTTCAGTTAATTATTGGATGAAAAATGTACGTGAAAGTAATATTGAAAGCAAAATTTAATTTCTGAAATACAATATGAAAAAGTCGTATAAATAAAATAAAATTAAAAAATTATAATATATGAGATAAAAAATACAATTTTGCGAACAGAAATGCAGGGAAGACGGTTGGGTACCTCCCATGCAACAGTGTTCCTGAGATGGATGCAGAAAAAGGAGGCGCATGCTGATCCGTTTGGGCCACTGTATATTCTCTTCTCCATCCATCCATGTGACGCTGCAAAACCTCAAAACTTTACAATGCCTTACTTTTAACAAATGTATTCCCCGTTTTTTTTTTTTTACAAGAAATTCGAAAACAAACTTTATTTCCAAGGTATTAATTTGGTTCAACTTCTAAGCTTTTCAAAACATGATACAAGATATTTGAAAATTTATAAATTTTAGGTAATTATAATGGGCTTTTTTTATATTTGTCATGATTATAATTATCCTCTCATTATTTGAAAAATTATAAATATCTCATAGTAGTAATGATCGTCTAACAAATATTCTACCATGACAATCCATTGTAGGGAATATTGTTAGACAGTCGTGGGGTATTTGTTAGATGATTGTTAATTCCAAGTGGATATTTAATTTGTAATTTTCAAACAACGAGAAGGTATTTGTAATTATAACAAATCTCATGGGAGTCCGTAGTCATTTACCCTAATTTTTTATTAAATTATTTCTTATTTTTTAAAAGAGATTATAAGATCCCAAAATAAGATTTCTTTTATTTTATAAACTTTTCTCTTTAGAAAAACACACACACACACATATATATATATGCTTTTGGAAAAATGATAAATTTTTCTTTTCAAAAAAAGTTAAAAGTAGAAAAAAGAATAAAAGGTAATATTGTTCAGAAATAAAAGCGAGAAAGTTGAAAAAAGTTAAAGTGAAAGAGTTCGATTTAGAAAAAAAAATGATCGATTTTCAACTTATTAATTTACCAAAAGAAAAAATTATTAGTGACAAAGAAAAATATAAGTGACAATATTGACATTAATTGTCTCAAATTCTATGTTTTTAAGTGATAAGATTTTTTATTTTATTGCTATAATAATTCTATAATTTTCATACATGTTGACAATATTTAAGCAGATGCCGTCACTAAGAATAATTAGTGACAAAAACGCCGTGCATAAAAAATTCATTACTAATTACATTGTAACTAGATCAAATGATAGTTGAAATATATTTTTAATGACAATTTTAAAGTTACGATTTAATATTTTTTTCAGCAATAAATACATAAATAATGAATATACATACATACATATATGATGAATACTATGTTGACTTGATTGGAGACCCGATTTTTTCCAATTGTACAGCTTGTTTGCGACATGTCTTCAACTTTATCTGCAACCATTCGAGACCATTTCGGCAGGTCACGTTAACTTATATGTTTTTTGCTTTTCGCATGAATTGTTAAATCAAATCCAAATAATAAATTCTACATGCAAATTGCACACGCGGCCCTCTCTATTTCTATATATATTTTGTGAATCAGGCACAAAGATTGTTAGGTAAATATTTGGTCCTACATGCTTTTTTGTAACACCATTGTTTTCTTGTTGTATGAAAAGATCACACAGAAATGAACAGATGGCAAGAAAATGCTATAAAAGGGGTATGATTAAATTGCTAATGGTGGTTGAAATTATGATGACTTTAATTTGCTTTTTAATTTGGACCAACATTTGGATGATCTTTGACCATATAATTTATGTATATATTTGTAATGATAAGTATTGATATTGATGTATTTATAATGATCATAGTGTTTTATTTATTTTTTATGCTAGTTATCACATGTGAGTTACAGTTTTTTTTAATATATATGTATATATATATATATACATATATGAAAAATTATTGGTTCAGAGCAAATATAATTGCATTTAATTAATTTTATAATGGACTATCTGTAACTGTTTAAAATAAATGTTTCTTAGTTTATTGTTGAAAATAAATCGAAAAGAGTATTGTGTACTTTAATATTTATCTTTGAATCGCTTAAATAAAATTGATTTAAGCAAAAATTATAAGTAGATTCCTATCAAATTTTGCAGCTTGCTGATAAAATTATAAATACACTTTAATTTCAATTTTGTTTTTGTTTTTCACGTTTATTTTCAAACATTCATAATTTTCACTACAACAAGCTATTCTCATTATAGAAGCAAAAGTAATTACAAACATCTTCAATAAATATTATTATACTTGTTATCATGTGATTAATTAATCTCCACAAATCGCACAACAATGCAGGATACAATCAAAATCGACCCGAACATTAATTTTTCTACGATCACAATATAATGTTTGTGAATCAACTCTAACTCTATTCAGCACATACACTTAATTTTTCAAAAATAAAAACAGAAAATTAATCGTTCAATACCATACCAAAACATCAAATATTAATTAAATAATTACAAACTTGTATCACAAAAACTATTATAGAAAATTAAATAAAATGAAACTCAAAATTGTAGAACTACAAATTAAGATCAAAGTCCAACCACTCACCTGAAAACTCGTCGGCATGAGCACCATGTAGCATAAATGTCATGATAATTGTACGACAAAAGCCCGACACATCATGGTACAATTATTTTATCATCACTAAACCTTTTATGATCATATATGTATATATACATCGTGGTCTTGGTGGACCCAAACACAAATAAAAAGACCCACAACGTACAACCCAACATAGCAACATACTATACCTTAGTCCCATGCAACATTTTAATCCATCGCATGCATACACATTTATAATTATGCCTCTAAAGGGGTGGTCGGATTTTTTCATGCAAATTCTATTTCATATTTTACTTCATTTAATATTATTAATTACTTGTTGGAGTTTGGAGATTGACCTAGTATTACATCCAAACTCGACGATTACGAATTCAATTAGTATAAATAGTTAACGGGTGATCTTTATTATAGCTTACTTAAAATTATTTTAGCAGAAGTCAGAAATCAAATTTGGGCAATTATGAATGTAAAAAAATTATTCCAACCACAAAAATCTCAAGTCTTCCAATTTCTGAATTTATTATGATTTATACCTAACAAATTATAGGCGTAGATAATGTAATTACAATTGGGAAAGTGATTTGATAATTAAGTGTCAAGTTCTGGTGATGCATGTGAAGATGTGATGGCATGGAATGAATATCTCTTTTTCCTACGAATCATAATATGTATATATAAATAATTGACATAAAGTAGCCGAAAGCTTAGTATATATGAAAGGGCAATAACATGAAGAAAAATGAATGATGGAAGTATGATTGATGGATGGTATATAGCTCTGAGGCCTCTCAACCAGCTCCCATGTTTTCACATAAGGAAACATCTTCAACTCTAATTCATCATCGCTTTCTTTGCTCACTATTTCTCTAATGAAATTTTAGATTAATAAATTAAACTAATTCCCACAATTTTATATAACTTTTGAGAGAATTTATTAATTAATTAGTATTGGAGGTACAACTTTTGAGAATGATTTAATATCATTATCAGAAGAAATGTAATTTTTTTTTATCAAGGGTTTACTATCATGATCAAAATTAAAAAAAATGTGGCTATTACTAATTAACTATGACTGTTCGACGAATATCAGTCTTTATTTTTATTTTTAAGGTAAAAATATTAGCTATTAGTTAAAAACTATAATAAATATTTTAATTGTAACTAAAATTATAATAAGTAATTAATTAACTAAAAAATTATATTTTCACATTGATTTGGTTTGGCTATGATAATTTGTATTAATTTGTCATAGGAATTATTATCTGTTTTTTATTTTTTATTTTTTTTGGTGGGGGGTGGGGGAAGTTGTTTGCATCTTATGGTACTGGAGTTTGAGTATACTTTGTCTTTGATTAATAAGCTAGGAAGAAAGTAGGGGTGATAAAAAAATATTCAAACAGTCCAAAACCGTCCTTATCGAATTGAATCCAATTATTTTTTTTATAATTTTTTTTAAAATCGTAATTCTAAATTTAGAGTAAAATTGGACCACATTAATAATTTGATTTTAATTTAGAGCTTAAAAAAATTGTCAAAAATCAAAGCACACCTCTAAATATATAATTAATTTTTTAAATTATATATAATTTGATAAAATAATTAATTTTTTTGGATAAATTTCATATTCAAATTATATAATCCCAAAATTCATATATTATCAAAAATTCATATTACAAAGCCCATTTTCGTATAATTCAAATTTGGACTTTATACAACAAAATGTGTTTAATTCTTAAGCCCATACAATCGGATTCAAATCATACACTTAATTGGTGGCCTTTTCTTTCCGAACATTAATTAGCGGCGGATCTCATAAACTTAGGGTTAATTTTACATTCACCCACCCAAAAAGTGGGTCCACCCAGAAGCCCGAAACCCGCCCCAAATAAATTATTCCCGCTTTAGAATAATGAAAAAATACAGTAGATATGTATATATAATTTAAATTTTTTATTAATTTATTTAATTAAATAAAAAGTAAAAATAAATTGCTTATAAAACAAGATGAATCATCTTTAAATATGTATAAATAAAAATTATTGATAAAAGATAAATTTTAAAAAAATTATGAAAAAATAAGATATATCATCGTATTTTAATTCGTAGATATATTACCAACTACTGATGGTTATTACAGGAAAAATCTCAATACCACATATAGCATCAAAAGTTAGACGTATTGTATCCGATTAGTATTATATAATTATTTGTGTGAGTTCCTACTCCTTTTTATACACGCAAGGAGCATGCCATGATCAGTTCACTAGTGTCAGTAATTGGTATCGATTCAAACCATCATCTACACTAAAGAAAAAAAAAAAAAAGATTCGCTTTTTACTCACAAAATAGTGATTTGTGAAACAGCGACACCAAATTCAGAAATAAAAATTACATACTTAAATATCTATAATAATATAATTATTTATTTCTTTTAAATTATACATGTTATCTTTTAACCTTCAATTTACTATCATAAATCCCTCATATTTATTTCTTACTCTATTTCTAACTGTATAATGGTTTTTACCTTTAAAATCTTGATTGTGTCAATTTAATTTTATATACACAAGTATTGCGTATCGTAACGACTAGTAAGTTAAAAGAAAAGAAACAAGTGCAATGGGTTGCACATGTTATTTGACGTGGGCTTTAAATCAGGTTTGTCAAAAATTTCAATAGCTCTCTTCCTCTTGAGCCCAAACATAAATTTTTATTACGCTATTGAAATTTGTGTATGGCCCAATTGAAAAATATTTAGGCTTCCTCCAATTTTGAGGTCGGTTTTAATGCTTTTATATGTTTTAGTGTGTTCGAATTGTTAAATTTTCAGTTTAATAATTTATTTATACGATTAAAAAAAAAATCAGGATAGTAAATATAATTTTTTAAAGTACATGAAACTTAGGGTAAATTACAATGACACCAGTTGATGTTTAATGAAATTATGTAATCTTTGAATAAAGGTATGGAATTGTCAACTTTGCCCTTACTGTATTCTTTTATTTTTTTAAAAAAAAATTAAAAACTTATAAAAAAATAGAACGAGATGGATGAAAAAATTATAAAAAAAATATCCACTTAGTCTATAAAAAAATATTATTTTAAAAAATTAATATAATTATAATTTTTAATCTACAAGGGCATTTTGATCAGTTCAGAATAGAAATGGATGGAAATCTAACGGATTGAGTTAATTGTTAGACGATCATTAAAATCAGGGAATATTGGTAATTTTTCAAACGACGAGAAAGTATTCGTAATTATTTACCAAACCTTCGGGGATGTAGTTGTAGTTTACCCTAAAATTTATATATAATTACAACTTTTAAGTTGGTTGGTGTAATGACTTATTTATTTGTTTTTGGCCTTTTTTTTTTTTTTTTTGAGGGCCTATTTAATATTTGACAAGAATAGCTTGGAAACACCCTCTATTAAACAAATAGCTTATTGATTATTAAAATTGAAGTTACGAAGATCTCAAATTCAGGACTCCATATTACGACAACATATATAAATACTACAAAATCTCTTTCTTGTTATCAGTTGCTAAAGGATGTAAGGTAATTAGGAATAAAATTTTGTGCATTTTGTTAAGATTGTTTATGTAAGTACAGAACCGAAAGCATATTTGTTTGATTTGCACAGACAGTTGAAATAAGCATTTATTACCAACATATTCATGTACGTAGGTAGGGCTAGACACACAATTTTCTAAGTCAAATATAACACAAAATCACATATCTAGCCCATCTGCATCAGGAAAACTATTTTCTATGTCGTAACACAAAGGGTAAAATACACTCTTTCCCTCAATTATTCCTCATCTAAACTAATAAATATAGCACTTACCCTCTTAGTTGGACAAACACGCCTCTCATATCTTGAATAATTATATTATTTTTAATATATTTTAGTATTTTGCACGTTAAATCATCACAAAATTATTATTTTTTATACATGGAAACCTAGTAAAACATAAGAGTAAGAAAAACATGCATCATCTTTACTAGGAACAGAAGAGAAAGAAAAACTTGTTATCATCACACACGCATGGGATCAACTCATTTTCATGCACAAACTGAAATTTGGCTAAGAATGATAAAAATTAGCAGGAAAGCTAACCAAGCCATCACCAATGTGCCTTCCAACCCCACCTCGTAGTCTCTTCTCTTCTCCACCACATTCGAGACCCCTTACCGTCGTTTTCTTCTTTCTTTCCTTATGTTAATGTGTGTAAATTGACTCAACATTACATTCAAACTCAATAATTGCATATCCAATTTTTTTTTCCAGGAGTATAATTGTTATTTTACAGTTACTAATGTAAATGGTTGACGGATGTAATACGCACGAAACTGTTCTAGTAAAAACTGATCTTGAGAAACCTTAGACATAGACCAATTTTATGAATAACGTAAATCTTGTGTTTTTATAATTACTTTCTTTTCATATTTCCGTACACGTTTATGATTTGTCAGAATATAATTCCTAATACTTTGGAAAAAAAGGATGAAAATTGCCAAATTTTTAAAGTTACAGAACTAAATTACGAGAATCAATTTGTGCAGGACCAAATTCGCCACTGCCCATAAATTACAGGACTAAAATTGCATCCCCACGCAGACACATACTCACAAGCTTTTAATTCATGGAATATTATCCAAAGCATCACCCAGAAAGCGTAAACAAGCATGAACACGTCAACATTAATCATATAATTTGTTGCAAGTTGATCTGACTCCAACAAGAAATCTAATCTTAGATGCATATCAGGTCTTGCGAGACAAGACTTTTCTGGATATTATGTGATTTATGTAATCAAAATATCAATTTTATAAATTACTACAATATATATTGATGAACAAATTACATAAAATTAAAAAAATTCGAAAGTTGTATCAGTGGAAGCTCACGATATTTTCTACTATTTTTAAGCCATGATTGCTTTACTGCTCGCCCAGTTATTGACTACTGATCATGAATCCACAATAAAACTCTATGAATTCATGGTAATGTTTCATTTCATGTGCACGGCAACGTGCATCAATTTAGCGATAGAAAGCAATTTTCCAGTAAAACTTGTGAAAATGCTCAAATATATATTAATTGTCATCCACAGTTAGTACAATACTTGGAAAATTTTATGCGTTGCTCTTGTAAGCATGGGTTAAAGTAATCATCTCAGTTGTAATATTCATAAGTACGGTACGTTTCATATCGATCACCATATATTGGGATACAATTAGACAATTCCGAAAAAATAAAATTCCAAAATTAGCAAATATCTAAATAACACAAATCACTTACTTATTATCGCATATTACATTAAATAGAAAATTGGGTTGAAAATATTAATGTTATTGTCAGCATCAATTTTGTAAAAGAAACAAGTTTAATAATAGTTACATAAACAAACATTTGTTATATGTATTAAAATACATCTACTAAAGCATATCCCACAGCATATCTCTACAAACAATTAACTGTAAACTTTCATTATGTAACACAGCAATCGAGTCGATTTCGATGTTATCAAATGTATTCATAATAATGTCGTCATGTGGTTGATATACTATGGTATATATCAATGATGCAATTAAATAATTTTGGTGATATATAATAATACAGGCTTGTGAAATAATAAATATCTAAATATATATCGACTACGATTCATATCAGGTTATAATTACTTGAAATTAATGAGTAGAAGGGATGATTTATAAAGGGAAAAGAGAGAGATAAATTGAGACAATTGTAAATATGAACAATTAATTACTGCTTCCTGTAATTTAGGTTCTCCAGAACTATGAAATATGTACTAAAAAAAGATCATCTGAGTTTCTTCATTAGTATTTTTCTCTGGGAAAATGATCAAACTGCAGACTATCAAATTTCCAAGTATTAAATCAATGTTTCCAAGCTTTTTTTCTATATTCTAATTTTTTGTCCAAAAATTGGGTGAAAATTGCTGACCCAAGCAAGAAATTTATTACAATAAGTAAAATATATAATCAAGGGGTCGTATAATATCCCGAAGAATTATTGAAAGTAATATGAGAATATGAAGCATGATATTGGCACGGCTCAATCAAACTAAAGGACCCAATTCTTGGGAGATTTGATTTGATTGAGCCGTTCCAATATCATAATTTAGCACTTACCTAATTACTTAACTGGAAAACTTGAGAAAAAAAAAAAATACTGCTTAAAATCGATACAAAAATTACTTTTATTTCACCTCAATAAAAGTGAAATTTCGATCTTTCTTGGAGTATTTACCTCTAACGTCTTCACGTTGCACGGTCTTTCTGTACGATCATACGGCAAGAAAACTACATAGCAAGAGAGAAAATTTAAAGAGGAAATTATGAAGAAGGAAGAGAGAAAGTTATGGTAGTTGAAAAGAGTAGTGTTTGTTTAGTTTGAAAATGAAAATTTTGTGGTTAGGTCTTTCAATGGAGACATATATAGTGGTTGATGACATTTCTGCAAAGATGTCATTTTCTTTCAAAAAATTGAAATAAAAGGCATTGACTAGTTTAATTAGGTGATCATTTGCCAGCTTGGAAAACCTAATTTTGATGCCAAAGTTAATCATCATTGTCATCATCATTATGTCATGGACTTATAGGTTTTTAGAAGAATTACAAAAAGTTTTGGACACAATGCTTGTCTTAGAATATTCAAACCTTCCTTTAATTTAATTCTTGCCTTTTTGCATGATTTTTTTTTTTTTTGATTCATAAAACCAATCACGGACTTGAATCTACATAAATAGAAGATTTCTTTTTCTTGATTTTCAAATATTGAAGAAATATTATACCGTACAAAAAATTGATTATTTCTTACATTATTAAAAAAACAACGACTTAAAAATCATATATAGTACATCAATACTATCAATTACAGTCAAATAAATCAAAGTAAAACCTAAGTATGGTCGAAGTATTTGTCATGATCATTTTAGCTATGACTAACTATAATTTAAAAATCATGATAAATCAATACTAACAACTACGATCAATAAACCAATTCAAAGACTTAAATCTTAGTTATGATTAATCAATATTTATCACGATTTTTTACTTTTAATTTTAATAATTAATATTGACAAATATCATATTTCTCGCCGCGATAAGTTGTTTGGTATTGACAAGAATTTATTTATATATAGACAATAGTATTTACCGTCTATATATAGACAAAAGCCACATAATTATGTAGTTGTAATGATTTATAATGAGGTGTACATATGGGAAAACCAATTCAAGAAGACCAAGTCAGACAACTAGAGCTGGAAGCAAATTAGATTGTAATAATGGAGGTGACAACAATAGTATTAAATCTGTACTTTTAGAAGAATTATTGAAAAGTTTTCACAATCATTACACATCCTTTTATTTTAAAAAATATTACTTTACAGAATATCTAACTCCTACATTATCATAACGATAAATAATATTAAATTATATACTAATTAATATGATCTAGATTCTATATTAATGGACAATTTTCGTAATAATCTTGGGATTGGATGTTCAATCTTAATGCCTTAGTGGTTGGCCAACCGACGTTTGAGGACAAGAAGAAACCATAGATTCCCATTATCACATTTATATAATGTTATATAGTGATAATTAAAACATACATAATTTAAATTTTATTATACTTATTTAATTAAATTAAAATAAAATACATAATTGCTCAAATCGATAAAAATATATTAAATGATTGATGTATATGAATAGAAGATTATTATTAAAAGTAATTACTTAAAAGAAACGAGTATTTATTAAAAAAATAAATAAATTAAAATAGGGTATTTTAGGTGATCTACATTCTGTCTACCACAATAATTATTCTCAAACATTATCTCATTGGCTTCTTTTAGCACCAATTTTTATAAATCAAATATTTATATTATCTTATTATAATATATACATATAAAGGTACATTTTATCTACAAAAATTGAATAATAATAATATAATTTATCTAAATTTTTTATTTTATATAATCTTTAAAACTTATGCACATAAAGTTTTTGCATTGTTTTGCTGTCCCACGATGATTAACGGAATATATTAGTATGCACACGGATGGTTTTTAAATTAAAAAAAAAATATTTAAAAGTAGACTTAGGTGTGGATGTATACATGTATATATGTATAATGTAAAAAAAGTAGGTAACCTTTGAGATGCACAAGTGTTTGAATGAGAGAAAGGGTCAATTGCACGAGCACTCAGGCCTAAGGGTCGTGGTGGCTGCAATTCATTTAAATTATTACAAATTGATATTTTATTATATTATAAAAAAATAATAAGGATAAGTTTATAAGATTTTTTTATACACTGAATCTTATAAGAAACTCCATTTATAGATACAATTCTTAAATTAATACCAACTCCAAGTTTTAGAGGATAGTAAATAATTATGAGTACTTATATAATTTTGAAGCACTGAAGGAAGTTTTATTTCAAATTCTTAACCCAGGAAAAGGTATGGTTGTCCAGAAAGCTGAGTTTCTTTAGTATTTTTGCACCCAGTTGATCTCAAACGAGGAATGGAGGGTGGGCTATGGATTTTTAACAAGCAACTGGTGGTTTTGAACGAGGTACAGGAGGATCAAATGTTATTATAAGTGAATCTAGATTGGTGCAAATTCACCATCTTTGTCCACGAACAACCTGATGAACTGAAAACAAAAAAGTATGGCAGAGCACATAGGGAATGCTATGGGTAAATATAGAGATAGGGATTGGTATGCAAATGACTTGTCTGTTAGTGCCAATTTCAGAATTAGAGTGAGTCTTAATTTGCATCATCCTTTAGGAGAGTTATGAATTTAAGATGACTTGATGGGGAGGAACTCTTAATCCGTTTTACTTAAGCTCCATTACCAAATTTCGATGATTCTACGACAACCCATTTCGATGATTCTACGAGAAACACCAAGGTACGCGAGTGGGGCTAACTGAAATTGGAGGGCATCCAAAATTTTCAAAGATTTTGGATAGGAGGGAATCAAGGCAGAATTGGATTCAGTCTCTAATCAACAAGGAAAGCACAGAGAAATCGCTGATTTAGTGGGAACTAAAGATTTGAATCTTCTCGAGTTCTAAAAGTAGAACTAAAAGGAAAAAGGCCAGAAGATGGATCCAGACTTGATGAAGAGCATTAACCCAGCAAGAACACATCCAAAGCCCAAACCATTAATGAATTTGACTTCTCCTAACCCACTCTAAAAATAACAACCCCCAGTCTCTAACCTAAAACCGAAGCCCACACAGCCAACTCAGCTGAACCAAGCCCGCCACCCACTAGACCAAATCACCACTAATTTGAAACTAGCAACCCATGGAGATAATAATCCAAATTTGGAGACCAAAATACCTTTAATCACCAGTATTCTTTAATAATCATCAAATTAACCTTTAATTAAATTCATTGACAAATGTAACCCACAAGTTTTATGTTTGAATGGGCAAAATGAACTTCGTAATTTAAAAGGTGTATCTTTGTTTTATCAATGAAAAAATACAAGTAGTTGTTAGAAGTTTAACAATCAAAAGGAAAAACGATAATTAATTTATTTTTTTGTCAAATTAAAGAAGAGAAATTAATCTGAAATAACAGTCACACATTAAAACAAATACTCTGATTCTACAGTTTCAATACACAAACTGGAGAAAATTTGAAGATAATTTGATGCAGAACCCACTGATTCATAGTCTCTCATACATCAAAGCAAAAAACAGCCTCCTCCTCCTCCTCCTGCTGCTGCTGCTGATGATGATTCTTGATGAACCTAATTAATCAAGAAATAAAATTCTTAATTAAGCAATAAAAATACTGTCAGACAGAAGTAAGAAATTAAACAATGTGATCACTCTTTTATTAAAAAAGAATTGATAATAATTCAGTTTGGAAGACAAATTATATTGTTTTCTCGGTTTTTTTTTCTGGAGATAGTAAAATGTTTTTAAGCAATTATAATAATAATAATAATATTTTAGTTTAGAAGAAAATTTTATTGTGTTCATGGTCGAAATTGCAACAATATATTTATAATTCTTTCATTTCAATAAAAAAAAGGAGAGAGTATTAATTAACGATGAGAAATTAAGTAATGGTATTAAAATTATAACTAAATATATGTATTAAGTGACAATAATTCTTGTTCCGCATGATTTTAATAAATTAACGGGGACAATATTTTCAAAGGTATGAGTGTGGTAAGATTTTTAGAATAAATTTAAAATCCCGTAATATCTTATTTTTAAATTTTATTAAGAAACTTACTAGACATGTTTTACGATTTATATAAACTCGCAAACGTCATATAAGACGCTTTAAAAAGCTTATATATAAACTTAGCCAAACACTTTCTAACATATCATAAATTTAAAATTTGGTGACTAATATTATGTTGGGACGTAGTGATTGTGAAGTTAGAATTCTAATTAATTAATACCAAAAATACCTCTTTAATACCCTGGTTGCATCTGATTCAAAAACATGCTTGTGCTGGCTTCTTGAAGCTCGTGCAGCTTCACACCAAATACAAATTACAAAAGAATAAATAAAAATAATTACATGAAAGTGGAAATGTGGGTACCTTCTTTTGGAGATTGATGCTCTCTTCTTGAAGGTCTTTATGCTGCATTTGCATACACAAATAAGGGGTATTTTGGTGATTTTATATGCGTGTATTTCATAGGATTTAATTATAAAAGGATTAATTTTTACATCCATACCTTTTTCTTTAGATAATTTATTTCTTCCATAACTATACGCCTCTGCGAAGAAACATGCAATTGTAAGTATAGGAAGGTAGATTGTTTCATGTTAAAAAATATAGAAAGAGTAAAATACTGCATTTTAAAAAATATAAGGGGGTAAATTGCTAATTCTTTTTTTATAACGGGATAATTTTTTCATTTACAATATCACTGGAGGATTGCTTGCATTTTTTCCTTAAAAAAATATATGAAGTAACAATAATTTTGATGTTGCAATATAATTATTAATGACAAAAGTTATGTATTAAATTGTCACTATACATACACAACCAGTGAGTCATTTATAATGACAACACAAATACAGTGACAATTATAATTGTTGTTTCTATATATGTGTTACTGTATTGTTTATAAACAATTCTATGCACAAGTTTTTGTTACTAAATAATTATGCACAATGACAAAAAAATTATGACGATCATTTTGATAACAATTTTTTTTGGTTATTTAATACGTATGATTAATTGAATCAACCCAATATTAGTAGCTAAAGCCCGATGCTATAATTTATTATGACTAGATTACAATTATAAAGGTTTTTTATACCACTTAAATCCCATCCCACTAAATAAGGAAGACCTTTTAATATAGTAATTTATATTAATAAATTATTTATATTTAGTCCTCAATTTTCCAGCAAAAATAATATAGTTTCAAGAATTACGTACCTTCCTGGAACGAATACGTTCCACCCCGACTCTCAACTGGCGCTCTAATTGTTTCAACTCTTTCATGCCCAGCCCTGATAGATTTTCTCCAGCCAAATGCCTACAAAATGATCCGACCAAATATTTAAGATTATTTAACTGGTGGAAAAAATAGTGATAATAATTAGGAGTGCACATAATTCAAGTCGAAATCAAAATTGCGATTATTGGATCAATTTAATATTTGTTACTGATTAATCGAATCAAATCGAATGTCATATATATACATATAATATTAAGATATATAATGTATATTAATTACTTATATATTTAACTTTCTTTTTATTTGTTTTCTGAATTTGTTTTTACGAATACTAAACTGAATTTACGTCTAATGCGGTCTCAATTTAGTATTTGATATGTAAGTTTAGTGATTGAAGTTTCGATTTAGTTCAATTTTAATTAACGTACGTATGAACATATAAGTTTAGATTTATATTATTGATTGGGTATTATTCTACTCGAACTTATACTCAATAACTACCCCTAATACTTATTATGCATAATTGTGAATGTGTAGAAGTGAAAATCTGGTATGAACACACAGTACTTGTCTCTGGCTTCCAGAGCCTCAACTCTTCTCCTCAACTCCTCAATTTCATTTCTCCAGACCTGCAAAGTGCTTCAGTCAGAAGCTTTTCCGCACATACAATTTCCTCAATTATTTTTAAGATTTTTATTTTTCTACACTTGTTACATTTAATTAACTAAGACATAAAATAAAAAAATACCATGAAATAATTTACAGCAATATTGCATCTATTTGAAAATTAATTTAATTATATTTGACAACATATGCATGTATATAAAAGTATTCAATTTTTTTATGACACAAAAATATATAGATACCTCCATGCCTTGTTCGTCGACTGATTTGGTTATTCCTACTTCAATTTTGTACCTCGTAATAGTCCTATGTATGCTGCGAAACACAAAATCAAACATCCCGGCATTCTTACACATGTATTATTGACAAAATTATAAATATTAAGATGTGTTTAGGAACAGTACTTCAACTTTAATTTTATTTTCTAACACTTCTAACTAATTTCCCTACTTCTTAACTTATGACGTTCTTACCAACTGCAAAAAGTACAGAAGTTACTGTAAACACACCCTACATATAAAAAATATGAAAACCCAATAAGAAAAGAATGATAAACTTTTGGGAGGGCTGGCATGTCATAGATTCGATTGCGAATTCAGAGTTATGGAAATGAAAACTCACTCATGGCTGGAAAATTGGAATGATTTTCCAGAGGGTGAGAAGATGAGGAGAGCAACCTCAGCATCGCAGAGCACAGAGAGCTCGAAAGCTTTCTTGAGCAGCCCATTTCTTCTCTTTGAGAATGTCACTTGCCTGTTTGTAGGATTCTCGATTCTCTTCAGCTCTACTTTTCCTCTTCCCATTAATTATATTACTACTATGTGCTGTGTGTGAGATTAACGATGAAGTTGAGGAAATATAGGTATAGGTATTTAGGTATGGAGTTTCTGAGCAGCAACTGGTTCGGGGAAATTAAGAATGACACACCATATATAGAGATTAGCTTTTAAGAATAAGGAAAAGAGAAAGCAAAGACAAAGCATGTTCAAAATCCAAAGGCTCTTATTTGGGATCGGAGGATATGTAGACATGTAACCCCATGCAGTCTGTTTATATATATAGACAGACACCTCTTTCTATATATTCTCATCTTCTCATGTAATTAACCTTTTAAGCAGGGACCAAATTGAAAATATTAATAAGCATAAAATCTCTCTAAATAAATAAATATAATCTCTAAACTTTAATTTAAAAAAATAAGTTCACTATCTCTCTCGTCAATTGCGCGTTATCAACCATCATTCACGTGTCATGAGTAATACCATATGTCACACATCATACATATTTGTTATGATCTGAATTAATTTTTATGTTTTAATTTGTCATTCATTATTTTACAACACAAAGTTCTACTTCTCGCTTTTTATTTGTCCGTTGTCAATTTCAGACGTTTTATTTAAATGATGAAATTGAATATATATGACTTCAACATCATAAATTTAAATTTCATAATATGAATTTGTTTTTATAATAGTTATCTGTCTTAATAATAACTATTATTTAAATTCGAATATTTATACTAATAATAATTAACTGGAAAAATCGAGAGTTGGAGCGAAGAAAACGGAGTCCCGACAGGGAGGGCAACCTAAGAGTAACAGCAATGACAGAACGAAACGTAGTGCACAGAGAAAATCCTAGGCCCAATGTGATTTCGACACGTGCCCTCCTAAATCTTGATTGATTGATGGGATTGGGTTCCTATAAAACAAGTGACGCAGGTGAAGAAAACCAAAAGAAATTGCGCAAAAATTGCAGTGGGCTATGAAACCTAGTACAATCTTTTTACAAGGATATTGGTGGATGTGTGTGTGTGTGTCTTGTCTCAAATTGCTTTGCATTAGATGCATTTACACAACTCCAAGGGTTAGCGCAATAGCGTAAGGTTTTGCTGAGTTCACACCTGTGAGGTCAATTTATTTAATATATTTTATACAATTTTGTATTTAAATTTTATTGGGTGTAAACAAATGTAAAAGAAAATGTGCGAACGTAAAATATATGTAGAGATAACCATTAGTTACTACTAAATAACTACTATTAAAATAGATTAATATCCCGACATATTAATGGGGCTCGAATTCATCACTTTTTGTGATCACAAAATCATACAATAGTAATTGATTCACTTAAAAAAATAAAATAAAAACAAATTTTACAAATACCCGAGTCTAATTTAATTTTATTTATAAGCTTATAAATACTTTAATTAAGTGGTTGCGAGCACCTCTTTGATTAAGTGTTTACAAATTTCATGTCATGAAGAAATATTTACTCGCACTAGAAGAAATATTACATTTGATGCTTGCTCAAAAATATATATTACGTTTGATAATGATTAGTAATAATAGTAAAAAAATTTAAATAAAAAATGTAGCAAATACTAATTAATTATACTTGTGCAATGACTATTAATCCTTATTTATACATTTGAGGCAAAAATATTAGTGACAGTTAAAAATTATAATAAATATTTTGACTATACTAAAATCATAATAAATATCAATTAACTATGATCAAACTTAATTTTTTATATCAATCTTATTTAAATATAAATTTACGATAATTATTAGGCGGTGTTCATTAACTTGCTTCTAATACTTACAAGAACATATTCCATTCCTTTATTCTGCGTTAGAACAAGAGGCCACGTCACTTGGGTTATTTCAAGAGTACTACTTTGATGATTATGATGGTTGAGTGGTCGACATGTTTATTTGTATTTAGACAAGACACACCAGCATTACAAAGTAAAAGTATAACACGACTTTGACCCAAAAGTTCTCCATTTTGATGGCTCAAAATTGAAGAAACGTTGATTCATCAAATTACAACTCCAGTTAAATGAAACCTTAAATTCAAGAAAAGACGTTACTGGTGGTCCATTTTTAGTCTCCTTTCCTCAGACAAAGCCATTAACGTTGTTGGGAGAGGTTTGTGCTTATATCCCACCTTTTACTAAAGCTCAAATTCCTTTTTTAGTGTCTTAATTTCAATATATATGAAAATAAAATAAAGATGGGTCGAATTAAAATTACATATATATATATATGCACAAAGAATACATTACGAATTAATATAACAACATTAGAAAATAATTGATTTATCGCTACATTATCAATAACGACAATTTGTCAATACTATTAATTATAATAAAAAAAAATCAATATGAAAAATTTAATATATGTTTACCATGTTTAATCAATATTGGTCATAATTTTTAGCTATAACCAGATCATTTGGCATGGTCTTACGGAAACAATGGGTAATAGTTGTTGTAGAGTTATGATTAATTGGCATTTGTCACATTTTTTTTTTTAACCATATTAATCGAATGTAGTGAAAAACATATTTGTTCTAGTGCTTCATTTTTATTTTATTATTTTTATTAAGGGGGTTGTATGTTATATAAGCTCTTTAGTGCAATGCATCCTTTCCAATAGAAATCATTAACAATTAAAATTTTGTGGAACTGGGCTTTCAGCCCACCCTTTGATTCAATTATTATTGTTGTTATTTATAATCTGGGTTTGGGCTTGGGCCTTGATGCCATGATACGTTGTGGGCCGAATGAAGTGTGGGTCGGGCAAAATGAGGTGATCTTTGCTCTTAGATGTTTACCTTTACATTATTGCTTTTGAATTATAAATCAAATTGCATATATTGAATTTGTTGATATCAACTAATGAATTGAATGAAAATCGATATTTTTCTTGATTGACCTGTTACTGACTTACTGCAATTCAAATAATTTTTTTTTTTTTTTATGAAACTACTCTTAAGTGAAAATATACCTATTCACATGCAAACGCGTGAAAATATATAAATGCAGTTTGATTATGAAAAGATTTGTTTGACCTGACATAAGTTAATAATAAATCAATATGAAGCAAATAGGAATTCTCATCCAATTTTTTCGTTAAGATTAGCAATTTTAATAAATTTTGACTAACAGATGAATTTATTTGTTAGACGGATGTAAATTTTATAAATATTAAATGTAATTTTTTAAAAATTATACAAAATCTATTTATAATAACATGGCGTCTTTAAAAAAAAAAGGTGTAATTATCTCTAATAATTATGTCTTGACTTATGGAAAATGAGTGGCATTTACACTAAAATAAATTATCATTGAATAAGATTCGTACAAAAAGTGAACGTTAAGAACGAAAGCTGGTGAGCGAAATCACTAAAATTCCTCTCATGTCCCACGTTCATCTAAATGTCCATTCCCACGACAATTGTCAATTTCTTAAAAAGGGAAATTATAGCAAGATCGTCTCAGGCGGGCATTCTCCCTTTCCCTCTCATCCTCCACGCAAAATTCAACCCCATAAACAACACCAATCCCAATTCCCAGAGAGAAGAAAAGCCAAAAGAAGAAAAGCCTTCCTCTTTGGCTCGTATCGTTTTCCCGGTTAATATAGCTCAATCACACCAGGTGAATGCATTTTTTTTGTAATTATTCCATTGAAAATGCTACCGTGGTTTTTTGAGTTTTTGATCGTGTTTTTTGGGTGTGTTATGAATGATGAATGATTTATAGGAGGTGGGGTTAATATTAATCGAGTAGATGACGACGAGTCAATTAGGAGGTTCCTCTTCGAGGAGAAGCATGTCATTGACGACCTCAACGTCTCTGGGCAGGAAGAAAGCCGCCTCGCGCGGCGGAGACGTTCTCGATTCCCCCTCTAGCCGCAGATCTCTAACGGCTTCCCGTTCCATGTATGTTATATGTTTCTCTGGGCATGTCTCAGAGATATTTCGATGTTTCAATATTGGAACTGATTTGGCATTTTACGTTAGGCAATGCAGTATTTTGGATATTTCTACGTTCATGGTTCTTATATGTTTTGTAATAGTATTGATTTCTTCTGTATTCAGTTTTTTCGGTTATGTGATTCCGGCACTAGGAATCTGATGCATGACTTATATGTGCGTTTTTTTCCAAGTTCAATGTGTAAGTTTCTAACATGATAAGCTTACTTGGTAATTGGTATTGAGATTACTTTTCGGCAACCAAACCATAGAGAACTCGCTTTTGGGTTAATTTGAAAATCAAATGGTGAAACAGTTTCCATGTTAGTCTCTCTGTTTCAAAATATATATTCGTAAATTGGGTTTGGCGTTTAGGAAATACCGAAACCAAATGAATCACAACAAGAAATAGAAAGGGTGAAACTTCTCTGAACTTGTTGCTCTGGTTGAGTTGGTACCATATTTTGGTTTTAGTTATGAATGTGTTCTGTTTGTTTTTATCAATCAGTTCCGCTCACATTTACGGCAGGGGACTGACAGGAGAACGGACAGTGAAGAGATTGCGGCTATCAAGAGCCTTGACGGTACCTGAAACTACCAGTATCAAAGAAGCATGCCGTAGGATGGCTTCGCGTAGAGTTGATGCTCTATTGTTGACTGATGCAAATGCATTACTATGTGGGATCCTTACGGATAAGGTAAAACTTGAATAACAAAAAGACATCTCCTTGGAGTTCTTTACTTCACGTGTGGTCTTTTCCTTTATTTTAAAATGATAAGTTTTGTTGCAATTAACTTTTCTCAATTAAGGATATAGCTACAAGAGTAATTGCTCGTGAAGTTAATCTCGATGAAACACATGTTTCCAAAGTTATGACAAGGAACCCAGTGTTTGTGCTTTCTGATACTCTTGCTGTTGAAGCCTTGCAAAAGATGGTCCAGGGTAGGTTTCCAGATGAAGTAGCTCTAGCACTCTGTAGATGTGGTCTTGATGTATCCTTCTTAACATGATATTTGTCCACAGGAAAATTTAGACATTTACCTGTTGTCGAAAATGGAGAGGTGATTGCACTCCTTGACATAACGAAATGTTTGTATGATGCGATCGCTCGTATGGAGAGGGTAGCTGAGAAAGGAAAGGCCATTGCAGCTGCTGTTGAAGGTGTCGAGAAACAATGGGGTACATCAGTGTCTGGTTGGTGGATGATGTTTCCTTTCAATTGCTTTCCCCCCAGGCTAGGTTGTGTGAATTGCATTTTAAACTGTGCTTGAGAAGGTTCATGTGTGGTATTTTACCAAAAAGGCAAAGAACTTGTGTGTCAGCTGCTTGGAGTCATTTTACTGAGATGAGTTCACATAATTCAGCGAACCATGCTATTTTCAAGCCTTACTCCCCAGCTTTAGATATACTCTTAAAGCCTACATCTTTTGAAAGGAAAATAAAAACTGTTAGCAGATTAAATAGTTAGATAAAAAACCGTAGGAAGAATCGTGATGCAGATAAAAGTCAATTTTTGGAAATAGTTAGATATGAAAAAGTAGGAAGCATTGTCATGCAAGCAAAGGTCAATTTTCGGATATATTGGGTGGAGTATGCTCTCCTTTAGAAAGATACGGGTTAAATGCTATTGTCATTTGATCCCTTTAGGTGGCCTTGTCATTGTTTCATATATTATAATGATCATTTTACCAACCATTGTAATTCTCACAAATCTTAACTGGTTGATATGTAGGTCCTAACACATTCATTGAGACACTTCGAGAGCGGATGTTTAGACCCTCCTTGTCTACAATAATTTCTGAGAATTCAAAGTAGGTAATATCTTCACTTTTACTATTAATTGTATTCCGGATATTTGTGACTGCCTGAAGATAATTCCATAAATAGGACATCAAAAGCGACCTCATTATCTTTATTGTCTGTTGGTTAGGGTTGTTACAATTGATCCAAGTGAGACAGTGCTAGCTGCTGCAAAAAAGATTCTTGAGTTTCGAACAAGCTCTGCAGTTGTAATAGTAGAAAACAAACCTCGGGGAATACTGACGTGAGGATTCTCTCATGTTGAGAATATCTATTTACTTTAACATGATCAAACTGCAAACTGTATGAACTTTGACTTGTGTGCCTTTTGATTCTTTCTTAGTTCAAAAGATATGCTGATGAGAGTCATAGCTCAAGATCTTCCTCCTGAGTCCACTCTAGTGGAGAAGGTACATTCTGACCCCTTTTGCCTCCCATACTAGCAAATTAAATTTTAATAGCAGTCACAGTTGCAATTGTGAGAAGTTGGTCTGTTCAATTTATGTTTCGCTGAAACATTTTACTGGACTATCTACTAGTGTTATATAATATTCGTTATCTTACTTATGGTTTTACCTTCTTTTGGAATAAATGATTGGGATTTGCTCTATCATTGCTCCAGGTGATGACTCCAAATCCAGAATGTGCAACCATTGATTCACCTATAGTTGATGCTCTTCATATTATGCATGATGGGAAATTTTTACACCTTCCAGTGGTTGATAGAGGTATATATATGCCTACTCCATAATTTGGATGAAATCCTTAAAATATATTGATTATTCTCAATATTCTTTTACCGACTAAAATACACTCTGTCGATGATACAGATGGACAGGTTATAACTGTTGTTGATGTGCTTAATATAACTCATGCTGCTGTAGCCACAGTAAGTCATATCCAACTTTTCCTAATGGCCAGAAAAAGTCAATAAATGGGGCAGCATTCATTCTTTTAAGAATTAGACAGGGATGCTTGCTTTATCGATAGGAAATTTAAATAAATAACTTCTTTTCTCGCACTGTTAATTCTCACGGTTTAGCTGGCTTTAGAGACTAGAGTGCTCAAGTGATGCAATCTTGGCATTTGAGCTGCCATTGTTTCATTAGAAGTATGGAGGTGATACAAGCTGCAGCATAGAATTGATTATAAAACTCAGCTTTCTGGGCAGTTTCTTGTAATTACCATTGAGGTTTTAAATGTGGTAGTAAAGGTTAAGCTGTTTACCCAGAGTAATCGAACCCATGGAAGGGTTACAATAGGGAGCATTATGACCTAGGCGTGATAAGATAACAAAACGTACTGTTTGTTTTCATTATAGCTGGACGCATTCCTGTGGTGCAGCTCCCTATACTCCAATATTTTTCAGAGTGTAGCTAAATTAGTGTGAAACTTGTGCCAGGTGGAATCCTCAAGGGTCATATTTTGGTTACTAAATCAGCATATTTATGCTATTGTTATGTGGATGTGGATCTGGTCTTGCAAATGGTATAACAAATCCATGAGTAAAAGATTCAATAGGCATACATAAACCTTGATGAAGTGTTAATGCATCATAGTTCTTGCTTCCCTCTAAATTTCAGTATAAACAAGAATTTTCATGTGAAGATCCCCACTTTGTATTTAAAATGCATTATAGCTCATGAAGACTGCTAGGCTTCTTAGAGTTCTCTTTTGTCAATATTTACAGCCAGTAATTTGGTGTATGTTTTCTAGTTTGCGACAATACTCAAAATAATCATTTCTGTTTGGAATCTTTCTGGCTATAGAAGCTTATGTAAGCCTATTAAGCATTTCGCAGGCAAAATAGTTCTATCTTTTTGCAGGGGAATATCGAGTATGTTTTTGCATTGTATCTTTTTTATGATTTAAGGTTTCTTGAAATGCCTGGTTTAGTTTGTTTACCTTTGATCTTTTTGTCATTAAAATTCATACCAACTTTTATTTTCTGATGACTTTTATTGCTGATATTGGCCCTAGAATGTTAAATTTTTTTGCATATTTCCCCATTCTGAAAATCAAGAAAATCCACGTGAGACTAGTAGTCTTGAACTATACTTGATATGTTTGTTACTTGGTTTTCAATATTCGCGTAATGTAAATAATATGAAGACGGATTGGCTAGAACTTTGCCATACTTAATATTAATTTCGAGAAGTTTAAATCTGCTCCACCAAGTTATGTACTTATAGAGATTGTTTCTATCTAAACTTCTTTCTCTTTTCCAGGTTGGTAGTACTGCTGGAGTTAGTAGTGAAGCTGCAAATATGATGATGCAGAACTTCTGGGACTCTGCAATGGCATTAACTACAGATTATGAGGACGAGACCCGGAGGTTGTGCTCTTCACAGTCAATCACCTAAATTATTCTTGATCTGTTGCTATTTTTCACATTTATTAATGATGTCTCAGTGAGAATTCCTTGAAAGTGCCTTCTGATGGAGGAGAGACAGGTCGATCTGTCCCGCAACCTTCTTCCATCGCATCCGATACTTTTTCTTTCAAGATTCAAGACGGGAAAGGAAGAATGCATAGGTTCATATGTGGTACGTTTCCACTGTGCTCCTTTTAAAGTGAAAAAGTTCCTGCCACTAATATGTTTCTGAAAATACTGAATGTGAGTTGCACCTACTTCAGGAGTGTCTATAAACCTTTTGAGTCTGGAGATTTGCTGGTTGATGTTTCAATGCTAGTTAATTTGTTCTTTTCATTTTTGAATTTACAATTTGCAACCGTGCTATGTCGTATGGAGGAAAAAAGAAAAAGAAACTGCCTATGATGTATGGTACGGATACTACTACACAAGCATGATATATAACACGGATACGACAACATAATATTGCTCAAAGTTTTAAGATATAACATGACTTTGACACGATTGTTCTATAATATATAAGTATTCATGTAAACTTAAACATCTGAAATAAGTATTCAGATTGACATAAACACATGCACATACACACACATATATACCTAAAATTGTTAATGGATTTGCATAGGCATCAATGCAGGTGCAAACAAAAATTTCATGTCCTTGATTATGTTAATTTACTAGTGTGATTTGTACACTGTGTTCTGTAGGGAGGGAAAGAAAAAAGAGTTTGGGCGTTCATAAAGAAATATAAAGAAAGTCATTTTGGATGAGGCAACGCTATTTTCCACTTAGTTTTAGAAAGTTTTTTAAGATTTACTTTATTTTCTTGTTAACTCGTATATTTTCCAAAAACATTTGAAAACAAACCCCATTGTCTAAAACATGTCAATGCACAGTTGGTGGTATATCCTCAAACATGTCATGGGATGTCTTGAAATTTTTTCATTTTTTGTTGGATTCTTTCTTGGTCCTGACATTTTTGGTGTTTGATTTCAGAGACACAGAACGTGACGGACCTCGTAACAGCCATCCTTCAGAGAGTAGGGGCTGACATTGATCGTAACAACCTTCCACAAATTATGGTAGATTTCAGCATCAAAGTCCGACTATCTTACTTATTTTCTCATGTTTCCTAATCTTAATTATTGTGCATGGCCATTATTCTGCAGTATGAAGATGAAGAACATGACAAGGTTGTACTTGCATCAGATAGCGATCTTCAAGCAGCCATATACCATGCAAAGCTATCTGGTTGGAAGGTATTTATGTTCTTCTATTACTCCATTTCATCTTAAAAGAGACACATTTACCATCTTTGACTGAAATTTGAGTCATTCATCAAGTTTCCTTTTACGGTTTTTATTAGTTTATAAGGGTTAAATGCAACAAAATCCCTACAAAAATTAATAATTGGCAACCCCCCCCCCCCCCCCAAAAAAAAAAAAAAGATAAGATAAGATAAGATAAGACCATGTGACCCCCTAAACTTTTTGAAAACAGAAAAATACGACTTCCCCTAAGGTAGTATTGAGTTTCTCACTTAAAAGTTTAGGGTTTGCATTACCATTATTGTAATTTTATTTTTCTTTTTCTTTTTTAGTTCAGGGAGTTTTTTTTTTCTATTATTGTTTTCACATAGGGGGTAAAATACACTTAATCCTAGTTTATCATCGTCATTTGCTTATTTAAACAAAAAGAAGACACTAACAAATTTGACGATTAACCTGAACAGGGACTAAGATTACATTTAGAGTACTTAGGAGCACCTTCTCGTCTTCGAAGGGGATCCAGCTCCGGAACTATGGGACATGCTCAAGCAGATGCATCAGCTTCATCATACGGTGCCGTTGCAGCTGGTGCTGCGCTAGTTGCTGGTTTAAGTGTCTATGCATTCTTGAAACGAACCGGGAACTGATTGTTTGTAGCATTTTCCCGCTACATACACATTTGGCTGGAGCTAACTTACTAAGATTTCTTTGAAGCTTTTCAAGACCAACTGGAGATCAGATACGTGCATCTATACATATTCAATACAGGAAAGTTGATTTTTGTTACCTGCTACGTGCGAACTTTCTAGGTTTGATTACGACCCAAAAAATGGATATAGTTAGATACATTATGTATCTTATAGTTTATCGTAATTGTATAAATCGAGAATTGAAATGTAAGTGTATGTAACTGGAACAGGATATCAATGCAATTGTATACAAGTCTTTTTATTTTATCTGACCAAAATCATCTTCGGTTTTAAAAATTACTACCTAAGTGAAGAAAAACTTATTTGCAATTTCATAGATTATAAGTGACAGTTATTAAAAGTTATCACCGACAATTATCGTTGAAAAGCATTATAGTGACGACTTTGCCGACTACAAATTGCTATTATTAATGATATTGTGATAAAATTAAAATTATTTCACTTAATATATATTTTTAATGATAGTTTTTGAATTATCAATTAAATATTTTATTAATAATTAGTAACATTATTGTTCCACTAAATAATTTGATGAGATAATTATGGTTAAATGTGAAGGTGGAAAATAAAGGCGGGTGGGGCCTTGTCGGATTTATACTGACCCTATTTACAAAAATATATAAATAAATAAAAATAGATTTTTATGCGTGATTTAAGGCGCACTGGGGCCATCAAGGCTGTCGGTGCCTGCCTGATTTTTTTTTTTATTATTATTATTTAATTTGTTATGTTATTTAATATAAATATATTAAAAAATTAATTCAATACGTTAAAAAAATTAAATCAGAGGGAACTGAGGCCCAGCTTTTGTAATGAAATGAAATGAAATGTTTTCCTACTTAAAAATAAATAAACAAATAAAAATCGAACTGTTCTGATATTTTATTATGATTTTTATTCTATTCTATCTTTTATTGAGAAAATAAAATATTTTGTTAGTCGAACACTTGATTTTTACAAATGAATTTGTTGAATTATTTTAAAAAAAATTATATTGCTAACATTGTTTATATATTCTCTTGAAATACGGTAGTGATGAAACTGATGAAGTTTATATATACATTTCAAATGAAAACAAATAAAATAAAGATTATAATTATATAAGATTAATTCATCAATGATTTTATCACATAATAATTATAGAATTATTTTTTTTTCTTATAAATCGCACTTTATTATATCATTCAAATCATCGATAATTAAAATTGAAAATTATAAAAAAAACTTGCACCCCACGATCTCTTGTTTTGGTATTTAAAAAAATTGGAACGTGGATATTTGTGGTTATAATTAAGATGGAATTTGATTCCCCCACATAATTGTTGAACCATATTTCAAGTGGAAATAATTGTTTGGAAAATGTGTGCATTTAAGGTACATCACATGTTCTCATTTTATCTGATTTGTTTATATATTTAAAGACTAAAATTATATTTTTTTTTATTAAAATATATATATATATATATATTGAACGTTGGAATTGATATATTTGCCCTTTCAATAATGTGCTCGAACTATGCCAAAAAAGACAAAGAAAAAGTTAAAGCGAAGGGGCATATGTGGAAAATGACGGGGCTTGGAGATTGAATAAAGTAAAAGTCGGTGGGCACACAAAATGTGGTCCTTGTCACGTGCTGCGCGCCCATTAAATTCTAATTTGTTGTTGTTGTTTTTTTATATATTTGGTGCAAAATTATTATTGTGTATTTTATTCAATTTTTTAATACTTTGAATATTGTAATTATTTTATAAAAGAGAATAGAATCCTAGACTAAATTGTAACCTTACATATAATTATCAAACAATTTTTAATAATTAATTATAATTACTATAAAAATAGATAAAAACTCATGCGTGTAATATCTATACCTCGATATTTATAATTGTGGTTTGATAGTCAAAATCGAAGTTGAGTTCTATTGCGCCTTCATAAAATATGAGGTTTTAGGCATTATCAAATGTGTGAATATTTATTTTATTTATATAAAATTTATATTGCGTTGTCGATAAGTATATGATGCATGTATTGATATGTAACCATAGCTTCTAAAATCGAAATACCTTAGTTGAGTAAATTGATTACAACTATATCATAATTTCAATCATCGATAATTATAACAATTAATATACTCACTAACAAATATTAAATATCAATAATTACTAGTAAAGTGGACTCATAACTACCATTAAAGTATAAAAATAGTTACACGTTGATAGAATTTAAGTGTACAACTTTATAGTTATAAGACCTCAAATTTGTCAATTGAGTTGGATTGTATTAGCAAAATTCTGCCCACTATTAAGGACGCTCTTAAACAAGGAAAATTTTTAGCCCAAATCGAATATAGTCAGATCGGAACTAATTACACGATAAATACATTGATGCAAGAACATTCTTATTTAAGTTAATCTGATGTTATAATCTATTAACAGTGTATTTACAATAACTTCCACATTCGGAATAAATTATAAAAAGAGTTGCAAAAAATTGATAAACGCTTAAAATAAACCGCCCAGAAAGCCACTATATCACTTATTCTACCAACGTTTAGTGGTCAGTGAAGTTGAGATTCAGATGTTAAGTATAATAGCAAATGTTTATGTATTTGTCATTTCTCCACTATGATATCCCACTTGTGCAGCAGCACTTTTAAAAGCAGCAGACACAAACCAGAACATTCTTTTCTTTTCAAGATTTCTGCAAATTTGTGGTCCTTTAATCCTTTCTTTTTGTAACCTTCGAATGCTGCAGTAAATAGCCTTCTCCACTAAGATTGCAGTGGGGAAAGCTTTATTCTTGCCCCAAGATTGGTGCATTTCAGTGCATATAAGTTATACTTGCAGCAAAAAATTTACTGCCCATCTGTTCAGAATCAAGAGAATGAGGAGTTTTCTCTTGAGTTTTTTGTTAATTTCAAGTGTTTTTATACATACCTCTCAGCAGCAGCAGCAGCCCATCAAGACTATTGTGGTGTTAGTGTTGGAGAACAGGTCATTCGATCACATGCTTGGGTGGATGAAGAAATCTGTGAACCCTTTGATCAATGGGGTTACAGGAAGAGAATGCAATTCGGTTTCAACAAAGGCGGATCTCAGTTCTGAAAAAATCTGCTTCACTGATGATGCTGAGTATGTAGATCCGGACCCGGGTCACTCCTTTGAAGCTGTTGAGCACCAGGTATTTGGTGGTGGCTCAATTCCTTCAATGTCTGGTTTTGTGGAGCAAGCTTTAAGCATGTCTAAGAATTTATCTGAAACTGTTATGAAGGGATTTAGGCCTGAAAATGTGCCAGTTTATGCTGCTTTAGTCAGTGAATTTGCTGTGTTTGATAGATGGTTTTCATCAATCCCTGGCCCAACTCAGCCCAATAGGCTGTTTGTTTACTCTGCAACTTCTCATGGATCCACAAGCCATGTGAAGAAGCAGTTGGCAAAAGGCTACCCTCAGCAGACCATTTTTGATTCACTTCATGAGAATGGGTTGAATTTTGGTGTTTATTTCCAGAACATACCGACGACGATGTTTTATAGGAATATGAGGAAGTTGAAGTACATATTTAAGTTCCATCAGTATGATTTGAAGTTCAAGAAAGATGCTAGAAGTGGGAAGTTGCCTAGCTTGACTGTGATTGAGCCTAGGTACTTTGATTTGAAGGGGTTGCCGGCCAACGATGATCATCCGTCCCACGATGTTGCTAATGGACAGAAGTTGGTGAAGGAGGTTTACGAGACATTGAGAGCCAGTCCTCAGTGGAATGAGACCCTTTTGGTCATTACATACGACGAACATGGTGGATTCTATGATCATGTCCAAACTCCTTACATTGATGTTCCGAATCCAGATGGGAACACCGGCCCTTCACCTTATTTCTTTAAGTTTGATAGGCTCGGTGTTCGTGTGCCAACAATAATGGTCTCTCCTTGGATCAAGAAAGGAACAGGTATCATTCTCAAATCTTAGTCTTTTGTTCAAAATTTAGTTTTTAACTTATATGCTAACTTCCAAGGCAATATATAATGATGGGATGTTTGACCTTTCCATTGCCTGTCTTAAGGACTCATACAGTGATCTTCATTATGTTGCTCTTGAGCTTCAAGTAGCACTTAAAAACATAGGCTCTTGCAATAACTTCAAAGGGGTCTGCCATTGGTACTTAATGCAGCTTGAAATTGTGGATTCAATCCTTTCCTTGTCTTTTTTTATCAATTGTCCTTTTAGTTTGGTGTCCGGAATAATACAAAGCAAGAACTAGAAAATTCATTTGATTTATTAACGCTGCTCGTTTTAGCTGCAAGATTTAGTAATTAGTATGATTGCTAGCTCATGATGTCCGTTTCTTCATTCGTTATGTAGTGATAAGAAAGCCCAACAGTCCAACCCCTAATTCTGAGTTCGAACATTCTTCAATCCCTGCTACCATAAAGAAGATATTCAATCTTTCATCCAACTTCCTGACTCATAGAGACGCTTGGGCCGGCACGTTTGAGCAAGTCGTCGGTGAATTAACTTCTCCAAGAACCGACTGCCCAGGTAATCTTCCCTGCAACTCATTAGGCACGCAAGAAGCTAAACGTCTTACATTGGCTTTAAACAATTATTTACATCAATATAGTCATTCAAATACTAACTCCCATAAAACATTGCAGAAGTTTTACCTGATGTGGCTCCCCTAAGGAAAACTGAGACGGACGAAAACAGGGGCTTGTCTGAGTTCCAGGGCGAGGTGGTGCAACTGGCAGCAGTTCTAAATGGCGATCATTTCTTGAGCAGCTTCCCAGACGACATGGGGAAGAAGATGAACGTCAAGGAAGCTCATGAGTACGTAAGGGGTGCCGTGTCAAGGTTCATAAGGGCAAGCAAAGAGGCTATCAAATTGGGTGCCGACGAGTCTGCCATTGTAGACATGAGGTCTTCTCTAACCACTAGATCCTCAATCCACAACTAAGTTACGTCTATCAATGTCCCGTTCTTGTGCATCATTGTTTTCGTGGCCGTGTAGTGATTCATTATTTGTGCTAGTTCTTGTCAGAAGACGCAGACGAGGTAGCGTGGATAGCAAATACCAATTTCTTTTAGCAGCTCTATCAAAAGTCATGGTTTATACACTGAAAACTGAAAAGCTTGATGTGGTTCTTCTAATAGAATGCTTTATATGGGTAAATATGGAGGTACTTTGAGTCAGTCCAGCATAAAGTGTGAAGTATTATTAGTTTATGGTACAAATTTGTGATGCCCTGTGAATTGTAATCAATACTTTTATGTATCTTTAACGATGTATTTTGTATGTCTGGTTTAAACTAACAATATAGATATCATCAACTAATTGGTTGAATTGTCGTCATTTTCCTCTTCAAAGGAGTGGGACCTAGGTTCAAACCCCGTTGTAATGAATTACTACAGATGTGGTGTGGGCCTGAGCTGAGACCAGAAACCTTATACATATAAAAATATCAAATATTATACTATTGTAAACTAAAACTATTTTAGTAAAATATATAAATTTTTGTTCTTCTTTTTCTTGTTACAAATACTTTGGGTGATTTTAGCTTCGTTCACAACCATAAGTTAGGGCATCATAAATTGCTCACAAGCGTATTTACACATTATCCAAAAATGCAATTGTTAAAAGCATTTGATTGAAAATAGCATTTTCTTCCCTTTTTTTTCTTTTTTTTTTCTTTTTTTAATCAATTCAGCTAACAGTTGGATTTAATATGTAGATAGGAGCAAGCATGTATAAAGGTTTTAACTTTTTAGAAATAATAATATGTACATCTAAAATTAATAACAACATTACATTTTGGATGAATACTATAATTGATTCTAAAATTATAATATGTACATCTAAAATTAATAACAACATTATTTTAAATTAGTCCTTTTGACTACTTTCCTGTTGGTACTTTTAGGAGATAAAGAAAGAAAAGAGATGAAAAAAGAACCGTCGACAGCAGGGTTCGAACCTGCGCGGGCGAAGCCCAACAGATTTCAAGTCTGTCTCCTTAACCACTCGGACATATCGACTTCTGTCGTTCACACTTTAAGTTATTTATATTTGACCATGTTAAACAATATAAATAGATAAATATATCTTTTTTATTTGTCATGCTGTAATATGATTTGAAATGTTAACAAATATTAAAAAAAAAAGATAAAAGTATGTTTTGCTTTGTTAGTCTTTTTGGTTGTTTGAATAAGGGAAAGAAAGAAAGATAACATAAGGAATGCTTGCTTGTTATGTTATTCAATATGACTTATTTTATCTTTAATCCGTCCACTAATACATAATAAAATATTAAAAACTCTTACATTGTGTTCGGATGAATGGATGGATTTGCAGCTAAGAAGTCCAAGTCCCTAATAACAAATTCAGAGATTTCGATGCTTCTTTATTAAAAAAATTTAAATGCTTCAACTCTCCATTTCAACTATATTTTTTTATGAAATATTTAATAAAATTTAAATTCTTTTTTATATGAAGGCATTTGAATCACTTCCTTTGCCTAAAGTAAACAAGGCTTAGTGACCAAGGTAAGCCCATCAAAATATCACAATTCAATTCAATAAGTATATATATGTCTTTAAAATCCGAATGGGAAGATGGTTTTGTTCAATCGAGAAGATTTTTCAAAATTATCGAGCAAACATAACTATTATAAGCGAAGTTGGCAATCTAAATTAAAGTAGGGTTGGATTGCCCAACAACCTCTATAAGAATTTCTTTATCTGTTCAAAAGAGATTGATCTGTTCAGTCCAACCTTTAACCCTCATTCCATCTCAATTATGAATGAAAGCGAAAATCTTATTTTTTTGATATTTGATCAGTCATAAAAAATTTAAATATACATTATTTATGTCTATCATCACACCCATTTTTTTATACCCATCAAAGTTCCAATCATCACCAAACTGAATTATTAATGTAAAACAAAAATTAGGATGAGAACAGGAATTTCATGTTATCTGTTTGGTTATATTTTGGGAGAAAAATAAAGAAAACAAGTGAAGAAACATCGTCGACAGCAGGGTTCGAACCTGCGCGGGCGTAGCCCAACAGATTTCAAGTCTGTCTCCTTAACCACTCGGACATATCGACCTTGTTGAAACTTCATATTTATATAGATATTTGATCTATTTTAGTTTATTTTTTCTGTAATTTATAATTGTTCTCATCATTGTATTTGGATATGTTACTTTGTTTGGAGAAATAAGAGTAACTCAATAATTAATTTAAAGTGAAGGATGTTTTTGACCAATGAAAAGTTTTTATAATGATTAAAAAATAAGACATAATCCTGAACTTTGAGTTTATTTAATATAAACATAAATTGGAAGTATCCTAATATTGAGGATAAGATTTTGAATAGGTGAATTTCCAATGATTAGGTTGAACACGGAGTTGCTGGGTGTGGCTCGATACAACATCAGCAGCCATAGCATATGTAGGGATGGATTCCACAACCACCTTAATAAGAATTTCTATGCCCGCTTGCAGGATACTTCGTTCTTTCCAACCCATGAAAACTCGATCATGAATGGAAAATGAAAACCTTATGCCTTGACTATTATATCAACCATGGAAGTTTCAACTATATATTGTGTATATCCTCCCACCGAATATTCAATCTAAACATACATACATAGACGTCCACTTTGGTGTTACAACTGAAACCCACCATCGACTTATGGTCGTTGATCTCTTGACTAGATGTATCGTCGTATATATTGAGAATTCTCTTGATACAACACCATCTCAACAATAGCTTCTTCATAATAAATTAGCGTATCGTCTAAGGACAACAAGTGAGAAATGTTGGATCATTTCGGAAAATGGACAAGCCTTTGATATGACTCCTTCCTTTGCATGTTGTAATAGGGCGTTAAAAAATGCTTCTGTATATGCAGTCTTGTTTACTTTGTGTGATGGGATTAAAATTGTATATAGAAATGAGTGATAAAATTTGAGATACATAATAATAGAATTTGATACTTTATTGAATTAAGTATTCAATTATTTTCAGATAATATTATTTAATATTTATTGACATATCATTGGTTTTAGATAAATTATAAAATACAAAAACTACCGCCATAATAAGGTAAATTGATTATTATAAAAAACAATTCCAGAAATTGTTCTTCTTTTTATTAACAACTTTCATATGTTTTATTAAACTAAAAAAAAAATGCTGCCAAACGACGAGAAACTGTCTCTTCCTCAGTTGTCTCAACTCTGCACCTCCATTGCCACCTATTCCCGTTCAAGTCTAATTTTATGTAATTGGATTAGTCCGGTTGTAAGCCATGTCACTCATATTCCGTACGAACAACAAATAAAACTTGACACATTAATAGGTAAATTCCCTATTTAGGCGGAAGTTTCTAACCTTTGTTCTTAATTTCTTGTTGATACGTAATCAAGTTGATGTATTTTTTGAAGTGGAAAATAATGTTAACGTATCAACTGATTTTGTTGAGTTATCAATATGCTACGTATAATTAGGTCGATATTAATTTATCAATAAACTCCAACTAACACAAGTGTTGTATTTTGCTCCTAAGGCCTTGTGCACCGTGGCCTGTTACATTGATTAATTTGAGCTGGATGACTCCTTAGGCCTTAGAGCAATTGATAGCCAAGGTATTAGAGTATAGTTTAATAGGTCCGTCAACCAGGTAAAACTCACCTTTGTAATGCAAATTATTGCATGTCGCTTCTCTCATCTTTAATTATTACTTTTGAGATTGAATTATATGAAAATAATATTCTGATAAAAAAATAATTACATAAATTTTAATTCCATCACATTTGTTTTGCATCTAATTACTACCAATTAACTAATTTCTCAGTTTCTTCCTTAATCTCATGTTCCAGGTTGATCCGGTTGGCGGTTATCACCAAACTGAATTATTAATGTAAAAACAAAAATTAAGGTGAAGAAAAAGAAAGCGTCGACAGCAGGGTTCGAACCTGCGCGGGCGAAGCCCAACAGATTTCAAGTCTGTCTCCTTAACCACTCGGACATATCGACCTTTGTTTGTTGGGGACTGTCGTTCTTTTAATTATCATTATGGAAAATTTTTAAAATATATATTACTATTAAAATTATTACCTTTTTATTTTAAACGAGTTATCATTGTGCACGCGATCTCCATGATGATAGAAAAGAAATCGTAGTGTGAGATAATGAAAATAAATTAAAATTATAAATTGTAATAAATGTGGAAAAGAAAGGTGAGAGAGAACTATGGAGTAGTGGCTAGTTAAAACAAAAAAAAAAAAATATAATTATGAAGTTATTAAAAAATATTGAAATACTAATTTGATAAAATTTATTCAAAAAAATTTTAAAGAGAAGAAATGAAATAAACTGTAAATTTGAATTTCAAAAATTGATAAATTTTTTTATCATATAATTTAAAAAGTTGAAAAATAGTATAAAAGAAAGATGAGCATGTTTGGCTTTGTTGGTTATTCAAACTACAGTAAGAAAAGATATGAATGCTTGCTCCTGTTTCATATTGTTGGTTATTCAAACTACAGTAAGAAAAGATATGAGCAAGTCATATTGTTAGATATACTTTTTTTTTTTTTTTTCATTCTACATTATTATATAATATAAAATACAAAATATAAACAAAATTGACATTGTCTTTGGATTGAAAGATTTAAAAATAAAAAATTCAAATTCCTAATAACATATTCAAACTTAGATAGTTATTTATTTAAAAAAATCATAACTTATTTTGAACTACATTATGTAAGTATTAACATATTCTAAACTATTTTTTTTTAATTTAAAAATCTTCCATCCAAACATAACCTTAAACAGAACCAACAAAGCATGAGTTTGGGAATACTCATAAAATTAGCAATTTACCTTTGCCATCTTTAATTTGTGGAATTTTATTTGTTAGATTTATGCGGCAGCCAAACAGCGCCTTAATCCTAGAATAATAGTTAGATGGCAAAGACGGAAAAATTCGTCAAACATCAGGGGTACTTTGGGTGTATCAGATAGCGTCATACTGCCTTGTGTCATTGACCTTTTCCAGATTCTTTCCGGTATAAATAACAGCCCAATTCTTCTTATTTTACTTCTCATCAATTTCTAATTATCTCCGCACCCCAGATCTAGAGAGAACTCGAATCGCTGTAAGAAGATGGATGCTTTGGACTCTGTTTTCGATCCGCTCAGGGATTTCGCTAAGGACAGCGTTCGCCTCGTTAAGCGCTGCCACAAGCCCGATCGCAAAGGTATTCACTCCTCTGAGCATCTTCTATGAGCTGATTGATTCTTGTGTTGATCTGGTTCACTAGTTGTCTGATGTGATTGTAATGATGTTTAGAGTTCACCAAGGTCGCTACTCGAACGGCGATCGGGTTTGTCGTGATGGGCTTCGTCGGGTTTTTCGTCAAGTTGATTTTCATTCCCATCAACAATATTATCGTCGGTGCTACTTAATGGCTTGATAGGTAGGTTTTTTCGCCCCCTTAATTTTCTGCGGTTTTAATCGTCTGATGTGAATTTTATTTGGATTTTCCTTTGCGTGGATTATTGGATTCAAAGTTACATGTAAAGAATTGCGCAAAGTTTAACCCTTTCGGGTGTTCAGTGGAATACTGGGAGTTTTGCTTGTTGTAGGGGTGTGTTTTGTGGTGCATCTGTTTAAGCGCGGCAAGAGATATCCCAGAAATAAAGGAATAATCAAGGATGTTTTTTATATTCGATTCTATATTCTTTGAGTATACAGATTTTGCGGATGCATATGCACTTTGCTGCAAAATCTCAGTGATGCCAATGAAGCAATTTACATGAGTAAATAGTTTTGGTTTTGAATTATCTGTTAAATGTGTGTTAAGAATTAGATGTATTGTACTTAATTGCCACAAAGAACGAACCTGTGCAGAATTATTTAAGAAAAGTTACTTGGCCTTGGTGGGATATAATATGTTTGAATAAAGTTGGTACTTTATGAGAAAACAGACCTACTAGTTTGCTTTTAAACATAATTGAGGTACATGTTAAAGGATTTGGACAGACAGGCATGTTTGATTCCTATATGCTTGAAGCCTACTGTATCTAGAATCTTGTATCACCAAAATATGAAGGTTCATTTTTTGATGGGGCATCAGTTTTATTGGTGTCTAGCTGTGTCTAGTGCACACAACTGCATGTGTGCCTATACTCGTGAGAATATTTGAATCTTCAGTTAAAATTTACTCTTTGTCTTCAGCTGTCTGTGGAGTTGAATTCTTATCACTGTTGGTTCACTTAAGTGGCATACTTGAACCTGTAAATTTCATGCACTTGGATGTTGAAAGCAAACTGAAAAGAGCTTCTTCTTGGAAAAACTGTTTAGTTTAGAGTGCTTCCATCCTGTGCAGTTCTTCTCATATAAGCTATAGAAGTGAATGCTGCAAATAGTCTATTTGATGTGCGTTTGACAATTATGAGGGAATCGTCTTCCCTTACAATCTTCCTTATCAGAGATTAAAATTAATTTCAAGTTTGCTTCTGTAAACTGAATATTCAAATAGTTGGTTGAGGATAAGGCAGGACTAACTGAAACTTTTGTGTCAAACTGCAGGCTTTTGCTTGGTACAAGAAACCTCAATTACATCTAAGAGCAGGGAAGAAAGCGTTTTGATGATTAGTTAGCATCTTTTTCTTAAAATTTTAGGACTTTTCTATGTAATAGTTGACAGTTGATGTTAAATTTGTTTTGTCGATTATGGACTTCCATGCATGGCTTATGACACTATTCTTCTTGTTCATTTTTACTATATTGCCATGATGGCTTATATTGAGCTACTCCAGTATCATGTGTTCACTTCTTCTGGTATGCATGCTCGTATATTGGTTTTAATATGAACAATTGGATTAAGGTTTGCAATAAAAATTCTCTTAAAAAACAGGCAAGGGCTTCTGGGTGAGTAATTGTCAGCTGGTCATTCTCTTAAATTAAGTACTAATCATGGAGTGTTGACTGTTGATATAGGTTTTGGTTATTGTCTTTGGAGTTTTGATATTAATTCTATGATTCATCTTGGTGAGCCAAATGATCAGATATTGATTTCACTAATGCTATATTTTGATCAATGGATTTTAATTAGAAGGAAGAATTTGAAAAGGGTAATTTGCATTTGGAATTTTCTGAATTGCTATTATTTTAATAATATATCAATTTAATAATTATATCAATATAATTAAAAATAATAATATAATATATGAATTCAATTAGTACATCAATAACAACAATAACAGTACAAGAAGAGGAGGAAAAGTTGGTACAAAAAATGTCGTTTGATTTGTTGATTATCAAAAACAGATACAAGTAAAGTTTCATGATTGAGTTACAAATGGAAAATTTATAGGAAGTTACCACTATGTTTGGTTTCGATTTTGCTTCATCTCTAAGATGGGCCAAAACATGGACAATGTTTGCCTTGATTTGTTTTGGAAGTTTTGGTGGTGTTTTGAAATGTTTTGAAACAGTGCCTCTTTTGTTTTTCTACACCTACAAATAAAAAAATTATATTCATACTCATACATATATATAAATATATATAAAAGATACATGATTTGACAATGAACAGTAATTTTTGTCTCTTACTAAACAACATCAAACATATCATACTTATTTTATATTATCTCCAAAAACAAATCCAAACATACACACTATCTTTAACACATATTTATTTATCTTTGTTTTTCTCTCTCTATCTCCACAAAGTACATCAAAACAAATTAAAAATAAACCAAACATAGTGTACAATTCCCACCACGGATAGTTTAATGACTTTCATAAAATGAAATAAATATTTATAAAAAGTGAGATAAATATATGTATAATTTTTTATGTGGGTTTAATTTCGATAATTCATATAAAGAGCGAGATAAAAATTTATACGTTCAATTTAAATCAATGATCTCAAACTTGTTTCGTAAGCTCTAAATTGAGCCTTAACCATTAATTAAAACAACATTGGTTGAATTTATAATTGTTTTGAACAATTATTAAGGACATGAAATTCATGACTTCAAGTCCATCAACTTAAAAATTATCTTAGTATGTATCCGTCTTGTTTTGTCTTGTGTACGATCACGTCGAGTAAGAATTCATTAACCGGACATGGTTCACTTATCAATCTGAATCTATGCATCCTAGGATTGAACCTGTTGGTGAAACTGAGATTGACTCTTCTTGGGATTTGACCTTTTGGTAGGAACAATGATAACCTCAGATGGATGGATTCAAAGGCAGAAACTTCAAAATTTTAATAACAAATCATCCGTATTTGTGCCGGTAATTCCATGTTTGGAAAGACTCAAAATCCTTAAACTCTCACTTTGAGTTATATTTTACGCAAACATTAATTATAATTTCAAATTCTTTTACTATAAATTATTTAAAATCCATTTCTTAATATTTCCATCCATACTTGGTTAATTCTTCATGTGTTTGAGCCCACTAAACTTCCTCACCTCCAATGTTACTTATACTGCACAATGCAGGACAGAAATTGGTGAGCCCTATCACCTACCAAAACATTGCATGACTTCGCTACTATTATTACGCCCCGTTTGGTGAACAACTCTATCAATACCACCATTTCCAGCTCAACTCCCACTGAACAAACACAAATCACCCTCTCACCACTTTTCTATTTAAGCACAACATCCCCCGCCATCAACTTTCCCTACACACTTCTCCATCCAAGATTCTTCCTCATCCAAAATGGCCAGCAAGAAGTCTCAAGAAAACCAACGTGCAGGAGCAGAGATCGTCTATGGAGCCCAAGAGTGCTATGACCACTCGTTGAAGCTCCTCGGAGAGCTAGGATTCCCGAGAGGCGTGCTCCCTCTAAAGGACCTCGAGGAGTGCGGACTAGTACGTGAAACGGGGTTCGTTTGGATGAAGCAGAAGACGGCATACGAGCACTTCTTTGTGGGGACGAATACGCTAGTGAGGTACGACGTTGAGGTGACGGCGTACGTGGAGAAGGGGAAGATGAAGAAGATGAGTGGTGTGAAGAGCAAACAGCTGCTTCTATGGGTGCCTATAGTTGAGATGAGTGTTGAGGGAGAAAAGATGCACTTCAAGACTCCTATGGGGATTGGGAGATCTTTTCCAATCACTGCTTTCATGGATGAGGAGGAGAAGAAGAAGCATTTGGTGGAAGTTTAGAGGAATAGTTTTCATTAATGCTTTAATTCTTCTTTGCTTTTTGGTGTTGTGTTTGTTGACAAGGAGTCATGTTTTTGTTGTTGCTCTTATGGGGGTACTGGTTGTAGACGGCACACTTAATGTGTGTTTAAAAATATTTATAAGTTATAAATAATTATTTTTTTATTGATGAGTTGGTTGTCCCTCATAAAATAATGATTTCAAAACACAAAATATGTTTAAAGTTGGGACGTCTGCAAATTTAAAGGGTATTTTAGTAATTCCATTAATAATATTGAATTTATTATTATGTTTCAAATTTTATTGAACGGATGTAATGGATTAAATGGGTCATTTTTGGACATTCCAAAGTATAGATCATAAGATATTGAATTCAATATTGTTTCGTTTAGATTGCAGTTTGTATATAATTAATTATAAAATTATGAGTTTAAATATTGTAATTGTTTTAAAAATTCATTTTTATCATAATTAATTATGCAATTAATGGGCCAAACTGGCCATATATATATATATACATATCAAAATTTAGTAAAAGAAAATTGTGTGAGAAATTGATTTTGGCTTATTTTTAATTTTTCTTTTATTGATATGTGTATCCAAGGGAGCCACAAACAGGTCCTTCGTCAATTTTCACAACTCCAGGGAGTAAATATCAATTACTGAGGAAATAAAGGGGTTAAATAGAAATAACGAGGTTTTTCTCTCACTGGCACCAACCATCAATAAAACCCTAGAGAACCTCCCATTTACGAATTCTCTTCTATTCCAATCTCCACGGCCGCAGCCAGCTTTTGTAAGTCTCTCTCTCTCTCTCTCTCTCTCTGCCCGCGTGTGTGTGAATACGATTGCTTGTAGCCCTTACTCTGGGGTAGATAGGACTTGAATATGGCAGTACGATTGGGTTTTTCAGTTTCACTGAAGCTCGTAATCTTCTTGCTGTCAGAACAGATAAAGTTCAAATCCGCTCGTTATTAAGCAATGGCCGTCACTTTTTACGACCTCAGCTCTGCGGCTGGCCTCAAGAAGCTTGATGAGTACCTATTATCTCGCAGTTACATTACTGGGTGAGTTTTTCTTTCATTCTTTTATTTTTGAGGTTTTTAGTTTTCTACTTATTTAAAATGTTTGACAGAAGGCTTCTGTAATAGTTTCTTATTCTTATGGCTTCAATTTTGTTCGTTGGAGCGATAGTTGTACCTGTTTGAATGACTAAGTTTGTGTTGAATACATAATTGAGGATCAGTATAAGTGATGAAATCCATGAGACAAATCTACAGTGAACTAGTTCTTCCAAGATCTAACAACCTAGCTGCAACAGCCCTTTTTAATCTTATTCATAGCCTAAGTGATGATGCTGCTTGTGGGTTTATCATGGTTTGATGTATGGCTTGGGGTTGGCTAGTTTGTCCACTGCAAAGTTTTCCTAGACTGTGAGAGTTGATTTCTAGATGCAGCTATATATTGGTGTTGCAGGAAAAACGGCTGCTTAAAAAGATTTGAAACCTTTTAGATCTCTGGAGTCTATATGATCTGATGCATATTTTAATTGATTAAAATGTATGCAGTTGTATACCAGTATTCTCTCTGCTTAAATATGTGTTTAGGCTAAAATTACATTTTAAGTGTATGTTTGTTCACGTCTGAGTACCTTGCTTCAGGTATCAAGCTTCAAAAGACGATCTCACTGTTCATGCTGCCCTCTCAAAGGCCCCATCAGCCAACTATGTGAATGCTTCGCGGTGGTACAACCACATTGAAGCATTGTTGAGGATTTCGTAAGTGCTATTTACTTTGTATCGTAAATATCCCGAATTTCAAATTTGTTCTTCGCTTATATATCTGATTGTTCTTATGCAGAGGGGTTTCTGGAGAAGGAAGTGGTGTAACTGTTAAGGGATCAGCTCCAGTTGCTGAGTCTGTTGCAACTCCACCTGCTGCTGACAGTAAGGCAAGATATTATAATATTATTTGCTTATTATTGTCTTAAATCTTTCTGACATTGGAAATTCTATCTATTTGGTGGCCTCTGGTAGAGTGGCTTATATTTTTGTCTAGCTAGTAAATTTTTTAAGTCATATTGTACCGTGTAAACTATCTGAAGTTGAATGACTGTTTATGAGATTAAAATTGAATCAAATGTGAGTTGCTGCAGACCTCAGCTGCTGAGGATGATGATGATGATGATGATGTGGATCTTTTCGGTGAGGAGACTGAGGAAGAGAAGAAGGCAGCTGAAGAGCGAGCTGCTGCTGTGAAGGCTTCTGCAAAGAAGAAAGAAAGTGAGTTCCTTATCTATATCAGCAGCCGGAAGAATTCTGCTTACACTATTCATCAGTTAACCCTCATCCATTTCTTGAAAATATTGGCTTTTAATAATATGATGGATAAGTTTTATATGTCCTACTTATGAGGAACAAAAATGGGTTTGATCTTTTATAGCATGTATTTCTTCATCTACTAGTAGCAGAAACATTGTTTTTCGACTGTCTGATGTTATTTGTTTCAGGTGGGAAGTCTTCTGTCCTGTTGGACGTAAAGCCATGGGATGACGAAACTGATATGAAAAAGCTCGAGGAAGCTGTTAGAAGTGTACAGCAGGAAGGTCTTCTTTGGGGAGCATGTAAGCTTTCTTCTCTTATGAATCAAATAGCTGTTGTTAGGTTGTGCAAGGTTTATCTCACCTTTCCTTTAAAGATGCTTGCTTTTGTCTTTTTTATGTTTACAACAACATATCGTCTACTCCATTGTTGGTGGAGGTATATAGTATGCTGTGTGTTATTTCATGCCTGAGGTCTCTCATAGAGGACCTTTGATTTAGAACACATGCTCATTCATGGCTGAATAGCATTTTGAGAATGATAATTAACAATATTTGTATTGTTACAGCTAAACTTGTACCTGTTGGATACGGTATCAAGAAGCTGCAGATCATGATTACCATTGTGGATGACTTGGTCTCTGTTGACAACCTTATTGAGGATTATCTTACTGCCGAACCAATAAATGAACATGTCCAGAGTGTTGACATTGTGGCCTTCAATAAAATCTGTAAGTATCCTCTTGTCAGTGGCACTCATTATTCTTATTTCTTTGTTGAACCTTTTCTTGTTTTTCCTACTCGCATAGACAGCTCTACGCTAACTAAGACTTTTAAATCGTATGTTTACAGCATAAGATGCCTCTGATAATTATTATCCTTTGATTTCCTGAATTTTTCTGGGAACTTTTGTTGCAGAATTCGCTCTCTTCACCCAATGGATAGCTTATGTGAGAATGGGACTGCTCTGTTATCTTCACTTCATGGCGGGTTTTGCTGATTTTCCGTTCATGGCCTTCTTTTAAATGTTTGGATTAATAAACTAATATTTGTTACCTGGTTTGGGCCAAGTATTCGTCCGTTTAGAGGCTTTGGGATTTTGGGCTTGTTGGATTTATGATTTTTAATCAACTGTCTTAAATTTAGCATTAAGTTTTTTTCTTTGGCATTTTTTAATTTAATGACAAATAAAAGCAATCAATAGTAATTGCATTAATATTGGTAAACAATAAACGTACAGATCAACTGCAACACCTCATGTTACGAAAAAATATTGGAGAGCAAAATTACGACTTATCATAAATTATTTTAATATATTCTGTATGTATCCACCTGAGGATTTTTATTTCATATATATATATATGTCACTGCGTAGTATAATCTATAAATATTACTCTGAGCAGAGATTAACATTATCATAAACCATAGGCTCTTAATTAATATCTCAATATCCCATGATATTTAATAAACAGTTTAGGTTGTAAGTGTCAGTTATTTTTCAAAATTAGAGTATAATTAACACGTGGACGAAAGATTATCAGAATAATTTTAATATTTTTGAAGTATGAATTTCAATTGAAAGCTATTTTTTTTTATATATTCGTTCAATATAGTAGTCAAATTCGTCATAATATGGTTACATATGGGACTAAAATTGATAGTTTTTAAAATTATGGTACCTAACTTGTAAAACTACTGAAAGCAAGTCAAGAAAACATTATGGTCTAAAAATAGCAGTTTACCAAAGTTTAGTACTGCTCTTGCAGATCACCTTGCAGGTTGATACTAGAAATACAACTTTCCTTTGTGATCCCCTCGAGTATTTTATCAATGTTTTTCCTTCTTTCATAATACGTATTTATTTTGCTAACTGACTGTCAGTTATTTGCCTACCACCAAAATTGTAAAATATTTGAGGTCCTCGTACTATGAATTTTTTTTATTCCAGTTTCAAGGAAATGTAAATATGTCTACTCGTATAATGTAATTGATAAAAATTTTAGATGTGAGAATAATTTAAAGTATTTATATAAAAATATAGCTCAGTATATATTAATGGTTGCATCGCATTACACTTATTTATTATTATTATTTTTTAATAGAGTTGCCAAATTTACAATAGTATGGTAATATACGGAATTAATATACATTATTTTGAACACTGTGGTATCAAACTTGCAAAATAGTGAAGGTAAATTAATGGTTTCATGTGCTTTTATCGGTGTAGAGCTAACAATATGACTAAAATTATTCTAATTTAGTGAAATATGAGGGACTAAAATTTATTATTTTGTAAGTTTTAGTACTAAATTGCAATTTCCCGGAACAGACCCAATCATGAGGCAGCAAAAATAAAACCCTAGAGGAATCTCTGTTCCTTAATTCTCGTCCATTCCAATTCTCCACAATTGCAGCCCAGCTTCCGTAAGTCTCTCTCTCTCTCTCACACACACACGGGCGCGTGCACTCGCATTCTAGATGTATATATGAATCCGATTGTGTTAATGTCCCTGGGAGAGCCCTTGGTTTCGCGTGGATTCGATTCGATTCGATTTGATTTGATTGACATGGCAATTGAATTTGGTCTTTTAAGTTTCACTCAAGCTTCTACTTTCTTGCTTGCCAGAACTGACCAAGTTCGAATCCGCTCGTTCTTAAGCCATGGCTGTCACTTTTTACGACCTCAGCTCACCTGCTGGCCTCAAGAAGCTTGATGATTACCTTTTATCTCGCAGTTACATTACTGGGTGAGTTTAGCTTTTTTACTTTTTTTTTATTTTTATATATCTTGAGTTTCTTTGGTTTTCCTTACTGATTTGTACACTGTTACCTTTGAATCCTGTACGTGCGAACAGCAATCTGTACCTTAGATTCGGATGATTGAAGTGTATATTGTGAAGATAATTAAGAATCAATATGATTTGATGCATACCTTAATTGCTAAAAATGAATGCAATTGTGCACCAATCTCTCTGCTTGTATAGGTCATAAATTGTTCGTGTTGGTTAATACTCCTTGTTTCAGGTATCAAGCTTCGAAAGATGATCTCACTGTTCATGCTGCCCTCTCTAAGCCTCCATCATCCGAATATGTGAATGTGTCACGGTGGTACAACCACATTGAAGCATTATTGAGGATTTCGTATGTCCTTGTCTTCCTTGAATTATGAATCTGAGAATTTTGCAGTTAGCTTGCTTATGCATTTGCTTGTTCTTTTGCAGTGGAGTTTCTGGGGAAGGAAGTGGTGTAACTGTTGAGGGCTCAGCTCCAGTCACGGAAGCTATTGCAACTCCTCCTGCTGCAGACAACAAGGCAAGATATTGGAATATAATTTTATATTATCCAGGTTTTTCTGATATTGGAATTCTCTCTAATGAGCCCTCATTAAATGGATTGGCTTACAGTTCGCTGACTTAGTTAATCTTGATATCCAAGTGTTTATAAATTGAATCAGCTGAAGTTAATAACCATATTTATGAGCTTAAAATTGATGTGAAATGTCAATTTCAGGCCTCAGCTGCCGATGATGATGATGATGATGATGTGGATTTGTTTGGTGAGGAGACTGAGGAAGAGAAGAAGGCTGCTGAAGAACGTGCAGCTGCTGTTAAGGCTTCTGCAAAGAAGAAAGAATGTGAGTCCTTCATTATACATGTGCATATAGTGCATTTTCTCTTTTCGATGTATTATCCTAAGTCCTAACGTTAATTACTTGAGAATATTGGTTTTGAATCTTATGATGGATACGTCTTGTCTGTCCGAATATCATGGAAAAAGAATGGATTTGACATTTTATTTGCATTTATTACATAGATTTCTCCATCTCCTAGTAGCAATGATTTCTTGGCTCTTGCTGATGTTAACTTTTTCCGCCAGCTGGGAAGTCATCAGTCCTGTTGGACATAAAACCATGGGATGATGAGACTGATATGAAGAAGCTTGAGGAAGCTGTCAGAAGTGTGCAGATGGAAGGTCTCCTTTGGGGAGCATGTAAGCTTTTCTCCTCCTAGGGATTGGTGTAGTTAGATTGTGTATACCCAAGCTCACAGTTCACATTAGGATGCACGACTTTCATTGGTGTGAGTGTAAATGGTAATGGTGTCCCCCTTTCGTTCTTGGATGAGAATTATGGTGTGTATTTTCTGCATAGAGGTTTCTTGTATCGGAGCTTTGATCGTGAGCCACGATAACCATTTAAGAACGATAATTAACAGATTGGTGTTTACAGCAAAACTTGTACCTGTTGGATATGGCATCAAGAAGCTGCAGATTATGATCACCATTGTGGATGACTTGGTCTCCGTCGACAACCTCATCGAGGATTATCTGACAGCTGAACCAATAAATGAACATGTCCAGAGTGTCGACATTGTGGCCTTCAACAAAATTTGTAAGTATCTCTTGCATACTGATTTTGCTTCCTTTTTTCTTGTATCTTTCTTTCCATTTGGCTTGCAAGCATCAAGTTGCGTGCTAAGACAACTATGTCAAGAAAAGCTTTGCAGTTGTATGTTTTATATACCGTAAATGGTAATTTCAACATTCTCTTCTGAAGGGATTAAACACATATTTGATATGTCCTGAATTTCTGGTTTCTCACTGGGAAATTGTTTTTTCTTGCAGAATTTACCTGGCTCTTCCAATGGATGGCTGAGGAGAGACATACCGGGAATGGAGTTCATCTGTTATGTATCATGATGTCTGCATTTTGTTAAATTTCCTTTCTGTTTTCAACAAAGTTCCTTAACAAATTATGATATTTAAGTTATGTGGATGACACCGAGTATTATACCACCTTTGGGGGAATATGAAGATGTTTGTGCAGTGTGCTTGTCAAATTTATGTTTTTTCTTATTAACTTTCTTGTTAAGTACTTAACAAATCACTAGTGATTTCATCAATATGGGTTACCGACCTAATTGCAACACCATCATGTATATATATATATATATATGTCTGAATATGAGATAAAAATATAAAAATAATAATAATAACCATTAATATGATTTGGAAAAAATATTTGCAAAGAAAAAAATAAAGGATTATTACAATCCTTTCTCTTAAGACATGGGCTAATATCAGTAATTTTAGTAAATTTTTACTAACGAAAATATTTATTTTTAGTAAATTTTTACTAACGAAAATATTTATTTACTAGACGTAAGCAAATTTTTGGAAGATAATGTAATTAATTAATTAATTTTGACATTCGAGCAGTAATTGGCAATTATTTTAACAAAAAATGAAGATGGACTTGTTTTAAATAAAAAGAATTCATGATTTCACTTCACTGTTACGTTTCAATGTAAGCAAGAAAGAGCCAAAACATATGAATTTTCATACATTTAATAAAATAAAAATATATTTGGATTAAATAATTTTGACTTAATAATGTTAAAGTCTCTTACAGAAAATAATTCATTAAATTTGTTAGGACTATTTTAGTTAACTTTGAATTACAAATTTTGTTTTTCTAAAACATTATTGAGAAAACCTTCCATTGAAACGCGGCGCAGAGGATATAATTCCCATTTTCATTTAAGCCAAGTTCTCCATAACCCATTTTGCGCCTCTTTCTCTTCTCCCCCTCTCTGCCACTGCAACAAGAATTTGGGTTCAGCAAGATCTCCATACCTGGGCAGAGTTGTGCAGATTGAATATATACATATATAGATACAGCAAGGTATATATTTATATATACACGCAGACAGATACAGAAATGCCGAAGCGAACGACGCATACTTATTCGAGCGAGGACGCTTTGCCTGACGGCCCCGACTCCGATCTCTTCGTCTACTACTGCAAGCATTGCGGCTCTCATGTCCTCATCACCGGTGCGTTAATTTACCCTATTTCTGTTGCTTTTTGTACTCTGTGCAGTTGATGTTGTACCTTGCTGCTTAATTGTTTATGTATATATGTTTTTGTTACTCTTATTGTACCTATAACACGAGTCATTTTTAGCTCATTAGGACATTAGGTAATTGTTAGGTTTATGCACGCTAAAGTATGTTTGTAGATACACAATTGCAGAAAATGCCGAAGAGGAAAACAGACAACGCATATGTTTTGGACCGGAAGAAGCATCTTGCAAGGCTGAACACTAGCGAAGCAGGAAAGGTCCTTTTAAAGCGGTAATATTCTGTTAGCTATCTCTATCTGGTGAATGTTGTTGTGCATTGTCATTCTGAATGTGATGCTTTCGTGTATTTTCTTTATTAGTACTTACAGTTTGAGGCACAGGAGGAGGAGAAAGGATATGCAATTTAACTTGACAGCATCTTAAGCACATGGTTTTACCCACAGGGGCAAAGCCAGAAAATTAGTTTAGCGCTATTGAAATTTAATTATTTAATTTGTTGAATGAAATATTAAATTCATTGAATGTCAGTACAAAAAAGAAAAAAAGGAAAAGAAAATTAATGACAAATAAAGGGACTGGCAGTTTTACGATATTGTCACTACTTATATATATATTTATTTTGTCTCAATAATGAACTTTATGATCTTAATAATGACTATTCTTGATTAAAAATACTTAATGAAATAATGAGCTACTAATTTAAAAATTCAAATAGCGAACAATTACTTTCAAAATTTAAAATAATTTATTTCATAAAGATACAATACTCTCTAAAATTTTTTGTTTGTCCAAACTCTTAGCAACAATATGAGACTTTTTGGGTGTTTTTCATTCTCTTTTGTTGGTAAGAATTATAGAAAGTGGGACTTTTTTTCTTGAATAATATACAAAAATGTGGTTGATTTAGGACCAAACCATAGGGCCTGTCTGGGGCTTGCGCCCCTGTTCATCCATATATGAGCAAGTACATGATTTTGGGTGGAATTGAACTGTTAGTACATAGGTATAATGTCTTTTATTGTCTTTAACAGGCAACGGGTGATGCTAGAAACAGAAAAATTCACATATTAGAAATCTTTTTTTCATCGAATAGAATATTTACTGATGCCAGGAGATAAAATGTTATGTAATATTGAAGAATACGCCTCTATTGTATCTCTTCGTCATCACGACAGCTTTGAAACATAAATCAGATTTTCTTTTTCTTAAAAGTACGCAAGTAATGAATGTCATTACATGTTGTGGTATTTTTTTGGGAAAGCACATGTTATGGTATTTAGGCACCAGTGGATGTCAACTGAAGAAAGAGCATAAGTGGGTGAATGTCTTAAATCTGCGCTGGAGTGATGTCTTAAAGAATCCACAATCACAAGTGATGTTTTGCAAATTGTTTCATGACATGAACAGTTACTTGAAAGATTGAATTTAGTATAATACTCGTATGCTTAGCTGTTTGTGGGTTCATTTGGCCCCACATAAGATTTGACTTTTAATGTTGTGTGAGAGTTGTTTAATATTAATTGTTAGTACTACTGAAAAATACTACCGTCTTCTCTTTTGCAATTTAGTAGAATGTATGATCTAAACTCCACGATGTTCATCTTCATATGGTGTCTTTTTAATCCAGCGGTGAAGGGAAATTGGAGAGGCAGTATCGAATGAATTGTGTGGGTTGTGAGCTTTTTGTTTGCTATCGTGCAGAAGAAGAACTCGAATCTGCTTCTTTCATCTATGTGGTTGATGGTGCACTCAGTACTATTGCTGCTGAAACCAATCCACAGGTAACAAATATCAAATTCTTGATCCATTTATTCTTGTAAGTCTCTTTTCACTGATCTGTTAGATATATAAGATGGAAGGATTTGGAGAAGTGCAGTTCAGAAGGCAGTCATCACCATGTTTGTCACTTTTTGTTGAACTCATTATATGTTTGGCGTAACTGTCAAAGTATTTTCGTGCCTGTTGTTGCACAATATAGTGATATACTTTCTTGAATCATATATCCTTGGAGCTTTCTTCCCCAGCAGATAATTGTTTTGCTGTGTCATTATCTGCTCTTTGCCATATGCTGTAGGATGCTCCTGTCCCACCCTGCATATCACAGTTGGAAGGAGGCCTTGTTCAAGTGGCCATAGAAGTGGAAGATCGTGCACAACGCTCAGCAATCACAAGTAATCCCATCTCCATCTTTCGGAACACTACAATTTTTGACCTGCATTTAGGCTTAAAGTTCTAGCTTAAGAGAAACTAGGTACAAATAGACATGAATATGCTTAAGATCAAATCTTTCTTAGTTAATTTGCTGTGTGAGGTTTGTTAAGCCACACAAAATCAGCTCAGACATGGTTTTGGCTGTTTCTGAGTATACACTTGCCGTGATAATTATATTTAAAATACAATTTTTGTGGTGTTGAAGGACACAAAAAGTAATCTATCATATAAAAGGATGCTTCTTAGATCATGGACCCAGTTTGCTAATTACAGTTCGTCTTTGTCATTTTATGCCCCTAGGTTGGACAGAATGGAAGGACCTTAATTCTCTTACGGTTAATAGAAAAGAAACAAGGGATACCTGTGAAGTTTGAGACAAGTAGGGGTTTATTTCTATGTAATTATGGTCTTGAATACCATGGGTGCTGCTATTAAATATTCTAAATCTATAGCAACACTTTAACAAGCTTGTGGAAGAATACCTTTTCAAGAGACTTTTGTATATTGAGTTATGGTGTAGATCTGAAGGTGCAATTCTGTTATAAAAGACATGCTTTTGTGATAACTTTATTAGAATTTAGAACATTATATTGGCCATCACCTACAAACCGACATTTATATGACATCTTTCTAGTTTGTAAGTAAATCTAATTCTGCAGCTTTTAGGAAGAAGCACTTAATCCATGTGTTGTGAACATGGTTTGCTTGATCCGAAAACCATGAGCTGTGCATGTTGGTATCTTTTATTTTCATCATCTAAGTTGTAATGTTTGAATTCCCTGTACCTCAAGAGTGTGATTGCTCCTTTCACATGTTTCTGTTTTTTCACATACAATTTTTGCTCCCTTGGTTGCCTCTACTAACTAGCTTGTGATGGTGAGGATTCGATTAAGAAACCATGATATATATATATAAGGGTAAGTTACAACTACCTCTCCTGAGATTTGACATAATTACAAATACCTCCTCGTTGTTTGAAAAATTATAGATACCTCTCTTAATTTTAACGGCCGTCTAACAACGAGTCCATTTCGTTAGATTTTCATCCAATTTTTGTGGTGAACTGACCAAAATGCCTTTTTGGATTTTTGGATTATAAATTATAATTTGATATATATCTTATAATTTTTTAAAATTTTTTACCAACTAATATTTCCTCTAGATTATTTATTTTATCCATCCTCAATTTTTCTTTTATATTTTTTTTAAATATATATTTTTTATTTTTTAAAAAAGTTCAACAGGGTAAAATTGTAATTTTAACTTTACTGTCTAGGGGCTATATAATTATTTTCCGTTTGAGGGGGGTATTTGTAATTTTTCAAACAAAAATGGGGTATTTGTAATTATGCCAAACCTCAAGGGAGATAGTTGTAATTTACCCTATATATAATCTACTTAACATTTGTGTAAATCGGATAAATGTTGATGAGTGTACAAAATAACTGCTTGTCAGTAGTAATGTTGCATCCGTTTCCACTAGGGTAGACCATTTATAACACTGTTTACTGTGAAAGAACCCAATTTCGATTTTTAATGTGTTGAAAAAATCACTATTATTATTTGATTGATTCTCTCGTAACAGAGACATTGTCTGTGTAACAGCTGCCTACTTGAATATGATGTTGTGTTTATATTGAAATTTGAAATATGTAAGAGTGAGGTGTTTATGTTCTTTACTGAGGATGTATATTCTTGACTTATCCCAGGAGTAAATGCTGATGATGTTCGAGTTACTGTAGCTGCACCTGCGGCCCGAGGAGAAGCTAACAATGAGCTTTTAGAGTTTATGGGAAAAGTACAGAAAAGCTTTGGCCTACTGTTCAGTTTTGTAAATCAATTATTTTGAACTGACCTGGTAAGCATTTTTTGAAACAGGTATTGGGTCTGAAACTGAGCCAGATGACTCTTCAAAGGGGTTGGAATAACAAATCAAAGCTCCTGGTGGTACGTCTGACACTTGGTTTTTGTTCTTTTAAATTCTCTGTGGTTTTTAATGATTTCAGTGATCTAATTTATCTCATTGGTCAAGATCAATTACGTGGTTATTTTAGTCTCTGTCCGCAAGATCTTCACAGCATTTTTGCTTTATACAGAACATAAGAGCATAGGTGGTTCTGTACTAAGACCTATGGTTTTCTGAAAATGAACTACTGGGAATAAGAGTACAAACAATGGGGAATAATGCATGAGGTGCCTATGCAATAGTTTGCTATAAATTATCAAGTCATGACATCTGAACCAGATAATTAAAAAGGATAAAGAAGAAAACGAACAGCTAGGGATATTTGTGCTCATTTCAGATCCCCTTACACTCGGGCCATGCATATAGGTACAATTTTTTGGTGACATCATAGTTTATAAATTAACGAAAATACAAAAGCCATTGAAACTGAACATGAAAACAATAAGCACAGGAAGAGCATATTCATGCTATTCGTTTATCTAGTGCGGAGCAGTAGATGTGTGTGATCATTCTTTTCGGTTAACCTGAACTTTATTTGCTGGCAGTTTCTGCACTATATTGACAATACGGTTTCTGAACCAGGTGGAGGATATGACTGCCAGACAGGTATATGAGAAGCTTCTCGAAGCTGCACAACCTTGAGATATCTTCCCACAAGCAGCTTTGGTCTCGCGCTTTTCTATGTGAACAACTTGTTATTACGAGCGAGCTTCTACTAGTTGATTCTGGGGAATAGCAGCAGATTCATAGGCGTAGCGAACCTTTTCATGTTTCCTATGTAGAACAGTAACTTGACTTCAAACCACCCTTTTGTTCGTAGTTGAGGAATTGGATGCATTTGCTGCCTATAGACACGCGAGCTACTACTTCTTTATAAGCAAAGTTTCAGCCTTCATTGCATTCTATTCTAATTCTACCCACTGAACCACGCAATAGGTGGTCCACTAAGTGTGTTCTCAATTTTCGTGGGTGAGAGTTAGGGAGAAAATTAAACAATTCTAACTCATACTGTTCAAATGACAACCAGACTAACGTTACTAATAAAACTTGTAATTTCGGATTTTATGTGAAAAGAAGTCTATGACTGTCTTGATTTTAGTTTTCCTACAAGTTCACATGGCTCCATATTAAAAAAAAATAAACAAATTGAAATTCACTAATATGAAACAAAATATAAGTTTAAACTTAGAGTAGAAACATTTTAAATTTAGAATTATACAAATAAATTTAACGTTAATGACTTCAAAATACCCATTGTAGCCTTAGTTCATTCTTGGTTACATATTTTCATTTGTTCTTTAATTTTTTGTCCTTTTCTTTCTTGGAATAGAAAGGAAAGATATGAAATTTTGTTATGTAAATACATTTTATATTTAATTTAAAATAGTAGTAGGCATGTAGCATAACAAAAAATTGATTTTCTGTACTGTATTGCTGTTTTACATAAAACTTTAGTTGTCCATTGTCCAGGGATATGTCAACATCACCATACTCTTTATAATTTTAAAAGTTGATATTTCCTAAGGCTACATTTAAATAAAAAGAAAATTGAATGCCAGAGTCGTAAACTTTAAATTTTTTATGGATTATTGAATTATCAAAATATATGCAAAGTATTTATTCTTAAATTTCTTTTAAAAAAAATTCTGGGAGAAAAAAATAATTTTAAATATTATCAATCTAAATGCAATGTTATTTATTTTAGCGAAGTAGTATAATGGCTAAAAAGGGTCCACCATGGACAGGATTTCCTGAGAATAGGGGCAATTGATGGAGGGTACTTTGGACACTTTGCCTTGTCAATAAAAAGTGCAAGACTCGGCAAATTCCGAATCAGAAATCCCTAAAACTCATTTTCTCCCATTTTCTAAATTCGCAGCGGAAGCGCTTTTTGACTGCTGCTCCTTCTCGTAAGTTCATTTCTCTGTGTTTTTGTCTTTCTCCATTCACAATTTCTTGTTCTTATCTCTACATTTAATCGTCCTGTTAGTTTTGAAGCGTCTTTGAAAAATGCAGTTTCATGGCTCCGAGTTTACAGCTAAAGAACCCTCATTTTAGCTGCAGAACTTTCATTTCTGGTGATTGTAGCGGAGTCCCTTTGGGAATTTGTTGTAAATATTGTTAATTTATGGCGGGATGGAGGAAATTGGTTAAGGGACGATGTATCTTGAATGGTATTTAGTGGTTTTGTTTAATCTGCTAAGAGCTTCTGTCGAGAGCGGTTGATTTCTTTTTTTCAGTCTCCATGTGTTTTGGACTGAATAGTGGAAGCTGGAAGGGAAAAGAGAAGAGAATCAAAAAGAGTATTGATGTGGAAGGGAACTGACTTTTACTTGCAGTGTTTTGTTTGTGCTTATGATAGTTGATATTTGTTGTAGCTGATTTGTTTAAAAGAGAAGGTTCCGTTATTGGTGCTCAAGGACGGATATGTCAAGTTGTTTTCATCTTTGCCTGTTAGTGTTTTTTGGATTGATGAAAAGTTGATACATTGCAGTAATTGTGGTTCTTTTCAATGCTGTAGATTGGAAGGTCCAATGAACAATCATAGTATGAACAGCAATAACAATTCAGTTCGGGCGAATTTTGCTTTTGGCACTCCAGGGGGGATGCAAATGCCAATGCAAATACCCATGAGTAGCCAACAACAGGTACCCCATCTGTCTCAGTCACAACCTCAAGGCAGGCCCTACTTCCCTGGGCATTTTCAATTGTCAGAACCTCAAGTTCAGGCCTTTCCCCAGTCCCAGTCAGCTCAAGCTCAAGTGCAAATCTTGGCCCCATCCCAGACTAATACTAACATTGGTGTCTCATCCCCCTCCATGTCCACGCCAGGTTCCGGAACGGCAGGAACTGGGAAACGCCTTCAGAAGCCGCCTTCTCGACCTTCGGGGGGATCATCTGGTCAGGGCACTGCTTCTCCCATGAAAACCATGGAACTGGCCCCTGCTGTGCGTAGAGGGAAGCGGAAGCTTCCTGATAAAGTAATTCCAGATAAAGTTGCAGCTATATTTCCAGAATCTGCTCTTTATAATCAATTGCTTGAATTTGAGTCTC